>NW_027362774.1:35076376-35614924 GCF_046119375.1 Phyllobates terribilis | reverse complement strand
GGGTCTGTTGCTGTGCCCCTGGGGGGTCTGTGCTGTGCCCCTGGGGGAGGGGTGGGGTCTGTGCTGAGCCCCTGGGGGAGGGGGGGGGGGGTCTGTGCTGTGCCCCTGGGAGGGGGGGGGGTCTGTGCTGTGCCCCTGGGGGAGGGGGGGGGGGGTCTGTGCTGTGCCCCTGGGGGGGGGGGGGGGTTGTCTGTGCTGTGCCCCTGGGGGGGGGGGGTTGTCTGTGCTGTGCCCCTGGGGGGGGGGGGGTTGTCTGTGCTGTGCCCTGGGGGGGGGGGGTTGTCTGTGCTGTGCCCCTGGGGGGGGGGGTGTCTGTGCTGTGCCCTGGGGGGGGGGGGGGGTGTCTGTGCTGTGCCCCTGGGGGAGGGGGGGGTGTCTGTGCTGTGCCCCTGGGGGGGGGGGGTTGTCTGTGCTGTGCCCTGGGGGGGGGGGGGTTGTCTGTGCTGTGCCCCTGGGGGGGGGGGTTGTCTGTGCTGTGCCCCTGGGGGGGGGGGGTTGTCTGTGCTGTGCCCCTGGGGGGGGGGGGTTGTCTGTGCTGTGCCCCTGGGGGGGGGGGGGGTTGTCTGTGCTGTGCCCCTGGGGGGGGGGGTTGTCTGTGCTGTGCCCCTGGGGGGGGGGGTTGTCTGTGCTGTGCCCCTGGGGGGGGGGGGGTTGTCTGTGCTGTGCCCCTGGGGGGGGGGGGGTTGTCTGTGCTGTGCCCCTGGGGGGGGGGGGGTTGTCTGTGCTGTGCCCCTGGGGGGGGGGGGGTTGTCTGTGCTGTGCCCCTGGGGGGGGGGGGTTGTCTGTGCTGTGCCCCTGGGGGGGGGGGGGTTGTCTGTGCTGTGCCCCTGGGGGGGGGGGGTTGTCTGTGCTGTGCCCCTGGGGGGGGGGGTTGTCTGTGCTGTGCCCCTGGGGGGGGGGGGTTGTCTGTGCTGTGCCCCTGGGGGGGGGGGTTGTCTGTGCTGTGCCCCTGGGGGGGGGGGGTTGTCTGTGCTGTGCCCCTGGGGGGGGGGGGGTGTCTGTGCTGTGCCCCTGGGGGGGGGGGGGGTGGTCTGTGCTGTGCCCCTGGGGGGGGGGGGGGTTGTCTGTGCTGTGCCCCTGGGGGGGGGGGGGTGTCTGTGCTGTGCCCCTGGGGGGGGGGGGTTGTCTGTGCTGTGCCCCTGGGGGGGGGGGGGGTTGTCTGTGCTGTGCCCCTGGGGGGGGGGGGGGGGTTGTCTGTGCTGTGCCCCTGGGGGGGGGGGGTTGTCTGTGCTGTGCCCCTGGGGGGGGGGGGGGTTGTCTGTGCTGTGCCCCTGGGGGGGGGGGGTGTCTGTGCTGTGCCCCTGGGGGGGGGGGTTGTCTGTGCTGTGCCCCTGGGGGGGGGGGGGGGGTCTGTGCTGTGCCCCTGGGGGAGGGGGGTGGTCTGTGCTGTGCCCCTGGGGAGGGGGGGGGGGTCTGTGCTGTGCCCCTGGGGGGGGGGGGGGTTGTCTGTGCTGTGCCCCTGGGGGGGGGGGGTTGTCTGTGCTGTGCCCCTGGGGGGGGGGTGTCTGTGCTGTGCCCCTGGGGGGGGGGGGTGTCTGTGCTGTGCCCCTGGGGGGGGGGGGGGGGTTGTCTGTGCTGTGCCCCTGGGGGGGGGGGGGGTGTCTGTGCTGTGCCCCTGGGGGGGGGGGTTGTCTGTGCTGTGCCCCTGGGGGGGTTGTCTGTGCTGTGCCCCTGGGGGGGGGGGGGTTGTCTGTGCTGTGCCCCTGGGGGGGTTGTCTGTGCTGTGCCCCTGGGGGGGGGGGGGGTTGTCTGTGCTGTGCCCCTGGGGGGGGGGGGGTTGTCTGTGCTGTGCCCCTGGGGGGGGGGGGTTGTCTGTGCTGTGCCCCTGGGGGGGGGGGGGGGTTGTCTGTGCTGTGCCCCTGGGGGGGGGGGGGGGGGGTTTTCTGTGCTGTGCCCCTGGGGGGGGGGGGGGGGGGGTTGTCTGTGCTGAGCCCCTGGGGGGGGGGGGGGGGTTGTCTGTGCTGTGCCCCTGGGGGGGGGGGTTGTCGTGCTGTGCCCCTGGGGGGGGGGGGTGTGTCTGTGCTGTGCCCCTGGGGGGGGGGGGGGTTGTCTGTGCTGTGCCCCTGGGGGGGGGGGGGTTGTCTGTGCTGTGCCCCTGGGGGGGGGGGGGGGTTGTCTGTGCTGTGCCCCTGGGGGGGGGGGGGTTGTCTGTGCTGTGCCCCTGGGGGGGGGGTTGTCTGTGCTGTGCCCCTGGGGGGGGGGGGGGTTTGTCTGTGCTGTGCCCCTGGGGGGGGTTGTCTGTGCTGTGCCCCTGGGGGGGGGGGGGGTTGTCTGTGCTGTGCCCTGGGGGGGGGGGGGGTTGTCTGTGCTGTGCCCCTGGGGGGGGGGGGGGGTCTGTGCTGTGCCCGGGGGGGGGGGGGGTTGTCTGTGCTGTGCCCCCGGGGGGGGGGGGGTTGTCTGTGCTGTGCCCCGGGGGGGGGGGGGGGGGGTTGTCTGTGCTGTGCCCCGGGGGGGGGGGGGGGTGTCTGTGCTGTGCCCCTGGGGGGGGGTTGTCTGTGCTGTGCCCCCGGGGGGGGGGGGGTCTGTGCTGTGCCCCTGGGGGAGGGGGGGGGGGTCTGTGCTGTGCCCCTGGGGGAGAGGGGGGGTCTGTGCTGTGCCCCTGGGGGAGGGGGGGTCTGTGCTGTGGGGGGGGTCTGTGCTGTGCCCCTGGGGGGGGAAGGATTATTTAGTTTCTTCTTTCTCTCATGTTACATTTGCACTTTGCTATTCTTCTGGGATTATTGCGGTGCTGGTGGCGGTGGTGGTGCTGGCGGTGATGATGCTGGCGGTGGCGTTGCTTGCGGACATCGTGGGGCTTTGTCTATATATAATGTTTATTCTCGTGCTGCTCCTCCAGAAGTGTTGACTGTTTAAAGGGGAACCTTCCCTAAATCTCCCGTAGATGAGACTTCTGGGGTCACAGGATGCGAGTTCAGTTCTCGGAGTATTGGGGTCCCATCCTGCAGAGCCCGGACCCCCTGATGCTTCATTGCTTGTTGTCGGCTCCGCAATGTTTTCAATGTTTCTTCTTCTTTTTTTTTTTAAGAGTTTTGCGAAAGAGCTGGTGATCACCGACCACAAGGAGCTGGAGGAAAACTACATCCGGGGGGAGCTGAAGAAGGCCGGCGGCGCCAACTACGATGCCCAGACAGAATGAGCAGCCCCCTGCTGCAGCCTGGCCCCCCGCTGCTGCCCCCCGCCCGCCGCTCCGGGCGACTTGGACAAAACTCTCTTATTTCTGATTCCCACAATCCTCCCTGTTTCCCCCAGAGACGCCGCCGCCGCCCTGCTGGCTGCTCCATAGGCATGCGCCATCTTCGGGCAGTCACAGCTCACTGCGCCACTTCCTTCAGGATGCCATAGACTGCACTTCCGGGGGTCTGCACAGCAGAGGGTCTCTTCCTATCCCCAGGGCCCCTTCCCCAGCTTCATCCTCCATGTTTGTCGTCTTTTCAGATTGGCAGCAGGAAAGATGGAAACTGTAGGAGATCCTGGAGCAGTGAGGGGGGACCCGTATGACCACCCAACTCCAGCCACATGTGATTGCTCCATCCAGCCATAGGGGGCAGCATTATAATCTGCCCAGAGCAGTTGTCGCCTCCTTTCCCCCCACTCTAGGGGGAGGGGCTTAGATGAATAAGCCCCGCCCACTGCCTCAGAATCTGTGACTGGTGCAGTAAAGCCCGTGTTATATCGCCTGCACCTGTCGTATCAGATGTGACTGCAGTTGTCAATCATTTATTTTCATCACTTTTTATTATGGGGGGATTTATTTTTTCCTCCTTTTATACATTCCAGCAATGAAATCCCGTGATCAGCGGATAAACCAAAATCTGTCACCTGCACCCACCGCCACGCCGTCCGGCGGCCCCTCTGACATCACCTCTTATATCCCCCGCGCTCCCATCCCTGCAGGTTAATGGGGGGCTCTGCTTATAGAATTAACTGGAATCTGCTCTCCTGTGGGGGTGTGGGGCCGACGACGACGCTCTCCTGTGGGGGTGTGGGGCCGACGACGACGCTCTCGTGTGGGGCCGCCGCTCTCCTGTGGGGGTGTGGGGCCGACGCCGCCGCTCTCCTGTGAGGGTGTGGGGCCGACGCCGACGCTCTTGTGTGGGGCCGCCGCTCTCCTGTGGGGGTGTGGGGCCGACGCTGCCGCTCTCCTGTGAGGGTGTGGGGCCGACGCCGCCGCTCTCCTGTGGGGGTGTGGGGCCGACGCCGCCGCTCTCCTGTGGGGGTGTGGGGCCGACGCCGCCGCTCTCCTGTGAGGGTGTGGGGCCGACGCCGCCGCTCTCCTGTGGGGGTGTGGGGCCGACGCCGCCGCTCTCCTGTGGGGGTGTGGGGCCGACGCCGCTTATCGTGTACAGGAATGACGTTTATTACTGGAATTAAATGTTTTCGTTTTTTTTTTTTATTATTTTTATTTCCTGATCCCAAAATGTGAATGATCCCGGAGACGGAACCTGAATCTTTTGTGAAATGGACGATCAGAGAAAAGCACCAGAATAAAAAATGTTTTTTTCCAATATTTGTTGCTTTGTTATATTTGGAGTTGGGGGTCACAAACATGAGGGCGACTGACCACCTCTTGCACACGACGTACCGGCGGGTTGTCGGCTGGATCCGTTATTACTGTATTGTAGGGTGAGATTATAGACGTCCAGTGCATTATTACGGTGGGGGGGGGGTGAGCAGTGGGGGTCTCGGCCTCTTGGGGGTCTTTCTTCCTACGCACTGAACCAAATATGTGAATTTACATTGAAAAAATCCCAAACATGGGAGCGTCCCCCAAGAGGAGACAATGAGCGATCTGTGTGACGTCGTGTGTCTGCCGCAGGCAGGACAGACTGTCACTGTGGGATGATGGGGGCAGTAGTCACCTATCGGCTCAGACACAATGAGGGGTCTTCACGTCCAGGAATGTCCCAGGGGCTCATTGCTGCTAATATTCTTTAGGTGGGATGTGCAGTCACTGCCATCCCCCAACACCACTGATTCCCCTCCACAGTAAGTACTGGGGAAAATGTTATACCCCAGTGGTCCCCGACCTTTCTTACCTTGAGAGACTGTTGTGAGCCACATCCAGTGCCCCCTACCAGCCATAACGTCCAGAGCCCCCCACCACACTGTAGTGCCGGTATAATGACCTCCGAAGCGTCCCACCAGAACTTGCGCCGAGACCTTGTGCCCCCCACCTTCTTGGCAGTTTACTTACATCCAGGAGTTCCCACATTAGGAATTCTCGCACCAATCCCACCACACCATCGCCCCCTCTATCGGCAGCCCTCTCTCCCACCCACCATATTTATCTGCCCCCACCAGTCTGCACACCCAAATCTGCTCTTCTGTGTGGAGTTATGTGAAAAAGTCTCACTGGAGACCAAACCTTCCCAGCTGTGGGCTAGACATGGCGCTAAGGCCAAGCCACAGGTTGGGGACCCCCGCTGTACCCCAAGCAATGTGCCCCTGCGGCTGGAAGCTATGAGGGGCGAGAAGAAGCCGAGGTGCTGGACCTTCTGGCCAGGAAAGGAAGAGGACGGGGGGGGGTGGCAGTGATGGGGGTCCTTGTATACTTTTAGGTAACATAAGCTATCAAGAGGAAATGAGGGCAGTTCTGCAGGGGGGGCTGCAGGGGCGACACACAGGGGGCAGCTCCGGAGGGCGGACAGGTCTGATGGGGCAGTTATACAGAGGCAGGCACTACAGGGAGCAGAACTGAGGGGGAAGCTCTACAGTGGGCAGCACTGAGGGGGTAGCTCTACAGTGGGCAGCACTGAGGGGGAAGCTCTACAGTGGGCAGCACTGAGGGGGAAGCTCTACAGTGGGCAGCACTGAGGGGGAAGCTCTACAGGGGGCAGCACTGAGGGGGAAGCTCTACAGTGGGCAGCACTGAGGGGGAAGCTCTACAGTGGGCAGCACTGAGGGGGTAGCTCTACAGTGGGCAGCACTGAGGGGGTAGCTCTACAGTGGGCAGCACTGAGGGGGTAGCTCTACAGTGGGCAGCACTGAGGGGGAAGCTCTACAGTGGGCAGCACTGAGGGGGTAGCTCTACAGTGGGCAGCACTGAGGGGGTAGCTCTACAGTGGGCAGCACTGAGGGGGTAGCTCTACAGTGGGCAGCACTGAGGGGGTAGCTCTACAGGGGGCAGCACTGAGGGGGAAGCTCTACAGGGGGCAGCACTGAGGGGGAAGCTCTACAGGGGGCAGCACTGAGGGGGAAGCTCTACAGGGGGCAGCACTGAGGGGGAAGCTCTACAGGGGGCAGCACTGAGGGGGAAGCTCTACAGGGGGCAGCACTGAGGGGGAAGCTCTACAGGGGGCAGCACTGAGGGGGAAGCTCTACAGGGGGCAGCACTGAGGGGGAAGCTCTACAGGGGGCAGCACTGAGGGGGAAGCTCTACAGGGGGCAGTACTGAGGGGGAAGCTCTACAGGGGGCAGCACTGAGGGGGTAGCTCTACAGGGGGCAGCACTGAGGGGGTAGCTCTACAGGGGCAGCACTGAGGGGGATTCAGGGGGCAGTACTGAGGGGGAAGCTATTCAGGGGGCAGTACTGAGGGGGAAGCTCTACAGGGGGCAGCACTGAGGGGGAAGCTCTACAGGGGGCAGCACTGAGGGGGTAGCTCTACAGGGGGCAGCACTGAGGGGGTAGCTCTACAGGGGCAGCACTGAGGGGGATTCAGGGGGCAGTACTGAGGGGGAAGCTATTCAGGGGGCAGCACTGAGGGGGAAGCTCTACAGGGGGCAGCACTGAGGGGGTAGCTATACAGGGGGCAGTACTGAGGGGGAAGCTATACAGGGGGCAGTACTGAGGGGGAAGCTATTCAGGGGGCAGTACTGAGGGGGAAGCTCTACAGGGGGCAGCACTGAGGGGGTAGCTATACAGGGTGCAGCACTGAGGGGGGAGCTCTACAGGGGGCAGCACTGAGGGGGAAGCTCTACAGGGGGCAGCACTGAGGGGGAAGCTCTACAGGGGGCAGCACTGAGGGGGAAGCTCTACAGGGGGCAGCACTGAGGGGGGAGCTCTACAGGGGGCAGCACTGAGGGGGGAGCTCTACAGGGGGCAGCACTGAGGGGGGAGCTCTACAGGGGGCAGCACTGAGGGGGAAGCTCTACAGGGGGCAGCACTGAGGGGGAAGCTCTACAGGGGGCAGCACTGAGGGGGAAGCTCTACAGGGGGCAGCACTGAGCGGGAAACTCTACAGGGGCAGCACTGAGGGGGAAGCTCTACAGGGGGCAGCACTGAGGGGGAAGCTCTACAGGGGGCAGCACTGAGGGGGAAGCTCTACAGGGGGCAGCACTGAGGGGGAAGCTCTACAGGGGGCAGCACTGAGGGGGAAGCTCTACAGGGGGCAGCACTGAGGGGGAAGCTCTACAGGGGGCAGCACTGAGGGGGTAGCTCTACAGTGGGCAGCACTGAGGGGGTAGCTCTACAGTGGGCAGCACTGAGGGGGTAGCTCTACAGTGGGCAGCACTGAGGGGGTAGCTCTACAGTGGGCAGCACTGAGGGGGTAGCTCTACAGTGGGCAGCACTGAGGGGGTAGCTCTACAGTGGGCAGCACTGAGGGGGAAGCTCTACAGGGGGCAGTACTGAGGGGGAAGCTCTACAGGGGGCAGTACTGAGGGGAAGCTCTACAGGGGGCAGTACTGAGGGGGAAGCTCTACAGGGGGCAGAACTGAGAGGGTAGCTCTACAGGGGGCAGCACTGAGGGGGAAGCTCTACAGGGGGCAGTACTGAGAGGGAAGCTCTACAGTGGGCAGTACTGAGGGGGAAGCTCTACAGGGGGAAGCTCTACAGGGGGCAGTACTGAGGGGGTAGCTCTACAGGGGGCAGTACTAAGGGGGTAGCTCTACAGGGGGCAGTACTGAGGGGGAAGCTATCCCGGGGGCAGTACTGAGAGGGTAGCTCTACAGGGGAAGCTATACAGGGGGCAGCACTGAGGGGGAAGCTATACAGGGGGCAGCACTGAGGGGGAAGCTATACAGGGGGCAGCACTGAGGGGGAAGCTCTACAGGGGGCAGCACTGAGGGGGAAGCTCTACAGGGGGCAGCACTGAGGGGGTAGCTCTACAGGGGGCAGCACTGAGGGGGTAGCTCTACAGGGGGCAGTACTGAGGGGGAAGCTCTACAGGGGGCAGCACTGAGGGGGTAGCTCTACAGGGGGCAGCACTGAGGGGGTAGCTCTACAGGGGGCAGCACTGAGGGGGAAGCTCTACAGGGGGCAGTACTGAGGGGGTAGCTCTACAGGGGGCAGAACTGAGGGGGAAGCTGTTCAGGGGGCAGTACTGAGGGGGTAGCTCTACAGGGGGCAGCACTGAGGGGGTAGCTCTACAGGGGGCAGCACTGAGGGGGTAGCTCTACAGGGGCAGCACTGAGGGGGATTCAGGGGGCAGTACTGAGGGGGAAGCTATTCAGGGGGCAGCACTGAGGGGGAAGCTCTACAGGGGGCAGCACTGAGGGGGTAGCTATACAGGGGGCAGCACTGAGGGGGGAGCTCTACAGGGGGCAGCACTGAGGGGGAAGCTCTACAGGGGGCAGCACTGAGGGGGAAGCTCTACAGGGGGCAGCACTGAGGGGGAAGCTCTACAGGGGGCAGCACTGAGGGGGAAGCTCTACAGGGGGCAGCACTGAGGGGGTAGCTATACAGGGTGCAGCACTGAGGGGGGAGCTCTACAGGGGGCAGCACTGAGGGGGAAGCTCTACAGGGGGCAGCACTGAGGGGGAAGCTCTACAGGGGGCAGCACTGAGGGGGAAGCTCTACAGGGGGCAGCACTGAGGGGGAAGCTCTACAGGGGGCAGTACTGAGAGGGAAGCTCTACAGTGGGCAGCACTGAGGGGGAAGCTCTACAGGGGGCAGCACTGAGGGGGAAGCTCTACAGGGGGCAGTACTGAGGGGGAAGCTCTACAGGGGGCAGCACTGAGGGGGAAGCTATACAGGGGGCAGCACTGAGGGGGAAGCTATACAGGGGGCAGCACTGAGGGGGAAGCTCTACAGGGGGCAGTACTGAGGGGGAAGCTATACAGGGGGCAGCACTGAGGGGGAAGCTATACAGGGGGCAGCACTGAGGGGGTAGCTCTACAGGGGAAGCTATACAGGGGGCAGCACTGAGGGGGAAGCTATACAGGGGGCAGCACTGAGGGGGAAGCTCTACAGGGGGCAGCACTGAGGGGGAAGCTCTACAGGGGGCAGCACTGAGGGGGAAGCTCTACAGGGGGCAGCACTGAGGGGGAAGCTCTACAGGGGGCAGCACTGAGGGGGAAGCTCTACAGGGGGCAGCACTGAGGGGGAAGCACTACAGGGGGCAGCACTGAGGGGGAAGCTCTACAGGGGGCAGCACTGAGGGGGTAGCTCTACAGGGGGCAACACTGAGGGGGAAGCTCTACAGGGGGCAGCACTGAGGGGGAAGCTCTACAGGGGGCAGCACTGAGGGGGAAGCTATTCAGGGGGCAGCACTGAGGGGGAAGCTCAACAGGGGGCAGCACTGAGGGGGAAGCTCAACAGGGGGCAGCACTGAGGGGGTAGCTCTACAGGGGGCAGCACTGAGGGGATAGCTCTACAGGGGGCAGCACTGAGGGGGAAGCTCTACAGGGGGCAGCACTGAGGGGGGAGCTATACAGGGGGCAGTACTGAGGGGGGAGCTCTACAGGGGGTAGAACTGAGGGGGAAGCTATTCAGGGGGCAGCACTGAGGGGGAAGCTATTCAGGGGGCAGCACTGAGGGGGAAGCTATTCAGGGGGCAGCACTGAGGGGGAAGCTCTACAGGGGGCAGCACTGAGGGGGGAGCTCTACAGGGCCAGCACTGAGGGGGATTCAGGGGGCAGTACTGAGGGGGAAGCTTTTCAGGGGGCAGCACTGAGGGGGAAGCTCTACAGGGGGCAGCACTGAGGGGGTAGCTATACAGGGTGCAGCACTGAGGGGGATTCAGGGGGCAGTACTGAGGGGGAAGCTATTCAGGGGGCAGCACTGAGGGGGAAGCTCTACAGGGGGCAGCACTGAGGGGGTAGCTATACAGGGTGCAGCACTGAGGGGGAAGCTCTACAGGGGGCAGCACTGAGGGGGGAGCTCTACAGGGGGCAGCACTGAGGGGGAAGCTCTACAGGGGGCAGCACTGAGGGGGAAGCTCTACAGGGGGCAGCACTGAGGGGGAAGCTCTACAGGGGGCAGCACTGAGGGGGGAAGCTCTACAGGGGGCAGCACTGAGGGGGAAGCTCTACAGGGGGCAGCACTGAGGGGGGAAGCTCTACAGGGGGCAGCACTGAGGGGGTAGCTCTACAGGGGGCAGCACTGAGGGGGTAGCTCTACAGGGGCAGCACTGAGGGGGTAGCTCTACAGGGGGCAGTACTGAGGGGGTAGCTCTACAGGGGGCAGTACTGAGGGGGTAGCTCTACAGGGGGCAGTACTGAGGGGGTAGCTCTACAGGGGGCAGTACTGAGGGGGTAGCTCTACAGGGGGCAGTACTGAGGGGGTAGCTATACAGGGGGCAGCACTGAGGAGGTAGCTCTACAGGGGGCAGCACTGAGGGGGTAGCTCTACAGGGGGCAGCACTGAGGGGGTAGCTCTACAGGGGACAGCACTGAGGGGGAAGCTCTACAGGGGGCAGCACTGAGGAGGTAGCTCTACAGGGGGCAGCACTGAGGGGGTAGCTCTACAAGGGGCAGCACTGAGGGGGTAGCTCTACAGGGGACAGCACTGAGGGGGAAGCTCTACAGGGGACAGCACTGAGGGGGAAGCTCTACAGGGGGCAGCACTGAGGGGGAAGCTCTACAGGGGGCAGCACTGTGGGGGTAGGTGTACGGGGGGGCAGTACTGTGGGGGTCGGTGTACGGGGGGGGCAGTACTGTGGGGGTAGGTGTACGGGGGGGGCAGTACTGTGGGGGTAGGTGTACGGGGGGGCAGTACTGTGGGGGTCGGTGTACGGGGGGGCAGTACTGTGGCGGTAGGTTATGGGGGGCAGTACTGTGGGGGTCGGTGTACGGGGGGGGCAGTACTGTGGGGGTAGGTGTAGGGGGGGCAGTACTGTGGGGGTCGGTGTACGGGGGGGCAGTACTGTGGGGGTCGGTGTACGGGGGGGCAGTACTGTGGGGGTAGGTGTAGGGGGGCAGTACTGTGGGGGTCGGTGTACGGGGGGAGCAGTACTGTGGGGGTAGGTGTAGGGGGGGGCAGTACTGTGGGGGTCGGTGTACAGGGGGGCAGTACTGTGGCGGTAGGTTATGGGGGGCAGTACTGTGGGGGTCGGTGTACGGGGGGGGCAGTACTGTGGGGGTAGGTGTAGGGGGGGGCAGTACTGTGGGGGTAGGTGTATGGGGGGGGCAGTACTGTGGGGGTAGGTGTATGGGGGGGCAGTACTGTGGCGGTAGGTGTACGGGGGGGCAGTACTGTGGGGGTCGGTGTACGGGGGGGGCAGTACTGTGGGGGTAGGTGTACGGGGGGGGCAGTACTGTGGGGGTAGGTGTATGGGGGGGCAGTACTGTGGGGGTAGGTGTATGGGGGGGCAGTACTGTGGGGGTCGGTGTACGGGGGGCAGTACTGTGGGGGTAGCTGTACGGGGGTCCGCTCTGCAGGCTATAGCATACTCAGGAGGAGAATGTGGATTTTGACCCCAGCGCTGCTCCATGCTGGAATCTTAGATAAATATTCCTCCCTATTAGTAAACACTGAGAACATGAGACATTCCGCAACAATGTATCAGGGCTAGAGCCCAGGTATCAGCAGGAGGGGTGTACCCCCAGCGCCCCCTCACAGCAGAGGTGCAGTCTCTTGTGTGACTCAGGTATGAGCTCAGCCAGTTGTCACTCCCCCTCCCCCACACACAGCGCATTACAGGGGGATCGGGGTCTGGGATGATGGGAATTCAGACAATTCTGAAATAATTAACCTACTTATCCAGGAACTCATTTCACGAAAAACTCCTCCACCCGATCCCTGCGGTAGCTGCTTTACTGATCCTGATTTACCTTGTGTCATCCACTCCAATCACATCCAAAGCTGTATCTTTAGTCAAGTGTTTCCTGAGCCCCCACAATGCATTTCACTCTGGTAGCAGAACAGCAGCAGAATATTGAGTGCAGCTCTGGAGGATAAGACATGATGTAACAGCAGACTAGTGATCACAACTCTGGAGGTGACTGGAGGATAAGACATGATGTAACAGCAGAATAGTGAGTGCAGCTCTGGAGGATAAGACATGATGTAACAGCAGAATAGTGATCACAACTCTGGAGGTGACTGGAGGATAAGACATGATGTAACAGCAGAATAGTGAGTGCAGCTCTGGAGGATAAGACATGATGTAACAGCAGAAGAGTGACTGCAGCTCTGGAGGTGACCGGAGGATTAGACATGATGTAACAGCAGAATAGTGATCACAGCTCTGGAGGTGACTGGAGGATAAGACATGATGTAACAGCAGAACAGTGACTGCAGCTCTGGAGGTGACTGGAGGATTAGACATGATGTAACAGCAGAATAGTGATCACAGCTCTGGAGGTGACTGGAGGATAAGACATGATGTAACAGCAGAATAGTGAGTGCAGCTCTGGAGGTGACTGGAGGATAAGACATGATGTAACAACAGAACAGTGACTGCAGCTCTGGAGGTGACTGGAGGATAAGACATGATGTAACAGCAGAATAGTGATCACAGCTCTGGAGGTGACCGGAGGATAAGACATGATGTAACAGCAGAATAGTGAGTGCAGCTCTGGAGGTGACTGGAGGATTAGACATGATGTAACAGCAGAATAATGATCACAGCTCTGGAGGTGACCGGAGGATAAGACACGATGTAACAGCAGAATAGTGATCACAGCTCTGGGGGTGACTGGAGGATAAGACATGATGTAACAGCAGAACAGTTACTGCAGCTCTGGAGGTGACCGGAGGATTAGACATGATGTAACAGCAGAATAATGATCACAGCTCTGGAGGTGACCGGAGGATAAGACATGATGTAACAGCAGAATAGTGAGTGCAGCTCTGGAGGTGACAGGAGGATAAGACATGATGTAACAGCAGAACAGTGACTGCAGCTCTGGAGGTGACTGGAGGATTAGACATGATGTAACAGCAGAATAGTGATCACAGCTCTGGAGGTGACCGGAGGATAAGACATGATCTAACAGCAGAATAGTGAGTGCAGCTCTGGAGGTGACTGGAGGATAAGATGATGTAAGAGTATTGGGTACATAGTGGTGTGGCCCCCGGTGTCTGGCACGGGGTGATGTGGCTCTCGGGTGCACTGGTTACGTGGGAGGTTTGTGACTCAGGGCGTCTGAGCCGAGCTGCGATAATGTGATTAGATGAGGCGGCTCCTGGACGATGGCAAATATTAGTGATTGTACCTGGGAACGGGACCCGGGGTGACTGGTACATGGCGGAAGTCCTGCAGCCGAGGGCGGCTCTGGAGACCAGGTCATGTAGAAAACAGCGGACCCCCCCAGACTGAGCGGTCCCGTCCCTCGTGGTCCTGGCGCCTGCTATCCGGTGGTCTTTTGTCCCGGTCTCACTGTACATGTAGCTCCTGGACCCCAATGTGCTGTCTGCACCAGAGACCCCCTACGATGTGTCACTTATAAATCCGGATTTCTTCTTATCTGACAGAGCCCCCCAGGCTTCCATCCCTGCACCCCGTTATGTAGACCTCTGGCTCCAGGTAGATCCTCCTCTCTCTGGTCTGGTGTTTGGTGGCCCCCTCAGCCGGGGTCATAGCCGCAGCCATATGGTGTACAGAGGAGAGGCTGAGTGATAATGGCTGCCCATGGGGGGGCCTGTAATCACTGAGCCACTGTGATCTGTGGTGACAGGAGGAGCAGCAGAGTCCCTCAGGGCAATACTGATCTCTAGTGGTCTCCACATGGTAGTGCAGAAGTGAAAGACGGGGGTCAGGGAGAGAAGATGGCACAGCGAAGACCTACAGTGGCATGTAAAGGTTTGTGCACCCCTGCATGGTCAGTACCTAGTAGCGCCCCCTTTTGCAGGTATCGCAGCTTGTAAATGCTTCTTGTAGCCGGATAAGAGTCCTTCAGTTCTTGTTTGAGGGATTTTCCTCCGTTCTTCCTTGGAGAATTCCTCCAGTTCTGGGAGATTCCTGGGGCGTCTTGCATCCTCTGCTATTTTGAGGTCAGAGATTTTCAATGATGTTCAGATCAGGGGACTGTGAGGGCCATTGTAAATCCTTCAGCTTGCGCCCTTTGAGGTCGTCTATTGTGGATTGTGACGTGTGTTTAGGATCATTATCCATTTGTAGAATCCTCTTTTCTTCTTCAGCTTTTTTACAGATGGTGTTATGTTTGCATCAAGAATTTGTTGAAATTTAATTGAATCCATTCTTTCCTCTGCCCATGAAATGTTCCCCGTGCCATTGACTGCGACCCCACCCCAAAGCATGAATGATCCTCCCCCATGCTTAATGGTTGGCGGGATGTTCTTTTCCTGAAATTCTGTGCCTTTTTTCTCCACACATACCTGTGATCATTGTGGCCAAATAGTTCTATTTTACCTCATCGGTCCACAGGACTTGTTTCCAGGATGCATCAGGCTTGTTCAGATGTTCTATTTCATTCTTCTGATGATGAATTTTATGGTGAGGACGCAGGAGAAGTTTTCTTCTGATGACTCTTCCATGAAGGAAATATTTGTGCCGGTGTCTCTGAACAGGAGAACAATGTACCACAACTCCAGAGTCTGCTACATCTTTCTGAAGGTCTTTTGCAGTCAAGCGAGGGTTCTGATTTACCCATCTAGCAATCCTACGAGCAGCTCTCACTGACATTTTGCTTGGTCTTCCAGACCTTATCTTGACCTCCACTGTTCCTGGTAACTGCCATTCCTTAATTACATTTTGAACTGAGGAAAGGACGACTTCTTTGCTATCTTCTTATGGCTTCTCCTGCTTTGTGGCCTCCACCATTGTCAGTGCTCGGCAGACCCCATGGCTGCTGGTTTTGGCACAAGGTTAGAGGAGGCTGGGTTTTATAAAGCTGGAAATTGGCATCACCGGTCTTTCCTAACGATGATAGTGACCAAGCCATAACCCTAACAGGCTAATTAATGTCTGAAGCCTTGGTCAGAGTTATCTGAGCACACAAATCTCCAGGGTGCCCAAACTTTTGCATCGGCCCATTTTCACTTCATCTTACACTTGCTTAACTGTTCACCGTAACAGTAATTTTGACCAGGGGTGCACAAACTTTTACACGCCACTGTAAAGGTTCGGGGTCCAGTGAATGGAACTTTGTTACAGAAGTTATGCTACTTTCTGGCTTGTGACCTCCTCCCCGGGGCTCTGCTTGCTGTCAGACTTATTACCTGTATCCAATATGGCTGCCATCCAATATGGCCGCCGTTACTGCTCCGGCGTTTTCCATGAGATCCGCCTGATTTTGCAGCTCTGCGTTCCCTGCAGCTGCACCAGATCCCGGTAACGCCGGGCGGCATCTCTTCGGTGGTGACCTCTTGGCTCGGGGGTCTCGTCGGCCGCTGACTCATTTCATGGCTTCCTCGTGTCGCTGTGACCTTTTCTGTAACTTCTCTTTTTCTGGAGTCGTCTTCCCTCCTCGCCCACTTCCTTAATCAGACGGCTTCCCCTTTAATTGTGACCCTTCATCACCGCAGATGGTTTCAGGTCATCGCCGATGACTTTATTCCGCAGACGCCATCAATTGTCCAAAACCGCGTCCATCTCCCGACCCGTCACCACCATTACTATAAGCGTGAAATGTCAGCGGCTTTTATGGCAGCGGCCGAAATGTCGTGGGTTAACCCTTCCATGACTGCAGCGGTGTAATGCGGTGTCGTACGCAGCCGCTGCTTCCTCACCGCACAGCAGTGAGAGGGTTAACAGGCAGGGTCCGCGTCGGCCATCAGTCCTCGCCGTCGCCTTATTGCCGCCATAAAAACGCAATTTTATTTGCAATGTAAATGTCGCTGAATGAGATGAGAGCGGCGACCCGAGTGATGCTGCATGAAGTGCGGGGGGCCGCAAGTGGAAGGATGGGGGGATGGGGGAATCAGGGATGTGGGGAGATGGGGGCTAAGGATGGAACGTTGTTTGGCCCCCTAAAAAAAGCACGACATACAGCAGCCAGAGCAGTGCTCAGCACTACATACAGCGGCCGGAGCAGCGCTCAGCACTACATACAGCGGCTGGAGCAGCGCTCAGCACTACATACAGCAGCCAGAGCAGAGCTCAGCACGACATACAGCGGCCGGAGCAGCGCTCAGCACTACATACAGCTGCCAGAGCAGAGCTCAGCACTACATACAGCAGCCGGAGCAGAGCTCAGCACTACATACAGCGGCTGGAGCAGCGCTCAGCACTACATACAGCGGCTGGAGCAGCGCTCAGCACTACATACAGCAGCCAGAGCAGAGCTCTGCACTACATACAGCAGCCAGAGCAGAGCTCAGCACTACATACAGCAGCCGGAGCAGAGCTCAGCACTACATACAGCGGCCGGAGCAGCGCTCAGCGCTACATACAGCAGCCGGAGCAGAGCTCAGCACGACATACAGCGGCCGGAGCAGCGCTCAGCACTACATACAGCGGCCAGAGCAGCGCTCAGCACTACATACAGCTGCCAGAGCAGAGCTCAGCACTACATACAGTAGCCGGAGCAGAGCTCAGCACTACATACAGCGGCTGGAGCAGCGCTCAGCACTACATACATCGGCTGGAGCAGCGCTCAGCACTACATACAGCAGCCAGAGCAGAGCTCAGCACTACATACAGCAGCCGGAGCAGAGCTCAGCACTACATACAGCATCCGGAGCAGCGCTCAGCACTACATACAGCAGCCGGAGCAGCGCTCAGCACTACATACAGCAGCCGGAGCAGAGCTCAGCACTACATACAGCATCCGGAGCAGCGCTCAGCACTACATACAGCAGCCGGAGCAGAGCTCAGCACTACATACAGCAGCCGGAGCAGAGCTCAGCACTACATACAGCAGCCGGAGCAGAGCTCAGCACTACATATAGCAGGGAGAGCAGCGCTCAGCACTACATACAGCGGCCGGAGCAGCGCTCAGCACTACATATAGCAGGCAGAGCAGCACTCAGCACTACATATAGCAGGCATAGCAGCACTCAGCACTACATACAGCAGCCAGAGCAGCGCTCAGCACTACATACAGCAGCCAGAGCAGCGCTCAGCACTACATACAGCAGCCGGAGCATCATACTGAGTCTGAGAAGTGGCACAGATCTGGTGGAGGGGCATGTGTTGCCGCACAGATCTGGTGGAGGGGCATGTGTTGCCACACAGATCTGGTGGAGTGGCATGTGTTGCCGCACAGATCTGTTGGAGGGGCATGTGTTGCCGCACAGATCTGGTGGAGGGGCTTGTGTTGTCGCACAGATCTGGTGGAGGGGCATGTGTTGCCGTACAGATCTGGTAGAGGGGCATGTGTTGCCGTACAGATCTGGTGGAGGGGCTTGTGTTGTCGCACAGATCTGGTGGAGGGGCTTGTGTTGTCGCACAGATCTGGTGGAGGGGCATGTGTTGCCGTACAGATCTGGTGGAGGGGCATGTGTTGCCACACAGATCTGGTGGAGGGGCTTGTGTTGTCGCACAGATCTGGTGGAGGGGCATGTGTTGCCACACAGATCTGGTGGAGGGGCATGTGTTGCCACACAGATCTGGTGGAGGGGCTTGTGTTGCCACACAGATCTGGTGGAGGGGCATGTGTTGTCGCACAGATCTGGTGGAGGGGCATGTGTTGCCGCACAGATCTGGTGGAGGGGCTTGAGTTGCCGCACAGATCTGGTGGAGGGTCATGTGTTGCCGCACAGATCTGGTGGAGGGGCTTGTGTTGTCGCACAGATCTGGTGGAGGGGCTTGTGTTGTCGCACAGATCTGGTGGAGGGGCTTGTGTTGTCGCACAGATCTGGTGGAGGGGCTTGTGTTGCCGCACAGATCTGGTGGAGGGGCTTGTGTTGCCGCACAGATCTGGTGGAGGGGCATGTGTTGCCGCACGGATCTGGTGGAGGGGCATGTGTTGCCGCACAGATCTGGTGGAGGGGCATGTGTTGCCGCACAGATCTGGTGGAGGGGCATGTGTTGCCGCACAGATCTGGTGGAGGGGCATGTGTTGCCGTACGGATCTGGTGGAGGGGCATGTGTTGCCGTACGGATCTGGTGGAGGGGCATGTGTTGCCGTACGGATCTGGTGGAGGGGCATGTGTTGCCGTACAGATCTGGTGGAGGGGCATGTGTTGCCGTACGGATCTGGTGGAGGGGCATGTGTTGCCCTACAGATCTGGTGGAGGGGCATGTGTTGCCGTACAGATCTGGTGGAGGGGCATGTGTTGCCCTACAGATCTGGTGGAGGGGCATGTGTTGCCCTACAGATCTGGTGGAGGGGCATGTGTTGCCGTACAGATCTGGTGGAGGGGCTTGTGTTGCAGCACAGTGTTGGAGCAGATGCTTTTGCGTCTGCATCACAGTGACCTCGGTTTATCTCACGCATGAATCCCCCCATCACAGGGCGTAGACCCCGGATCCTGAGCGCTGTGCATCAGACCAGAAGAATGTGCTGGTGTCTGAGCGCCAGTCCTGATCTCATGGGGGCGCCGCTCCTAAAATGAAGAAATCCCCAGTACTGATCCGTCATGAGGGGTTAAACATCCCGAACCCGCCCACACCCTGCGCCTTAAGGTGGAGGTATGTGTCAGTGTTCACTGCGGTTCTGGTGTTCTGTTCATGAAGCAGGAGGCTAAGAATGAGCAGGGAATAATGGAGGAGGCCTACAGCGATGTGTCCTGAGCTGATAAATGGCGACAGCGAGGCCTCGGGATTTCCTGCAGATTACGGTTGTTTTTGGTGATATTACACATCCGCCAGGGCGTCCGTAGATTATAAAGTGATGAATGAGCGCGGCATCTGACCTCATGCCTGCGCCACCGCACCACCAGTCCACCGCACCACCAGTCCACCGCACCACGACCCACCGCACCACCAGTCCACCGCACTACGAGCCACCGCACCACTGGTCCACCGCACCACCAGTCCACCGCACCACGACCCACCGCACTACGAGCCACCACACCACCAGTCCACCGCACCACGACCCACCGCACCACCAGTCCACCGCACCACGACCCACCGCACCACCAGTCCACCGCACTACGAGCCACCGCACCACGACCCACCGCACCACTGGTCCACCGCACCACGACCCACCGCACCACCAGTCCACCGCACCACGACCCACCGCACTACGAGCCACCGCACCACGACCCACCGCACCACTGGTCCACCGCACCACCAGTCCACCGCACCACGACCCACCGCACTACGAGCCACCACACCACCAGTCCACCGCACCACCAGTCCACCGCACTACGAGCCACCACACCACTGGTCCACCGCACCACGACCCACCGCACCACCAGTCCACCGCACTACGAGCCACCACACCACTGGTCCACCGCACCACGACCCACCGCACCACTGGTCCACCACGCCACATCACGCACCACAACATGAGCATCTGTACCACTGGGCCACCGCACCACGACCCACCGCACCACGACCCACCGCACCACTGGTCCACCGCACCACGACCCACCGCACCACGACCCACCGCACCACGACCCACTGCACCACCAGTCCACCGCACCACGACCCACCGCACCACTGGTCCACCGCACCACTGGTCCACCGCACCACGACCCACCGCACCACTGGTTCACCACGCCACATCACGCACCACACGGAACCGCACCACGAGCCACCACATCACTGGTCCACCGGAACCGCAGTACCGATATGGCGGCTCGTGCAGGGTCACCCAGCTTTCCCAGGCTTTTACAGGACATGGCAGATGCATGTTGGGGCTGATCTGGAGGTGATGCTGATAGCGGGGCAGTGCCGCAGCCTCGTGCCCCCGGTGCGGTCGGTGCTGCGGCCGTGCCCCGTGTTGTAACTGTAAGTCACGTGTTTCCTGGGGACACGGAAGACGCTGAATCCTGGAACGTCTCATTCCCTTATATGGAGATTCCTCGGCCGCCGACACAAAGGGTTAACTGCAGCTGCAGAACATAAAAGAGCCAAAGCGGCAGGAGCCGCGGTGCAGGATGTGACTCCGCCATCACCGCTGCCTAATATGGCGAAAATAATCCGCACTGAGGACAGGAAGCAGCACGGAAGCCATGACACCAGTGTGACCAGAGCACAATCACCCCCAACATCCGACAACGCCGGAGCCACCGTCCACCGCTGACAGCCACACTCACAGGCAGGACGTCTGGTGGCCACCGCGCTAATGCCTGCAGGGAGTCAGATCACACTCAGGGGTGACCACTTACCTAACCGTGGGGATACATACAGCATCCACCTAATACCGCCATATAGTGTCCACCTAATACCGCCATATAGTGTCCACCTAATACCGCCATATAGTGTCCACCTAATACCGCCATATAGTGTCCACCTAATACCGCCATATAGTGTCCACCTAATACCGCCATATAGTGTCCACCTAATACCGCCATATAGTGTCCACCTAATACCGCCATATAGTGTCCACCTAATACCGTCATATAGTGTCCACATAATACCGCCATATAGTGTCCACCTAATACCGCCATATAGTGTCCACCTAATACCGCCATATAGTGTCCACCTAATACCGCCATATAGTGTCCACCTAATACCGCCATATAGTGTCCACCTAATACCGCCATATAGTGTCCACCTAATACCGCCATATAGTGTCCACCTAATACCGTCATATAGTGTCCACCTAATACCGCCATATAGTGTCCACCTAATACCGCCATATAGTGTCCACCTAATACCGTCATATAGTGTCCACATAATACCGCCATATAGTGTCCACCTAATACCGCCATATAGTGTCCACCTAATACCGCCATATAGTGTCCACCTAATACCGTCATATAGTGTCCACATAATACCGCCATATAGTGTCCACCTAATACCGCCATATAGTGTCCACCTAATACCGCCATATAGTGTCCACCTAATACCGCCATATAGTGTCCACCTAATACCGCCATATAGTGTCCACCTAATACCGCCATATAGTGTCCACCTAATACCGCCATATAGTGTCCACCTAATACCGTCATATAGTGTCCACCTAATACCGCCATATAGTGTCCACCTAATACCGCCATATAGTGTCCACCTAATACCGCCATATAGTGTCCACCTAATACCGCCATATAGTGTCCACCTAATACCGTCATATAGTGTCCACATAATACCATATAATGTCCACCTAATACCGCCATATAGTGTCCACATAATACCGCCATATAGTGTCCACCTAAAACCATATAGTGTCCACCTAATACCGCCATATAGTGTCCACATAATACCGCCATATAGTGTCCACATAATACCGCCATATAGTGTCCACCTAATACCGCCATATAGTGTCCACCTAATACCGCCATATAGTGTCTACCCAATACCACCATATAGTGTCCACCTAATACCGCCATATAGTGTCCACCCAATACCACCATATAGTGTCCACCTAATACCATCATATAGTGTCCACCTAATACCGCCATATAGTGTCCACCTAATACCGCCATATAGTGTCCACATAACACCACCATATAGTGTCCACCTAATACCATCATATAGTGTCCACCTAATACCGCCATATAGTGTCCACCTAATACCGCCATATAGTGTCCACCTAATACCGCCATATAGTGTCCACCTAATACCGCCATATAGTGTCCACCTAATACCGCCATATAGTGTCCACCTAATACCGCCATATAGTGTCCACCTAATACCACCATATAGTGTCCACCTAATACCGCCATATAGTGTCCACATAATACCGCCATATAGTGTCCACCTAATACCGTCATATAGTGTCCACATAATACCGCCATATAGTGTCCACCTAATACCGCCATATAGTGTCCACCTAATACCGCCATATAGTGTCCACCTAATACCGTCATATAGTGTCCACATAATACCGCCATATAGTGTCCACCTAATACCGCCATATAGTGTCCACCTAATACCGCCATATAGTGTCCACCTAATACCGCCATATAGTGTCCACCTAATACCGCCATATAGTGTCCACCTAATACCGTCATATAGTGTCCACCTAATACCGCCATATAGTGTCCACCTAATACCGCCATATAGTGTCCACCTAATACCGCCATATAGTGTCCACCTAATACCGCCATATAGTGTCCACCTAATACCGTCATATAGTGTCCACATAATACCATATAATGTCCACCTAATACCGCCATATAGTGTCCACATAATACCGCCATATAGTGTCCACCTAAAACCATATAGTGTCCACCTAATACCGCCATATAGTGTCCACATAATACCGCCATATAGTGTCCACATAATACCGCCATATAGTGTCCACCTAATACCGCCATATAGTGTCCACCTAATACCGCCATATAGTGTCTACCCAATACCACCATATAGTGTCCACCTAATACCGCCATATAGTGTCCACCCAATACCACCATATAGTGTCCACCTAATACCATCATATAGTGTCCACCTAATACCGCCATATAGTGTCCACCTAATACCGCCATATAGTGTCCACATAACACCACCATATAGTGTCCACCTAATACCATCATATAGTGTCCACCTAATACCGCCATATAGTGTCCACCTAATACCGCCATATAGTGTCCACCTAATACCACCATATAGTGTCCACCTAATACCGCCATATAGTGTCCACCTAATACCGCCATATAGTGTCCACCTAATACCACCATATAGTGTCCACCTAATACCGCCATATAGTGTCCACATAATACCGCCATATAGTGTCCACCTAAAACCATATAGCGTCCACCTAATACCGCCATATAGTGTCCACCCAATACCACCATATAGTGTCCACCTAATACCGCCATATAGTGTCCACATAATACCGCCATATAGTGTCCACGTAATACCGCCATATAGTGTCCACCTAATACCGCCATATAGTGTCCACCTAATACCGCCATATAGTGTCCACCTAATACCGCCATACAGTGTCCACCTAATACCGCCATATAGTGTCCACATAATACCGCCATATAGTGTCCACCTAATACCACCATATAGTGTCCACCTAATACCGCCATATAGTGTCCACCCAATACCACCATATAGTGTCCACCTAATACCGCCATATAGTGTCCACATAATACCGCCATATAGTGTCCACCTAATACCGTCATATAGTGTCCACCTAATACCACCATATAGTGTCCACCTAATACCGCCATATAGTGTCCACCCAATACCACCATATAGTGTCCACCTAATACCGCCATATAGTGTCCACATAATACCGCCATATAGTGTCCACCTAATACCGCCATATAGTGTCCACCTAATACCGCCATATAGTGTCCACCTAATACCGCCATATAGTGTCCACCTAATACCACCATATAGTGTCTACCCAATACCACCATATAGTGTCCACCCAATACCACCATATAGTGTCCACCTAATACCGCCATATAGTGTCCACCTAATACCGCCATATACCGTGAAGGAAATAAGTATTTGATCCCTTGCTGTTTTTGTAAGTTTGCCCCCTGATAGACATGAACAGTCTATAATTTTAAGGGAAGGTTAATATTAACATTGAGAGATAGAATATCCAAAACAAAATCAAGAAAATCACATTGTATAAATTAGATAAATGTTTTTGCATTTTGCAGTGAGAAATAAGTATTTGATCCCCTACAAACCATTATGAGTTCTGGCTCCTAATCAGCTCATTACCTGTATTACAGACGGCTGTCTTACATAGTCACCTGTATAAAAGACTCCTGTCCACAGACTCCATTAATCAGTCAGACGCTGACCTCTACAACATGGGCAAGACCAAAGAGCTTTCTAAGGATGTCAGGGACAAGATCATAGACCTGCACAAAGCTGGAATGGGCTACAAAACCATAAGTAAGACGCTGGGTGAGAAGGAGACGACTGCTGGTGCAATAGTAAGAAAATGGAAGAAATACAGAATGACTGTCAATTCACATCGATCTGGGGCACCATGTAAAATCTCACCTTGTGGGGTACCCTTGATCATGAGGAAGGTGAGAGATCAGCCTAAAACTACATGGAGAGAACTTGTTAATGATCTCAAGGCAGCTGGGACCGCAGTCACCAAGAAAACCATTGGTAACACATTACACCTTAAAGGTTTAAAATGCTGCAGTGCCCGTAATGTCCCCCTGCTCAAGAAGGCACATGTGCAGGCCCGTCTGAAGTTTGCCAATGAACACCTGGATGATTCTGTGATTTATTGGGAGAAGGTGCTGTGGTCAGATGAGACAAAAATTGAGCTCTTTGGCATTAACTCAACTCGACGTGTTTGGAGGAAGAAGGATGAGTACAACCCTAAGAACATCGTCCCAACTGTGAAGCATGGTGGGGGAAACATTATACTTTGGGGGTGCTTTTCTGCAAAGGGGACATGACGACTGCACCTTACTGAAGGGACGATGGATGGGGTCATGTATCGCAAGATTTTGGCTCACAACCTCCTTCCCTCAGTAAGAGCATTGAAGATGGGTCGTGGCTGGGTCTTCCAGCAAGACAATGACCCAAAACATACAGCCAAGGCAACACAGGAGTGGCGCAAAAAGAAGCACAGTAAGGTGATGGTGTGGCCTAGCCAGTCTCCAGACCTTAATCCCATAGAAAACTTATGGAGGGAGTTGAAGCTCCGAGTTGCCAAGCGACAGCCTCAAAATCTGAATGATTTAGAGATGATCTGCAAAGAGGAGTGGACCAAAACTCCTCCTGACATGTGCACAACCCTCATCATCAACTACAAAAACCTCTGACTGCTGTGCTGCCAACAAGGGTTTCACCACCAAGTATTAAGTGTTATTTGCCAGAGGGATCAAATACTTATTTCTCACTGCAAAATGCAAAAAAATGTATCTAATTTATACAATGTGATTTTCTTGATTTTGTTTTGGATATTCTATCTCTCAATGTTAATATTAACCTTCCCTTAAAATTATAGACTGTTCATGTCTGTGTCAGTGGGCAAACTTACAAAAACAGCAAGGGGTCAAATACTTATTTCCTTCACTGTAGTATCCACCCAATACCGCCATATAGTGTCCACCCAATACCACAATATAGTGTCCACCCAATACCGCCATATAGTGTCCACCCAATACCGCCATATGGTGTCCACATAACAGCACCATATAGTGTCCACCTAATACCGCCATATAGTGTCCACCTAATACCACCATATAGTGTCCACCTAATACCGCCATATAGTGTCCACCTAATACCACCATATAGTGTCCACCTAATACCGCCATATAGTGTCCACATAATACCATATAGTGTCCACATAATACCGCCATATAGTGTCCACATATTACCACCATATAGTGTCCACATAATACCGCCATATAGTGTCCACCTAATACCACCATATAGTGTCCACCTAATACCGCCATATAGTGTCCACATAATACCATATAGTGTCCACATAATACCGCCATATAGTGTCCACATATTACCACCATATAGTGTCCACATAATACCGCCATATAGTGTCCACATATTACCGCCATATAGTGTCCACCTAATACCATATAGTGTCCACATAATACAGCCATATAGTGTCCACATAATACCGCCATATAGTGTCCACCTAATACCGCCATATAGTGTCCACCTAATACCGCCATATAGTGTCCACCTAATACCATATAGTGTCCACATAATACCGCCATATAGTGTCCACATAATACCGCCATATAGTGTCCACATAATACCACTATATAGTGTCCACCTAATACCGCCATATAGTGTCCACCTAATACCGCCATATAGTGTCCACCTAATACCGCCATATAGTGTCCACATAATACCACCATATAGTGTCCACCTAATACCATATAGTGTCCACATAATACCGCCATATAGTGTCCACATAATACCACCATATAGTGTCCACATAATACCTCTATATAGTGTCCACCTAATACCGCCATATAGTGTCCACCTAATACCGCCATATAGTGTCCACCTAATACCGCCATATAGTGTCCACCTAATACCACCATATAGTGTCCACCTAATACCACCATATAGTGTCCACCTAATACCACCATATAGTGTCCACCTAATACCGCCATATAGTGTCCACCTAATACCGCCATATAGTGTCCACCTAATACCGCCATATAGTGTCCACTTAATACTGCCATATAGTGTCCACTTAATACTGCCATATAGTGTCCACCTAATACCGCCATATAGTGTCCACCTAAAACCATATAGTGTCCACATAATACCGCCATATAGTGTCCACATAATACCACCATATAGTGTCAACATAATACCACTATATAGTGTCCACCTAATACCATATAGTGTCCACATAATACCGCCATATAGTGTCCACATATTACCACCATATAGTGTCCACATAATACCGCCATATAGTGTCCACATATTACCGCCATATAGTGTCCACCTAATACCATATAGTGTCCACATAATACAGCCATATAGTGTCCACATAATACCGCCATATAGTGTCCACCTAATACCGCCATATAGTGTCCACCTAATACCGCCATATAGTGTCCACCTAATACCATATAGTGTCCACATAATACCGCCATATAGTGTCCACATAATACCGCCATATAGTGTCCACATAATACCACTATATAGTGTCCACCTAATACCGCCATATAGTGTCCACCTAATACCGCCATATAGTGTCCACCTAATACCGCCATATAGTGTCCACATAATACCACCATATAGTGTCCACCTAATACCATATAGTGTCCACATAATACCGCCATATAGTGTCCACATAATACCACCATATAGTGTCCACATAATACCTCTATATAGTGTCCACCTAATACCGCCATATAGTGTCCACCTAATACCGCCATATAGTGTCCACCTAATACCGCCATATAGTGTCCACCTAATACCACCATATAGTGTCCACCTAATACCACCATATAGTGTCCACCTAATACCGCCATATAGTGTCCACCTAATACCGCCATATAGTGTCCACCTAATACCGCCATATAGTGTCCACCTAATACCGCCATATAGTGTCCACTTAATACTGCCATATAGTGTCCACTTAATACTGCCATATAGTGTCCACCTAATACCGCCATATAGTGTCCACCTAAAACCATATAGTGTCCACATAATACCGCCATATAGTGTCCACATAATACCACCATATAGTGTCAACATAATACCACTATATAGTGTCCACCTAATACCATATAGTGTCCACATAATACCGCCATATAGTGTCCACATAATACCGCCATATAGTGTCCACCTAATACCGCCATATAGTATCCACCTAATACCACTATATAGTGTCCACATAATACCACCATATAGTGTCAACATAATACCACTATATAGTGTCTACCTAATACCATATAGTGTCCACATAATACCGCCATATAGTGTCCACATAATACCGCCATATAGTGTCCACCTAATACCGCCATATAGTATCCACCTAATACCATATAGTGTCCACATAATACCGTCATATAGTGTCCACATAA
Organism: Phyllobates terribilis; assembly: GCF_046119375.1. NCBI lineage: Eukaryota > Metazoa > Chordata > Amphibia > Anura > Dendrobatidae > Phyllobates > Phyllobates terribilis. The sequence goes on along the minus strand of NW_027362774.1, from coordinate 35,587,359 downwards.
TACCACCATATAGTGTCCACATAATACCACCATATAGTGTCCACCTAATACCGCCATATAGTGTCCACATAATACCACCATATAGTGTCCACCTAATACCGCTATATAGTGTCCACCTAATACCACCATATAGTGTCCACATAATACCACCATATAGTGTCCACATAATACCGCCATATAGTGTCCACCTAATACCGTCATATAGTGTCCACATAATACCACCATATGGTGTTTACATAATACCACCTGTAGCAGAGTCAGGTAGGACAGGGTTAAGCCCTAGCTCTGCAGGTCTTGATTAGATGCACCTGACAAGCTTTTTAATAGCACTAGGGCCTGTGGTCACTAGAGGTGTCAGTCTGCTGCATGGAGCAGAGTGGAGTGTGCTGCTGGTGAGTGACCAGCCAAAATGTGAGCTGTCGCTAAGAGAGAGACATGTCGAGGTCTCTGTATGAATGGAGGCTGCATGGATCAGCTAGGAGAGCTGCGCAGTCTGTGTGCTGGAGCTGCAGAGTAACGTGTGGAAGCTGCTGCCTGTTCAGTGTGAACTGTGCCAGGAGTTGAACACTGCACTCCTGTTTGGTGCTGGAAGCTGCTGGAGCTGGGGCTGAAGGTGACACCGATACTGGAGGGATCGGCCTCCTATGTGTATCACGTTTATTCTGGGAGAAAGGACTGTACTCTGTTGGGGAGAGACGCCCTGTACATGTGCTGCTGAAGGAACGGCTTATTTGCTGTGAGACCTTTGTGTCCACAAGAGGCTGGTTTTGTTTTGGGTTTTGAATTCCCTGGAGATTTATGTAAGCAATAAAACTGCACCTGCTTGGACCAAACCGCATTGTCTGTGTGAACGCTGCCTAATACCTACCTGAGAGCGTGGATTCCTACATGCCATATAGTGTCCACATAATACCGCCGTATAGTGTCCACCTAATACCGCCATACAGTGTCCACCTAATACCGCCATACAGTGTCCACCTAATACCGCCATACAGTGTCCACCTAATACCGCCATATAGTGTCCACCTAATACCGCCATATAGTGTCCACCTAATACCGCCATACAGTGTCCACCTAATACCGCCATACAGTGTCCACCTAATACCGCCATACAGTGTCCACCTAATACCGCCAAATAGTGTCCACCTAATACCGCCAAATAGTGTCCACATAATACCGCCATACAGTTTCCACATAATACCGCCATACAGTGTCCACCTAATACCGCCGTATAGCGTCCACCTAATACCGCCGTATAGCGTCCACCTAATACCGCCGTATAGCGTCCACCTAATACCGCCGTATAGCGTCCACCTAATACCGCCATACAGTGTCCACATAATACCGCCAAATAGTGTCCACATAATACCACCATAGTGTCCACATAATACCACCATATAGTGTCCACCTAATACCAACATGTAGTTTCTACAGAATACCACTGCCAATATTATACCTCTGTATAGTGCCTACATAAAGCCACCTTATTGTGATCATAGTTTAATAGTGCCATGAGGTGCTCACATAGTACTGTCATAATGTGTCCAAGTGTTTGAGTTGGAGAATGGACAGATCATCGGACTCCTGCGGATCTGATCCAGTAGGAGCCGGCGTGGGGTTAGTACTTGTGCACCAATGCCTACATAATACCACCAAACAGTGCCAATGTAATAGTGCTATACAGTGCACACATAATGGTAAATATACTCTGTAATATAGTGACACTGGAATAATTAACCCTCTCAGGAGCTCAGAGCCTTGGATCCAGGACAGAAAAAAACAGCGCAGAGCAGAAGGGTCATCACTATAATGAACTAGTTACAATGCTGACATCTAGTGGTGAGAAATAATATTACAGTGAAGGATATAAGTGACACCTGTGAGACAACAGCGACACCTATAATAATTATGATCTCTATATATTACCAGCACATTCTGCAGCACTGCGCAAGTCAGGGGAAACATGAACAATCAGACATTACAGAATAACCTTTAAAACTATGGACAAAAGAAATCTACTGATTGTCAGGGGTAGTGGAAATGCACGAGAAAAGTCCTGGAAACGAGAGAAGAGGATGAAAGTCTTACATACTATACTGTACTTGCAGAATCGAGAACATATATGAGGTGATAGAAGATGTAGGGCGGTGCAGCACTGCGGAGAGGACGGGTAGGTGGTAGATAGAGTTGAGGAGGAGATATAGGGTGGTGCAGCACTGTGGAGAGAACAGGTACTTGGTAGACAGAGATGAAGAGGAGATGTAGGGCGGGGCAACACTTTGGAGAGGACCGGTAGGTGGTAGACAGAGATGAGGAGGAGATGTAGGGCGGTGCAGCACTGTGGAGAGGACGGGTAGGTGGTAGACAGATGAGGAGATGTAGGGCAGTGCAGCACTGTGGAGAGGACGGGTAGGTGGTAGACAGATGAGGAGATGTAGGGCAGTGCAGCACTGTGGAGAGGATGGGTAGGTGGTAGACAGAGATGAGGAGGAGATGTAGGGCGGTGCAGCACTGCGGAGAGGATGGGTAGGTAGTAGACAGATGAGGAGATGTAGGGCAGTGCAGCACTGTGGAGAGGACAGGTAGGTGGTAGACAGATGAGGAGGAGATGTCGGGCGGTGCAGCACTGTGGAGAGGACAGGTAGGTGGTAGACAGATGAGGAGATGTAGGGCGGTGCAGCACTGTGGAGAGGACCAGTAGGTGGTAGACAGAGATGAGGAGATATAGGGCGGTACAGCACTGCAGAGAGGATGGGTAGGTGGTAGACAGATGAGGAGCAGATGTAGGGCGGTGCAGCACTGCGGAGAGGATGGGTAGGTGGTAGACAGATGAGGAGCAGATGTAGGGCGGTGCAGCACTGCGGAGAGGATGGGTAGGTGGCAAACAGATGAGGAGGAAATGTAGGGCGGTGCAGCTCTGTGGAGAGGATGGGTAGGTGGTAGACAGAGATGAAGAGGAGATGTAGGGCGGTGCAGCACTGTGGAGAGGACAGGTAGGTGGTAGACAGATGAAGAGGAGATGTAGGGCGGTGCAGCACTGTGGAGAGGACGGGTAGGTGGTAAACAGAGATGAGGAGGAGATGTAGGGCAGCTCAGCATTATAGAGAGGACAGGTAGGGGTTAGAGAGATGAGGAGGAGATGTAGGGCGGTGCAGCACTGTGGAGAGGACGGGTAGGTGGTAAACTGAGATGAAGAGATGTAGGGCGGTGCAGCACTGTGGAGAGGACAGGTAGGTGGTAGACAGATGAAGAGGAGATGTAGGGCGGTGCAGCACTGTGGAGAGGACAGGTAGGTGGTAGACTGAGATGAAGAGGAGATGTAGGGCGGTGCAGCACTGTGGAGAGGACGGGTAGATGACAGAGATGAGGAGGAGATGTAGGGCAGTGCCGCATTGTGGAAAGGACAGGTAGTTGGTAAACAGAGATGAGGAAGAGATGTAGGGCAGTGCAGCACTGTGGAAAGGACAGGTAGGTGGTAGACAGAGATGAGGAGGAGATGTAGGGCGGTGCTGCACTGTGGAGAGGATGGGTAGGTGGTAGACAGATGAGGAGGAGATGTAGGGCGGTGCAGCACTGTGGAGAGAACAGGTACTTGGTAGACAGAGGAGAGGAGGAGACGTAGGGCGGTGCAGCACTGTAGAGCGGACAGGTAAGATGGTAGACAGATGAGAGATGTAGGGCAGTGCAATACTGTGGAGAGGGCGTATAGGGTGATAGAAAGATAAGGAGGAGATGTAGGGCAGTGCAGCACTATGGAGAGGATGGGTAGGTGGTAGACAGATGAGGAGGAAATGTAGAGCGGTGCAGTACTATGGAGAGGATAGGTAGGTGGTAAACAGATGTGGAGGAGATGTAAGGTGTTACAGATCCGGGTGGTGGAACCTCTGTGCTGTGATACAAGGAGAGACCAGAGGGGCGTGACTAAGTGCCTACCCGGACCGACCCTGGCCACACGGCGGCTTAGTCGACTCCGTGAACCAAGGAGGGACCGGGAAGGTGAACCAGGTGCCACTCTGGGACTGACGTTGTGTGAGAGCAGGCGACTCCCACGGGACTGATGGCCGAAGCCAACAGGCACAGCAGATGAGCACGACTGGTAGACAGGCAGGTGATGCGGGTAGACAAGCAGGGGTGCATGGCCGATAGGCAGGCAGGCGGGCACGGCCGATAGACAGGCAGGCGGGCACGGCCGATAGACAGGCAGGCGGGCACGGCCAATAGACAGGCTAGCGGGCACTGGAATCTGAGGACTGAGGAGAGTGTTAGTACACAAGCAACAATCTTGCACAGGCACCTCCATTTTGGAGGAGGTGCCGTATATGAGGGCAGTCCTCCAGCCATTAGCCAGAGACCCTTTAGGATGATGCACATGGCCACTTTAAGAGGAAGGGAGCGTACGCGCGCGCGCCCTAAATACACTGCCCAGGGAACTGCGAGCGGTGCGCGCACCCCGGGCAGACGCAGGAGGGGAGCCGGAGGACGCCGGACCGGGATCGGCATCTCTGCACGGCAGGAGGCAGAGACGCCGAGGCTACAAAAGGTGGTGCAGCACTGTGGAGAGGACAGATAGGTGGTACAGAGAGTTGAGGAGGAGAAGTAGGGCGGTGCAGCACTGTGGAGAGGACGGGTAGGTGGTACAGAGAGTTGAGGAGGAGAAGTAGGGCGGTGCAGCACTGTGGAGAGGACGGGTAGGTGGTAGACAGATGAGGAGATGCTGGGTGGAGCAGCACTAGAGATGACAGGTAAGTGGTAGAGAGAGTTGAGGAGGAGATGTAGTGTGGTGCAGCACTGTGGAGAGGACGGGTAGGTGGTAGACAGAAATGAGGGAGGAGAAGTAGGGCGGTGCAGGATTGTGGAGAGGACAGGTAGGTGGTAGACATAGATAAGGAAGATATGTAGGGCGGTGGAGCGCTGTGGAGAGGATGGGTAGGTGGTAGACAGAGATGAGGAGATGCAGGGTGGAGCAGCACTAGAGATGACAGGTAGGTGCTAGAGAGAGTTGAGGAGGAGATGTAGGGCGGTGCAGCACTGTGGAGAGGATGGGTAGGGGTTAGAGAGATGAGGAGGAGATGTAGGGTGGTGCAGCACTGTGGAGGGAACAGGTAGGGGTTAGAGAGATGAGGAGGAGATGTAGGACGGTGCAGCACTGTGGAGGGGACGGGTAGATGGTAGACAGAAATGAGGGAGGAGAAGTAGGGAGAAGTAGGGCGGTGCAGCACTGTGGAGAGGACAGGTAGGGGTTAGAGAGATGAGGAGGAGAAGTAGGGCGGTGCAGCACTGTTGAGAGGACGGGTAGGGGTTAGAGTGATGAGGAGGAGATGTAGGGCGGTGCAGCACTGTGGAGGGGATGGGTAGTTGGTAGACAGAAATGAGGGAGGAGAAGTAGGGTGGTGCAGCGCTGTGGAGAGGACGGGTAAGTTACATGGTAGACAGATGAGGAGGAGATAAAAAAAAACAAGAGACCTGAACTGGAATGTAAATGGGTGTGCATGTGTGTCACCCCAGGCCTGGATGCCACAAATATTAAAGGCTGTGTCTGAGAGCAGGAGGGAGGTTCCCTGGTCAGGGACCATTAGCATGCAGCACCTCCTGTCCCAGGCCAGTAGGGGGAGCAGGCTGCCCCTATAAAAGCTGGAACTGGAGCAGGGTTAGGGAGACCAGAACCCACTTCTGAAGTGTCCAGAAGGGTTCTCAGAGAAGAGGGACAGGTCAGCAGCAGCTGAGGAGTCCGTGAGGCAGAGGAGAGACTGCGAGCCAGGGACAGAGGCGACGAGAGGCGGTCCTGGCTGAGAGAAGTACACAACCGGACATTGGGGTCCGAGGCTGTCAGGGTTGCAAGCCCAGCAGCAGAGAACCAACCCGCGAGGGATTTCAGGTCCCTTGGCCTAAGAAGCCTGGAGGCTCCGCCACACAGAGGGACCGGTACAGCAAGGAGAAGCAAAAGGTACCCAAGGCCCGAGTCGGAAGCCATACAGGCAAAGTACACGGCCAGCTCAGGGACGTGGGCTATCATACCATGAAAAGGGGGATAGTCAGCAAGGGCAGAGAGAGAACGGTAGGCCTACCCACTCACCCTGACCAGTGGGGCTCGCCCGAATGCTCTCAGATACCCAGGCCCATTCCTAACCGGTACTACTGTTGGGCCAGTAATAACGTCTGCAATAAAGACCCTGGACTGTTTGAAGCGGACTCTGAACTCTTACTATTGCGGCCGGCACTATCACCCCCAGCATCCACCTACACTGCCCTGAGGCTACACTCTTCCCGTGGGGAGTTATCCTATCCCTGTGCTGCACACGAACACCAGCCTCAGCGGTCTGCCTCGCAGCGGCGGTTATCCCTGACCGCAATCCACGGGTGGCGTAGTCGGACATTCAAAACACTGATAAATAGACTGCTGCAACCCTGAGCCACGGGATTGGGTCGCCACTACTACCCCCAGCATCGTACAGAAGCCCGGTTCTGGGTACCCCACGGCCCAGGGGGCGAGTCAGCTTTGGCGTAGTCGGCAGGATTGTGACCAACCCGCCACAAACGGGTATTGCGTGCCTGAAAAAGACTTTATACTCACCTGAGTGAAGTTTCCCGCCATTCGGGGCCAGTTCCCGCAAATCAGAGCCGTTTCCCGCCATCAGGCGCCATCTTCGGGACGCTGTGCGGGAAGAAGAGGAGTGTGGACGTCAAAAACGCGTGAGACCTGAAGCCCCGCCCTACGCTGAGACACTGCGCAAGGTCCTGGAAGGAGATCCAGCGAACGCCGACATCATCACCGGGCGACGCAAGGTCCTTGCCCAGAGCATCGCGAGCGGAGCCGCGGCCTACAGAAGGGGATCGCCGGAAGGTAGGCCACGGTTAACTAGGGGGGAGGAAGATGTCGGACGTGGAGGGACCCTCTACCACCAGCGTAGCCGCTGCAGCTGTGATGCCGTTTTCCATGCCCTATATCCCCGGAGCGGCCTGGCTGCCACAGTATGCCGGCGAGTTGCATACCTTGGGAGACTTTAAAGAAAGGCTGTATAGCCTGTTCAAAGTTTATCCCCTGACAGAGCAACAGAAAGTAAGCATATGTAGCACCCCGAGGACTCGGCTGCTACAGGAGTATTGCACCTCAAACCAGAGGTGTGGTATTCCACTCCCGGGTAAGGATGGAGTGTGGGACAGAGCTCAGATAGCTGCATGCACTACACTCACCCCATTTCCGGGGGACGGAACAACGGTACTCCCACCAGATAGATGTGCAGGTACGACAGCGTCTGTCCCTGGCTGGAGTGGGGGGGGGGGGGTGGAACATCCCAGTAGTGTAGGAGCAGATAGGGGAGGGACTCTGGGCATAGGTAGGAGCCCATTGGGTGCTAGTCACCTGGGCTCGGGTGTCAGAGGGAGTATATAAGGTGGGCACCATCTTTAGACAGGGTCTGTTCAGCCTGGAGGAGTGGAGAGAGGAGCTCAGCCAGAGAGGGCTGAGGGGGAGCTGTGGCTCCGTCTGGGCCCAGCTCCAGAGCCAGGCCTGAAGCAAAGAGAGGGAAGGAAGAAGAGGAACACTAGGAAAGGCCCAGAGACGCAAGCAGAAGGAACCCTGAGATCCCATTGTGGGGGTCGTGATGACATTCCACTCGTCCTCCAGTCACTCCAAATTCAAACTATGAGCATGGGTCAACCATTCAAAGAATGAGTCAGACAACAAGCTGGTTCAAGCTCAGAGCATGCTCAGAAGGCTACTACAGACAACGTTCTCAGCAATGTTCTGAGTTTATTTTTTTACATACACAAATCTAAATACACTACATAATGGGGAGGGGATAGGGGTTGTCCGGGGCGGGGTAAGCCATGAAAGTCCAGTGTCTGGCCACTCCTGATTGGTCCACATCTCCTTATCTCAGTCTCTGGGCAGATATTGCAGCCGTCAGCTTATAATCTTGTTTCGTTTCTCTGAAATAAGTCTTGGCAACACTGGAACTGTCTTAGTTTAAGTTTCGATTTGAGTATTACGTAGCAAGGAAAGCTTATTGTTATATGACACAAAATGGTGGTTAGTACATTAGCAAAAAAGCGTATAAAAGTTACAAAAGTATAAAAGTTACAAATATATATATATTCTCTTTTACCCCGACATTCCCCCCTAAACACTAAGCTTTCCCTTGCTTCGGGGCCTTTGAGACTGTCCATGTGTGGGGAGAGGGGAGGTGGATTTCTTCACCCAATTATCTTAGAAGCTGCCCCCTTATGGGACGCCCCCAAACAATTGAGCCCTACCCTAAATGACACATGGAGTTCTCCCAACTGTCCCTAAACTAAATCTCTCAATTGAACTTTGTCATGGGGGGGTCTGGTCAGGCTTGTTCAAAGGAGTGTATTTCTCCATATCTTCTCTTGATTCAGAAAGGTCCCGGAGGTTGGGACAGCATTGGTTATATTTTTCCTGTATAAGGGGACTATGCAGCACAGGACCACCAGGCCCAATACTAATAGACCTCCCATTACTAGACAAACTTGTTGGAGGAATCCCTTGAGCCCTCCCAACCAACCTGAGAAGAAGGAGGTATCTACCCCTGTGTGGTAGCTGTCCACCCTGGGACAGACAGTAAACATATAGAAAGGATATAGAAGAAGGTAGTCATCTTTTATAGACTCGTTCTGTCTCTCTTGCAGTGGGAGGCGTGAATCCAGGTGCTCTTGCCCTCAAGCTTCAGAGCCGTCGGGGTGGTGAGAAGCACAGTGTACGGTCCCTCGAACCGCGGCTGGAGGCAGTCTTTCCGGACAAACTTCTTCACATACACTAGATCGCCTGGGATGAAATCATGTACTGCATCACCTGTAGATTCTGGGAGAGAAGCAGATACTGGAGAGCGGGTGTTAGTCAATTCTCTAGACAAGGCAATCACAAATTTTACCACTCTATCATGTGTTTCAGACAACTCTTGGGGCCTAATCTCTCCTATCTTGGGTGGGGTCCCAAACAAAATTTTATAGGGAGTCAGCCCATGTTTGGCCTGAGGAGTGTGTGTGATATGATAAAATACTATGGGGAGTGGGTCGGGCCAGGGGAGGGGATGATCTTGGGTCATTTTCAAGAGCTGGGTCTTGAGTGTGGAATTCATTCTCTCCACTTTGCCTGAACTGGCAGGATGGTATGGAGTGTGGAGGCCCAAATCTGTTCCCAACATGTTCCAGAGTTCTTCGTAGATATTTGCTGTGAAAGCTGGTCCTTGATCCGATTCTATGACTTGGGGAACTCCAAATCTGCAGGCAATTTCGGTGATCAGTTTCTTGGCTGTGACTTTAGCAGTCATGTTGACAACCGGGTAGGCCTCGGGCCAGGCTGAGAACATATCCACGGCTACCAAAACGTACTCCTATTTTCCTGCTTTAGGCATTTGGATATGGTCGACTTGTATTCTCTGCCAAGGGTAGTCTGGTTTAGCCAGATGTTGAAGAGGGACCCGTGCCATACACGTTGGGTTGCAGGTAGCGCAGACAGAGCAGGATTTTGAGTACGCAGTCACAGTGGAAGAGATTCCGGGTGCAAAATACAGTTTCTTGATACATGCCAAGGCTTGATTCTTTCCTCTGTGTGTAGGCCCGTGAGCCCATGCTGCCACAGCTGAGTACATGCGTCTAGGCAAGCAAGGCTTCCCATCCACTTGGTAAAGAGTCGAGTTGACCTTTGAATCTTTGCGACCTGCCAGCACGGCTCCTGCCGCTTTCCATTCCTTGACTTCTTCAGTGGGGGGTCTTCCTTTGTTCCTCACACAATTTTTCTTCAGGCATCCTGACCCCCCTGGATTCCACTCGTGTCTCCGCTGGACTTGTATGGTCTTCCGCCGGCTGTTCTTTGGCTCTTGCTCTAGTGAGCGCCACAGCTACGGTTTGCAGGGTTTCTCCCATCTCTTCTTCCTTTTCCTGCCACTTTGATGACACATTCTCCACTGCTGCAGTCTTGGCTGCTTGGTCAGCTAGGTGGTTGCCCCTGGCTTCTCTGGATTCCAGTCTTCCATGAGCCTTGACCTTCATAACAGCAACCTGAATGGGTAGTTCCAGGGCCTTCATTAGGGCCTTAATCCATGAGGCATGTTTCACTGGTGTACCTGCAGCTGTGATGAATCCTCTAGACTTTCACAAGAGTCCAGAATCATTGCAAATTCCATGTCCATACCTGGAATCGGTATATATATATATATATTCGCCTTTGTTCCTGCTGCCAGGTGGCAGGCCTCTGTGAGAGCCACAAGTTCAGCTTCTTGTGCAGACATGTATGGTGGTAGAGCTTCAGCCTTGAGGACTGTTAGGTCCGTTGTGACAGCATATCCCGTGTGGAACTTCCCTTGAGGGTCTGCGAGCGGATGTGCCACCATATTCTCTGGAGCAGAAGTCTCTTCCTGCAAAATTTTTATACAATCATGAGGTTCTACCAATGGACCTTCACCCTCCTCACCTTCCCCCCTAGAAGGTGGAAGCAAAGTGGCAGGATTGATAGTCAGACATCTGGTCAGCTGACTTGTCAAGGAGGATGTGAGCAGCGTGGAACGCCTTAAGGCACGGGGGGGGCAGTTCGGGCGACAGGGTCCAGGCGGGCTGAGTAGTAGCCCAAAGGCCGATACTTATGATCATAGCGTTGTGCTAGAACTCCAGAGGCATGACCTTCCGATTCCGAGACAAAAAGGTGAAATGGCTGAGTATAGTCTGGTAAGCCCAAGGCCGGGGCAGAGACAACAGCCTGTTTAAGGCGGTCAAAACATAGTCTGTGTTGATGAAAAACACGTGGATCTTCAGCATGAAGCCAGACTGAGCCTTCATCCTTGAGACAGTCGTACAGAAATTGCATGAGCTTTGAGGCATCAGGGATCCATTGCCTGCAGTAAGTGATGAGGCCAAGGAAAGTCTGCATAGCGGAATAGGTGGTTGGGAAAGTGATATCCATGATGGCTTGTTTCCTTTCTTCAGTCAGATGTCTAGTACCTTGTGATATACAATGTCCGAGGAAAATGACCTTGGGCAGACACCATTGGACTTTGCCTTTCGAGACTTTACAGTTAGCTGAGTGAAGAAACCAGAGAAGGGATGCTGACATCTCTGGCAAATTTTCTTCAGTGCCACAGAGTAAAAGATCATCCACATACTGTAGAAGGGTGACCTGAGGGTTCTCTTGAACCCATGGCTCCAGAATAGACTTCATAGAATGAGTGAATTGGTTAGGAGAGTTCTGGGCTCTTTGCGGAGTCCTGGTCCATGTAAGCTGTGCTCCTTGAAAGGTGAAGGCAGAAAGAAACCACGAATCTTCATGTAAGGGTATACTGAAGAAGGCGTTGGCCAGATCTAACACCGTAAACAAGGTGGCCGTTGGAGGCACCTGAGACAAAAGGGTGTTTGGGTTGGGTACCACTGGAGTTTCTAAAATGGTAGCTGCATTGACGGCTCTGAGATCCTGAACCAACCGGTATCTTGGAGGCTCTCCCGGAGCGGTTTTCTTCTTTGGCTTAGTATCCTTTTCCATTTTTAGCATTGATTTTTGGAAAGCTTTAACGATATCCACCGCGTCGTTGAAAGAAGAAGAACGAATCTCGGACCGTACTCTCAGGACTTCATCTCTGAGAGCGTCTTGTAGGCCATCTACTAGGGCCTGAACCAACAGAGCGGCCTGCGTCTTGACGTGAAAACTGTATCCGAGATCCTCAAAATGCATGCTGAGTTTTGCAGCATATCTTTCCACAGATTCATCAGGGTCTTGTTGAACATCTTGTACAGACCCAGCTTGATCTGACAAGCGATCCTGAGCCCAGGCCTTTAACTGTTCCATGTATTCTAGGCCGGATTCATACGTACTAAGGGGTCCTGCTTTTGTGGAAACCATGGCCTTTTGAAAGCTCTCCGTTTTCGGCTAAGTGAGCCTGGCATTCTGCAGCCAGAGTAGAACCAGCAGCAAGGGAAATTTTGCGAGCCAATCCTCCAACATGGCTCATACAGGTGTTTGCAGGGTTGACTATGGCCCCCACCCGATGTGTAAGGATGTCACCATAGCCTATTGACAGAGTGACAGGGCGTCCTGATGGGTCTACTAGGTTCCGGGAGCGGCAGGGGTCCCAGACTTCTGAGGGGCTGGGGGGGTGGTGCTCTTTCAGCAGTTGCTTGGAGCAAGGGCCGGAGTACGGGTAATGGATGTGGGGTGGAGGATGCCATAGGAGACGTATGGGGTAAAGGAGGGGGGGAGGGGCTGGAGTATCTTGAGCCCATCCCTCATCTGGCTCCGTATCGTCTTGAGTAACAGTATGTTGGCGGAGGGAGAGCAGTCTGGCCTGAAATTCTGGGGAGTTGAGGAGGATATCCCCAGGGTTGTGGGTGACTCCCATAGGAAACAGGGGAAGCGTCTCAGCATCGTGGACTGGAGCAGAGGGTGTCACATTAGTTTCAGATGGGTACTCTGGGACTGCGGGCTTTTCCACCTGTGCTGGTGGCTGGTAATATGCACCGGACGGATCTAGTAGTGGATATAGGCCGGATTGGGGCTTTCCGGGCCTCCCACAACAAGTAAGAGGTGTAGCAAGATGGCCGTGGGAGGGAGGAGTTGGAGTGGAAATGGGATAGTTCTTGGGGGCAGGGAAAGGTGTAATAACAGGCATCAACGGGGTTACGGCCAATTTAGGGTCACATAACAAATCACATTCTGCAGCTTTCATGTATCCGAACAAAGGCTCGGCATTCTCTGTTCCCCCCTGCACCATCTACTCTAAGATGTGCATGAGCCTGGTGTAGAAGTCCTCACCCAACTTTCCCAACTTCTGTGTAACACTTTCTTTCTACACTGAAAACTAAAGCCTGCCTGTACTGGATAAGCTTATCATGTTCTACAAATTCCTAACATTCTTCTTGCCTTCTTGCCTTCCCGTAACTCCACTAATTGGCTTAACTCCTACAGCAGCATTCCGCAACTTACGAGATCTTTCAAATTTGAATATACTCAACATTTTCTTATAGAATGCAATGATCTGTCGCGACTCAGATCACTGGTGCAGTCCACAGGTCGCCATTCCTCAGTGTAGAGCACACCTCAATACACTGATGAGATAGAGAGACACCTCAATCTAACTCCTTTCCTAGCCTTGAATGGCGACTTTACAGTGCGACTCACCACGGCACCCTGACTACAGGTCACCACCCGTCAGTGTAGAGACACCTCGATACACTGATGAGATAGAGAGACACCTCAATCTATCTCCTTTCCTACCACGGCACCACCCGACAGTGTAGAGACACCTCAATACACTGTTTAGATAGAGAGACACCTCAATCTATCTGCTTTCCTACCACGGTACCACCCGACAGTGTAGAGACACCTCAATACACTGTTTCCTAACCTTGACTTTACAGCAGTCTCTGTGTTAGACGAAGAGCACTCCTCAATTCGTCAGATTCTTACAGCACAACACCTCCTTTACACTACAATTCAGGAATGCTTTGAAACCTCGACTATCAGTTACGGGAGGCAGCTATCTAAGAAAAGTACAGTGACCGGGGGAGGAGGAGGTGGTGTGCACACGAGCACGCGCAGGCATGCGACGTCACTCGTTTTAACACTTGCTGGTTCAGGACGTGGTGCGGGACGCCTGAGGTCTCACCACTCGACCGATCACCCACCCAGATCCAACCTGACAACCCAACAGGAACCGCTGCGGCTGACACACAGGCAAGTGAGACATATAAAATACATCTCAACTTACCGTGTTCGATGGAGGTTGATCAGGCCTCAAATTCAGCCACCGCGGTCACCACCAGGGAAATCAGCAATATGGGTCCGGGAGGGCGGCGTACCGCTAGCCACGTCGCACGTTGAGCGCCATTTGTGGGGGTCGTGATGACATTCCACTCGTCCTCCAGTCACTCCAAATTCAAACTATGAGCATGGGTCAACCATTCAAAGAATGAGTCAGACAACAAGCTGGTTCAAGCTCAGAGCATGCTCAGAAGGCTACTACAGACAACGTTCTCAGCAATGTTCTGAGTTTATTTTTTTACATACACAAATCTAAATACACTACATAATGGGGAGGGGATAGGGGTTGTCCGGGGCGGGGTAAGCCATGAAAGTCCAGTGTCTGGCCACTCCTGATTGGTCCACATCTCCTTATCTCAGTCTCTGGGCAGATATTGCAGCCGTCAGCTTATAATCTTGTTTCGTTTCTCTGAAATAAGTCTTGGCAACACTGGAACTGTCTTAGTTTAAGTTTCGATTTGAGTATTACGTAGCAAGGAAAGCTTATTGTTATATGACACAAAATGGTGGTTAGTACATTAGCAAAAAAGCGTATAAAAGTTACAAAAGTATAAAAGTTACAAATATATATATATTCTCTTTTACCCCGACACCATGAGTGAACTAAAACGGGTGAAGGGTTGGCAGAGAAGGGTACCGGATCCCAAACTGGTGGAGGTCAATCATCCTTAGCCAGGAACCGGAGGTCGTGGTCAAGCTTTGGCACGACCCCTCGCCACATCCACCAGGAAGGCACGCCACATAGGGTCAGGAAAGCCGGAGAGAGGTTTTGCCCCATAAGGCCCGAGGAAGCCGGACATAGGTGGGTCCCTGGTGAGGACGGCCAGTAGGAAGGAAGAGAGGGGAGCTCTGGACCACGCTCTGGAATCGCCTGGGAGTTGGCCGAGTCCCTGACCTGGTGGACGCAGCACGGCTCGGGTGGTCCTACTGTGCACAAGGATCTGATAAAGAACTGTGAGTAAAGCTTTTGAAACTGCACTTCCCGCCTCTGTGTTCCTGCCGTCACACCTGCACCCTCAGCACTGGGACACCCGCACCATCACTCCCATCATCATCTCTAACAGATCTGCCCTGAGGCCATACTCCTCCCGTGGGGAGTCATCTCATTCTCAGCTGCACAAACAACACCGGCCTCAGCGGACTGCCGTGCAGCGGCGGTTCCGTGACCGCAATCCACGGGTGGCGTAGTCGAACATTCTAACATCTACTGATAAATACAGCCGCTCAGTTTGACTCCCTGGGCACGGACCGGGTCACCGCCATGAGACTACTACCCCCATCTGATCCGGCTCCGGGTAAGCCCCCGTGCGCGCGATGCCGCAAGACACAGCAGGCCCAGGGGCGCGTCAACTTTGGCGTAGTCGGCAGGATTACGTGCCCGCAACCGACGGGTACTGCGTGCCTGAAGAAAAGTTCACATTTACCGTAAAAAGGAGTCTCCCGCCAATTCCAGAGGGTTCCCGCCATCGGACGCCATCTCGGATCGTTTCCCGCCGTTTGCCCGCCATCTGCAGCCTTTTCCCGCCATCCACGGAGTTTCCCGCCATAAGGAGACGATTCCCGCCATCTGAGACGATTTCCCGCCCTGGCAGAGCGGACTCCATTATGGGCGTGCCAGAGGGTGGCAAGAGGCCACCTCCCATCGTGGGCCAGGTCCAGGAATGGCGCCAAAAGCGGAAACCGCCCCCACCAGCAGAGACTGCAATGATAGAGATGTCCATCAGCGTGAGGGGGCTGCCCCTGGAACTGACTGTCACCAAGTTGCCCCGGGACCACCCTCAAGGGGGGCGGATAGAGAACAAAACAGAGAAGATGGGTGCGGCCTGGAGGAGTCTGGACAGATCGCACCCGGAGATGGAGGAAGAGTCGAGCAGCACTGACCCTGTGGTCCGGAACCTGTTGCAGGCTGCCACCCCAGAAGGCCTGGTGGAGATCCTGGCACAGATCCCCAGAGATCGGGAGCGTGCACAGACCGCGCTGGAAGCCCTGGCCCGGAAGATGGCCCGGGTACAGCAAGAAGCGCTGGCCGAGTGGAGGAGGGAGATGGTCCAGCAGGCTGGAACCCGCCAGCAGAAGACGCCACCCGCAACGTAGAGCATGTCTGCCCCTGAGGATGGTGCAGGAGGAACGGAGGCCGGAGACGACGCCGCAGAGGGAGCCGCAGAGATGGAAGCAGGTAATGGGGACGTCATCACCCCGTGCCCAGTAGACGCAAGCCTGCCCCAGCTCCCCGTCGCAGAGCCCGAAGTTCCACTCACCGCGCCCGTTGCTGAACCGCCGCTGCTCCCGACTAGGCCTCGAGCGGCAGGAGCCGCGGTCGCGCCCTCTGTTACGCCACGCCCCTTGACCCTGAGCGCGGCAAAAGAGGAAGTGCCCCCGGCCTGGTCGCAGGGCCGAGTACCCCCGGGCGCCGCAGTTTCCACAGCGCCCTCTACCTCCACAGCGCCACCGGCCTGGTCGCGAGGCCTAGTGGATCCGGGCGCCGCTGCCCCTCCAGCGTCCTCTTTCCCAAAAGTGCCATACTTGAACCCAGACAGGATGCCTACGGCCTGGACGCAAGGCCGAGCGCCCCCGGGCGCCGCTGCCCCTACAGCGCCCTCTACCTCCACCGTGCCACCCCTGGGTGAAGATCTGTTCGCACAGCATACTAGCCCGGACGGGCTGCCTTTCGTTTAGCCACCGGAGTACGTCAACCCCCGACTCCGGAAGGAATGGCCTCTGTGTGAGCCTCTGATCCCGGCTCCGGCACCCGCCAAAATTGTTCCGCTCCCGCTGGAGGAGGCCCAATTTGCATGGGACCCCACCGGTGAAAACCTCATGGGGTTCACCCAGGAGACCCGGGCGGACGCAGCCCGGCGTGAGGAATGCTGCCGTCAGCAGTTAGAGGTCTTCGGGAGAGAACGGCGAGAGAGGCGGATCCGCGAGGAACGGCTGCAGGTCCAAAGCGCGGAGCAGAAACGCCGGGCCCGACGAAACCCCCGTACGGCCCACGGTCCCCGCGCCACCGGGACTGTGATAAAGTTTCAGCTGGAGAATGGCTGGGGCTTTATCCGGGATCACCGAACCCCCGGCGACGTCTTTGTCACCCGCAGGGATGTCGAGTCTCACCTGCCAGAGGGACACCGAGGACGTGAACTTTACTCAGGTGATGAGGTCACCTTCACCCGGCACCAGTGTGCCAAAGGACCATACGCCCTTCACGTGCACCGGTTGACGGAGGAGGAGATACAGGATGAGGAAGATCAAGAGGACCCGGACGGGTCTGAAGACTACCCTCAGGAGGGGACAAGGAGAGGACATCGCTACTAAAGGGGAGTAGCATAAGCAAAGTACTGTAAATAAGTTACCCGTATGGGTATTCGATAAGCTGCTAAGTGAAGTGTGGTCCCTGTTGGGACTAGTGTGGAACTGTTTAAAGGAACTGTTTCCTGTGTGCCCCTATCCCTTACCAGGCTGAGGACTGTGAGCAGCCATTTCCTTATTTCCCACTGGCCGAGGACTGAGAGCGGCCATACCCTGTAAATAGTTGCGCTTCCTAAGGCGCCCCCTACTGGTTTTATAAGGAACTGTTTTTTTTTCTATTAGTGACTGTTGCACTTTACCCGGTCACAAGTTGCACCGTGGCCGGAAGAACAAGAACGTTTTATATAAAAGAGTTTTATATTGAAAGTTTATACTGCTAAAATGATAATATAAGAAGTTACCTGTAACGTTATATTTTCTGATAATGTTTTTTATAATGTTTTATATGTTAGTGTGTACTTTAAAAATTTTGTATGTTTTATAATGTTATGCTCTTTTCCAGCCCGAGGACGTGCTATGGTTTACCAGGGGGGAATGTAGCACCCCGAGGACTCGGCTGCTACAGGAGTATTGCACCTCAAACCAGAGGTGTGGTATTCCACTCCCGGGTAAGGATGGAGTGTGGGACAGAGCTCAGATAGCTGCATGCACTACACTCACCCCATTTCCGGGGGACAGAACAATGGTACTCCCACCAGATAGATGTGCAGGTACGACAGCGTCTGTCCCTGGCTGGAGTGGGGGGGGGGAGGAACATCCCAGTAGTGTAGGAGCAGATAGGGGAGGGACTCTGGGCATAGGTAGGAGCCCATTGGGTGCTAGTCACCTGGGCTCGGGTGTCAGAGGGAGTATATAAGGTGGGCACCATCTTTAGACAGGGTCTGTTCAGCCTGGAGGAGTGGAGAGAGGAGCTCAGCCAGAGAGGGCTGAGGGGGAGCTGTGGCTCCGTCTGGGCCCAACTCCAGAGCCAGGCCTGAAGCAAAGAGAGGGAAGGAAGAAGAGGAACACTAGGAAAGGCCCAGAGACGCAAGCAGAAGGAACCCTGAGATCCCATGAGTGAACTAAAACGGGTGAAGGGTTGGCAGAGAAGGGTACCGGATCCCAAACTGGTGGAGGTCAATCATCCTTAGCCAGGAACCGGAGGTCGTGGTCAAGCTTTGGCACGACCCCTCGCCACATCCACCAGGAAGGCACGCCACATAGAGTCAGGAAAGCCGGAGAGAGGTTTTGCCCCATAAGGCCCGAGGAAGCCGGACATAGGTGGGTCCCTGGTGAGGACGGCCAGTAGGAAGGAAGAGAGGGGAGCTCTGGACCACGCTCTGGAATCGCCTGGGAGTTGGCCGAGTCCCTGACCTGGTGGACGCAGCACGGCTCGGGTGGTCCTACTGTGCACAAGGATCTGATAAAGAACTGTGAGTAAAGCTTTTGAAACTGCACTTCCCGCCTCTGTGTTCCTGCCGTCACACCTGCACCCTCAGCACTGGGACACCCGCACCATCACTCCCATCATCATCTCTAACAGATCTGCCCTGAGGCCATACTCCTCCCGTGGGGAGTCATCTCATTCTCAGCTGCACAAACAACACCGGCCTCAGCGGACTGCCGTGCAGCGGCGGTTCCGTGACCGCAATCCACGGGTGGCGTAGTCGAACATTCTAACATCTACTGATAAATACTGCCGCTCAGTTTGACTCCCTGGGCACGGACCGGGTCACCGCCACGAGACTACTACCCCCATCTGATCCGGCTCCGGGTAAGCCCCCGTGCGCGCGATGCCGCACGACACAGCAGGGCCAGGGGCGCGTCAACTTTGGCGTAGTCGGCAGGATTACGTGCCCGCAACCGACGGGTACTGCGTGCCTGAAGAAAAGTTCACATTTACCGTAAAAAGGAGTCTCCCGCCAATTCCAGAGGGTTCCCGCCATCGGACGCCATCTCGGATCGTTTCCCGCCGTTTGCCCGCCATCTGCAGCCTTTTCCCGCCATCCACGGAGTTTCCCGCCATAAGGAGACGATTCCCGCCATCTGAGACGATTTCCCGCCCTGGCAGAGCGGACTCCATTATGGGCGTGCCAGAGGGTGGCAAGAGGCCACCTCCCATCGTGGGCCAGGTCCAGGAATGGCGCCAAAAGCGGAAACCGCCCCCACCAGCAGAGACTGCAATGATAGAGATGTCCATCAGCGTGAGGGGGCTGCCCCTGGAACTGACTGTCACCAAGTTGCCCCGGGACCACCCTCAAGGGGGGCGGATAGAGAACAAAACAGAGAAGATGGGTGAGGCCTGGAGGAGTCTGGACAGATCGCACCCGGAGATGGAGGAAGAGTCGAGCAGCACTGACCCTGTGGTCCGGAACCTGTTGCAGGCTGCCACCCCAGAAGGCCTGGTGGAGATCCTGGCACAGCTCCCCAGAGATCGGGAGCGTGCACAGACCGCGCTGGAAGCCCTGGCCCGGAAGATGGCCCGGGTACAGCAAGAAGCGCTGGCCGAGTGGAGGAGGGAGATGGTCCAGCAGGCTGGAACCCGCCAGCAGAAGACGCCACCCGCAACGTGGAGCATGTCTGCCCCTGAGGATGGTGCAGGAGGAACGGAGGCCGGAGACGACGCCGCAGAGGGAGCCGCAGAGATGGAAGCAGGTAATGGGGACGTCATCACCCCGTGCCCAGTAGCCGCAAGCCTGCCCCAGCTCCCCGTCGCAGAGCCCGAAGTTCCACTCACCGCGCCCGTTGCTGAACCGCCGCTGCTCCCGACTAGGCCTCGAGCGGCAGGAGCCGCGGTCGCGCCCTCTGTTACGCCACGCCCCTTGACCCTGAGCGCGGCAAAAGAGGAAGTGCCCCCGGCCTGGTCGCAGGGCCGAGTACCCCCGGGCGCCGCAGTCTCCACAGCGCCCTCTACCTCCACAGCGCCACCGGCCTGGTCGCGAGGCCTAGTGGATCCGGGCGCCGCTGCCCCTCCAGCGTCCTCTTTCCCAAAAGTGCCATACTTGAACCCAGACAGGATGCCTACGGCCTGGACGCAAGGCCGAGCGCCCCCGGGCGCCGCTGCCCCTACAGCGCCCTCTACCTCCACCGTGCCACCCCTGGGTGAAGATCTGTTCGCACAGCATACTAGCCCGGACGGGCTGCCTTTCGTTTGGCCACCGGAGTACGTCAACCCCCGACTCCGGAAGGAATGGCCTCTGTGTGAGCCTCTGATCCCGGCTCCGGCACCCGCCAAAATTGTTCCGCTCCTGCTGGAGGAGGCCCAATTTGCATGGGACCCCACCGGTGAAAACCTCATGGGGTTCACCCAGGAGACCCGGGCGGACGCAGCCCGGCGTGAGGAATGCTGCCGTCAGCAGTTAGAGGTCTTCGGGAGAGAACGGCGAGAGAGGCGGATCCGCGAGGAACGGCTGCAGGTCCAAAGCGCGGAGCAGAAACGCCAGGCCCGACGAAACCCCCGTACGGCCCACGGTCCCCGCGCCACCGGGACTGTGATAAAGTTTCAGCTGGAGAATGGCTGGGGCTTTATCCGGGATCACCGAACCCCCGGCGACGTCTTTGTCACCCGCAGGGATGTCGAGTCTCACCTGCCAGAGGGACACCGAGGACGTGACCTTTACTCAGGTGATGAGGTCACCTTCACCCGGCACCAGTGTGCCAAAGGACCATACGCCCTTCACGTGCACCGGTTGACGGAGGAGGAGATACAGGATGAGGAAGATTAAGAGGACCCGGACGGGTCTGAAGACTACCCTCAGGAGGGGACAAGGAGAGGACATCGCTACTAAAGGGGAGTAGCATAAGCAAAGTACTGTAAATAAGTTACCCGTATGGGTATTCGATAAGCTGCTAAGTGAAGTGTGGTCCCTGTTGGGACTAGTGTGGAACTGTTTAAAGAAACTGTTTCCTGTGTGCCCCTATCCCTTACCAGGCTGAGGACTGTGAGCAGCCATTTCCTTATTTCCCACTGGCCGAGGACTGAGAGCGGCCATACCCTGTAAATAGTTGCGCTTCCTAAGGCGCCCCCTACTGGTTTTATAAGGAACTGTTTTTTTTTCTATTAGTGACTGTTGCACTTTACCCGGTCACAAGTTGCACCGTGGCCGGAAGAACAAGAACGTTTTATATAAAAGAGTTTTATATTGAAAGTTTATACTGCTAAAATGATAATATAAGAAGTTACCTGTAACGTTATATTTTCTGATAATGTTTTTTATAATGTTTTATATGTTAGTGTGTATTTAAAAATTTTGTATGTTTTATAATGTTATGCTCTTTTCCAGCCCGAGGACGTGCTATGGTTTACCAGGGGGGAATGTAGCACCCCGAGGACTCGGCTGCTACAGGAGTATTGCACCTCAAACCAGAGGTGTGGTATTCCACTCCCGGGTAAGGATGGAGTGTGGGACAGAGCTCAGATAGCTGCATGCACTACACTCACCCCATTTCCGGGGGACAGAACAACGGTACTCCCACCAGATAGATGTGCAGGTACGACAGCGTCTGTCCCTGGCTGGAGTGGGGGGGGGGAGGAACATCCCAGTAGTGTAGGAGCAGATAGGGGAGGGACTCTGGGCATAGGTAGGAGCCCATTGGGTGCTAGTCACCTGGGCTCGGGTGTCAGAGGGAGTATATAAGGTGGGCACCATCTTTAGACAGGGTCTGTTCAGCCTGGAGGAGAGGAGAGAGGAGCTCAGCCAGAGAGGGCTGAGGGGGAGCTGTGGCTCCGTCTGGGCCCAGCTCCAGAGCCAGGCCTGAAGCAAAGAGAGGGAAGGAAGAAGAGGAACACTAGGAAAGGCCCAGAGACGCAAGCAGAAGGAACCCTGAGATCCCATGAGTGAACTAAAACGGGTGAAGGGTTGGCAGAGAAGGGTACCGGATCCCAAACTGGTGGAGGTCAATCATCCTTAGCCAGGAACCGGAGGTCGTGGTCAAGCTTTGGCACGACCCCTCGCCACATCCACCAGGAAGGCACGCCACATAGGGTCAGGAAAGCCGGAGAGAGGTTTTGCCCCATAAGGCCCGAGGAAGCCGGACATAGGTGGGTCCCTGGTGAGGATGGCCAGTAGGAAGGAAGAGAGGGGAGCTCTGGACCACGCTCTGGAATCGCCTGGGAGTTGGCCGAGTCCCTGACCTGGTGGACGCAGCACGGCTCGGGTGGTCCTAGCTGTACACAAGGATCTGATAAAGAACTGTGAGTAAAGCTTTTGAAACTGCACTTCCCGCCTCTGTGTTCCTGCCGTCACACCTGCACCCTCAGCACTGGGACACCCGCACCATCACTCCCATCATCATCTCTAACAGATCTGCCCTGAGGCCATACTCCTCCCGTGGGGAGTCATCTCATTCTCAGCTGCACAAACAACACCGGCCTCAGCGGACTGCCGTGCAGTGGCGGTTCCGTGACCGCAATCCACGGGTGGCATAGTCGAACATTCTAACATCTACTGCTAAATACTGCCGCTCAGTTTGACTCCCTGGGCACGGACCGGGTCACCGCCACGAGACTACTCACGGTGGCTCAGTGGTTAGCACTGCAGCCTTGCAGCGCTGGGGTCCTGGGTTCAAATCCCACCAAGGACAACATCTGCAAGGAGTTTGTATGTTCTCCCTGTGTTTGCGTGGGTTTCCTCCGGGTTCTCCGGTTTCCTCCCACACTCCAAAGACATACTGATAGGGAATTTAGATTGTGAGCCCCGATGGGGACAGCGACGATAATGTATGTAAAGCGCTGCGGAATGTGTTAGCGCTATATAAAAATAGAGATTATTATTATTATACTACTACCCCCATCTGATCCGGCTCCGGGTAAGCCCCCGTGCGCGCGATGCCGCACGACACAGCAGGACCAGGGGCGCGTCACATACTGATAGGGCAGTTAACTGGTGCGGCCCAGCGGGAGGTAAAGTCTTGGACAGTGGAGGAGAAAAGGACTGTAAAGGGGGTTCTGACCCGGCTGCGGGACACCTTTGATACCTGTACCTCAGCAGAAATCAAAATGCGGTTCTATGGATGTAAGCAGCGAGCTCAAGATAGCATCAGAGATTATGCCCTAAATTTACAGGAAGCCTTGGGAGCAATTAAGCAAGCTGACCCTGGCAGCGTGCAGGACACTGATAAACTATTGACTGACCAGTTCATAGAAGGTCTGCTGTCCAGCGCCCACAGAACCCAGCTGCGCCTCATGGCCCTACAGAACCCCGATTTGACTTTTGCACAGTTCAAAGATAGGGCCATCCGGGTGCTCCGAGAACCCGCACCAGGTGGCGCTGTAGCTTCCCGGCGCCCTGCCATCACTTACCACCAGGAGGCAGCGCCCTACCCTGCAGACCTTGTGGGGGCTGATGCGCAGGCACTAAACCCATCCCAGCCTGCAAACCTGCACCATCAGGTCCAAGAATTAACAAAGAGTGCTGCTGCATTGACCAGGACTGTACAGTTGTTGCAGATGGACCCGTCAGGACCAATCCAGCTGGCTTCCAGTCCGGAGGATGTCCCGTGGCGTCGACGGAGGAGGATCCCGCCGTTCAGAGGGAGGCCCACCGACCGTTACACTGAGGATGGACAGCCGATTTGCCACCGTTGCAGCCAGCCGGGACACGTAGCCAGGTACTGTACTTTAAATGGGTCCGACTAGGGGCAGATGGCCAACCCCCAGGCATAAGGTCACCAGGCCCGTCTAATTGGCGCGATAAGTATGTGGGGGGACGCCCGGTCTTACCCGTAGTGCTGGACAGTATCCCCCTGAGTGCACTGCTGGACACTGGGTCCCAAGTGACTACCATTCCCTATGTACTTTTCAAGCAGTATTGGAGTGACGCTGACATAACCCGCTATCCAGACGATGACTTGAGCATCATCGCCAGCAATGGCCAGCCCGTGCCGCAGGTGGGGTTCAGAGAGATGACCATTAAGATTGGTAAAGTTGAACTGCCGGCACAGGGAGTGATTATTGTGGACATTGACCGTCGAGAAAGTCACCCTAAAATAACCTTGGGTACTAACGTGATTGAAAATTGTCTTTCAGAAGTGATTGTAATTCTACAACAGGTGGCGGTGAATGCTAGTTCCAGCCAACAGAGAGTCCTCAACAAGGAGATAAAAGCCCTGATGAGACGGCAGCAGGTAGAACTGTCTGGTGGTGAGATCGGTAGCGTAAGACTCAGTGACCCATTCCCCATTTCCATGCCTCCCAAAAGTGAATTGATGATCTGGTGTCGGACTGCAATCGGGTTGAGAGGTAGAGACTACCAAGCCATGGTAGAACCCGTGTACTCAGACAGCAGGCCCACCATTTTGACAGCCCGGGGGGTGGTTGATGTCCGTCATGGGAGGGTGCCCGTCCGGATCTTAAACATTGGGGAGAGGGAAGTACACTTACCCAGGTACGCTACACTCGCCAAACTGTTTGTTGTCGAACACCAAGCTATCAGGGCCGTGGAACCCTTGCCTCCATCTCCACAGGCGGAGGGTAATGGCTCCCAGAAACAAAAGGAGGACTGGTGCCAGAAACTCCATGTGGGTGCTGACTCCACTCCCCTGCACCAAAAACAAGGAGTCTACCGGGTGGTACAGGAGTACGAGAGAGTCTTTAGTAAGCACCCGCTAGACTTCGGCAGAGTAAAAGGGATAGAACACCACATCCCCACAGGGAGCCACCCACCAATAAAAGAGAGGCACAGACCTGTACCCCCTGCACATTATCAGAACGCCAAGGGTATGCTAAGGGAGATGAAAGAAGCTGGGGTCATTAGAGACAGCTGTAGCCCCTGGGCAGCCCCCTTGGTTCTGGTAAAAAAGAAAGACGGTACCATGAGAATGTGCGTAGACTATAGACAAATCAACCGTATCACCCACAAAGACGCATATCCGCTGCCTAGAATAGAGGAGTCTTTAGCCGCACTAAGATCTGCTAACTTCTTCTTTACTTTGGACCTTACTAGCGGGTACTGGCAGGTTCCTGTGGCAGAGGCTGACAAGGAGAAGACCGCCTTCACCACCCCGATGGGACTGAGCGAGTTCAACTGTATGCCTTTCGGGCTCTGCAACGCACCAGGGACCTTCCAGCGGCTGATGGAATGCTGTCTAGGGCACCGAAACTTCGAGACGGTCCTCCTTTACCTGGACGACGTCATCGTCTATTCGAAAACCTACGAGGACCATGTAACGGGTCTGGGAGGCAGAACCTCTGAGCAACTTATACAAGGGGGCAGTCCTTGTAAGGAAGTGGGTGGCGACCAGGGAAGACAGGCAGGCAGTCACAGCAGGTGACCGGGACAGTCTCTGGGCAAACGGGCAGGAGGTCATGGCAAGTGACCGGGACAGTCTCTGGGTAAACGGGCAGGAGGTCACAGCAAGTGACCGGGACAGTCTCTGGGTAAACGGGCAGGAGGTCACGGCAAGTGACCGGGGCAGTCTCTGGGTAAATGGGCAGGAGGTCACAGCAAGTGACCGGGACAGTCTCTGGGTAAACGGGCAGGAGGTCACAGCAAGTGACCGGGACAGTCTCTGGGTAAACGGGCAGGTACAACCTGTGACGGCTGAGCCTCCAGGTAGGCTAGCAGGCAGATGGCAGATGAGTGCTCCCAGGTGAGCAGGCGAGAGTCTCTGGATAGGCAGGTGGTCACAGCATGTGACGGCGGAGCCTCCAGGTAGGCTAACAGGCAGGTAGCAGATGAGCGCTCCCAGGTGAGCGGGCAAGAGTCTCAGGACTGGCAGGTGGTCACGGCACGTGACGGCGGAGCCTCCAGGTAGGCTAACAGGCAGGTAGCAGATGAGCGCTCCCAGGCGAGCGGGCAAGAGTCTCTGGACTGGCAGGTGGTCACAGCACGTGACGGCAGAGCCTCCAGGTAGGCTAACAGACAGGTAGCAGGTGAGCGCTCCCAGGTGAGCAGGCAAGAGTCTCTGGACTGGCAGGTGGTCACAGCACGTGACAGCGGGGCCTCCAGGTAGGCTAGCAGACAGGTAGCAGGTGAGCGCTCCCAGGTGAGCGGGTAAGCTGGTCCATAGACAGACTGACAGGTGTCGGAAGGCAGACCGTCGGACCTCAGGCTAGCAAGCAGGAAAGCGGATGACAGGCAGGAATCAGGCCGCAAACTGGCAGGAAACTGGCAGGCAACTGGCAGGCAACAGGCAGGTAACAGGCAGGTAACAGGCAGGTAACAGGCAGGTAACAGGCAGGCAACTGGCAGGCAACTGGCAGGTAACAGGCAACGGGACCTGAGGGCTGAAGCAGAGTAGTGAACAGTGCAACAACATTGCTCGGGCACCTCCATTTTGGAGGAGGTGCCTTATATATGGAGGGATCCTCCGGCCATTGGCCGGGGACTCCTTAGGGCGACGCGCGCGGCCCCTTTAAGAGAGGGGGAGCGAGCGCGCTCACGCCCTAAGCACAGTGACCGGGGGAGAGCGGGCGCTGCAAGCAGAGCGGGAGGAAGCCGCCGGGCACGGAGCAGAGCGGTGAGGGGAACAGCGTCCCTGCCTAGCAGAGGGCAGGGACGCCGACGCTACAGTACCCCCCCCTTTAGGCCCCCCTTTTTTAGGCCAGACAGAAATTTATCAAGGATGAGAGGGGCATGGATGTTCTCCTGGGGCTCCCACGTTCTCTCCTCAGGACCAAACCCCTTCCAATCCACTAGAAAAAAGGTCTTTCCTCTTACCCTTTTGGTGGCCAGAATGTTCTCTACCTCAAACTCGTCTTCAGCAGAAACCGGAGCAGGAGGCGTACCTGTAGACTTGGAAAAGGAGTTAAGTACCACGGGTTTGAGAAGAGATACATGGAAGGAGTTAGGGATCCGTAAGTTGGCCAGGAGTTTCAATTTATAGGCCACCGGGTTGATCTGTTTGATAACTACTAGTGGGCCGATGAACCGAGGCCCTAACTTATAGGAAGGAATCTTGAGCCGGACAT
This sequence comes from Phyllobates terribilis, assembly GCF_046119375.1. Taxonomy (NCBI): domain Eukaryota; kingdom Metazoa; phylum Chordata; class Amphibia; order Anura; family Dendrobatidae; genus Phyllobates; species Phyllobates terribilis. The sequence continues at coordinate 35,560,402 of NW_027362774.1, read as the reverse complement.
ATTTGGACGAGAGCCAGACTTTATCTCCAGGACGGAATTGTGGAGGATCCAGGCGTTTTTTGTCAGCGTGTCTCTTCATCCGCTCGGACGACTGAAAGAGTGTGGATCGGGTACTCTCCCAAATGGAGGAAAATTTGCTAACGAGAGATTCCGCGGCCGGGTTGTCCACAGAGGTGGAGACAGGAAAAGGGATCCGAGGATGCTGACCGAAGACTACAAAAAACGGGGATTTAGAAGAAGATTCGCTCTCGTGATTGTTGTAAGAGAACTCGGCCCATGGTAGGAGATCCACCCAGTCTGAATGGTGGGCATTAACGAAGTGCCGGAGGTAACTGGTCAAATTCTGATTGATCCGCTCCACTTGACCATTGGACTGTGGGTGGTAAGCGGAGGAGAAGTCCAGGGTGACGTCGAGCAGTTTACATGTGGCTCTCCAGAAGCGTGAGGTAAACTGTACCCCACGATCCGACACGATGTGGAGGGGCAGGCCATGAAGACGGAAGATGTGGCGGATAAAGTCTTTAGCTAGCTCGGGAGCAGACGGGAGGCCTGGCAGGGGAATAAAATGAGCCATTTTGGAAAAGCGGTCAGCGACCACCCAAATGACCGTACAACCGGCAGAGACGGGCAGATCAGTTATGAAGTCCATAGCTATATGTTGCCATGGGGCAGCAGGCACAGGCAGAGGAAGAAGGCGGCCGGCAGGCAGGTGTCTCGGAACTTTGTTGCGGGCGCAGGACACACAAGCAGAAACAAAGTCAATTACGTCCTTGTGCAGGTTAGGCCACCAGTAGTGCCGGGTAATAAGCTGGAGGGTCTTTTTCTGACCGGCGTGCCCAGCTAGCTTAGACGAGTGACCCCAGTGTAGAATCTTCTCCCGATCGGACTCCGTTACGAACGTCTTACCGGGAGGAAGACGATTTAGGCCCACGGGAGCCACCTGCATTACTCTGGCGGGATCGATGATGTGTTTAGGCTCCTCCTCAAGATCAGACACCAGAAAGGATCGGGACAGGGCGTCAGCTTTGATGTTTTTGTCAGCCGGACGAAAGTGAAGAATGAAATCAAAGCGGGCAAAAAACAAAGACCACCGGGCTTGGCGCGGGTTAAGTCTCTGGGCGCTCTGGAGATATGCCAAGTTCTTGTGGTCAGTGTAAATTATTACCGGGTGGAGAGCCCCCTCGAGCAGGTAACGCCACTCCTCCAGTGCCATCTTAATGGCCAACAATTCTCGGTCTCCTATAGAATAATTGCGCTCAGAAGAGGAGAAAAGTTTGGAGAAAAAGCCGCAGGTTACCTTTCTTCCGGAAGAAGATTTTTGGGTAAGTACCGCCCCAGCTCCGGAGGAGGAGGCGTCAACTTCTAGGAAGAATTGTTTGTTGCCGTCCGGACGATGCAGCACCGAGGCGGAGAGGAAGGCCTGTTTTAAGGAAAAAAATGCCTCCTCTGCTTCGGGCGGCCATTCTCTGGGGTTCGTACCTTTTACGGGTGAGAGCAGAGATAGGGGCGGTCCGGGAAGAGAAGTGCGGTATGAACAGGCGGTAATAGTTGGCGAAGCCCAGGAACCGCTGAATAGCCTTCAACCCCTCTGGTCGGGGCCACTTCTGGATGGCAGACAGTTTCTCAGGATCCATTCGTAGGCCGGTCTGAGAGATTATGTAGCCCAGAAATGGAAGAGAGGTCTGCTCAAAGAGGCACTTCTCATATTTAGCGTAGAGGTGGTTCTGCCTGAGCCTGAGCAGGACCTGACGAACGTCCCTCCGGTGAGTGGGAAGATCCGGAGAGAAGACCAAGATATCGTCCAGGTACACCACTACGCAGGAGTAGAGAAGGTCCCGGAAGATGTCATTGACCAACTCTTGAAAGACGGCAGGAGCGTTACAGAGACCGAAGGACATCACAAGGTACTCATAGTGGCCGTCCCGGGTATTGAATGCCGTCTTCCACTCATCCCCCTGACGGATACGGACCAGGTTATACGCCCCATGGAGATCCAGTTTGGTGAAGATTCTAGCCCCCCTTAGACGGTCAAATAATTCAGGAATAAGCGGAAGGGGGTATTTATTCTTCACAGTAATCTGGTTTAGGCCTCTATAGTCTATACATGGACGGAGTGAGCCGTCCTTCTTTTTGACAAAGAAGAAGCCTGCTCCCGCCGGGGAGGTAGATTTCCGGATAAATCCCCGGGCCAGGTTCTCCTCAATATATTCAGACATGGACCGGGTTTCAGCAGCGGACAAAGGGTAGATTCGCCCACGGGGAGGAGTAGAGCCGGGCATCAGGTCGATTGGGCAGTCGTATGGTCTATGAGGAGGTAAAGTCTCTGCCTCTTTTTTATTGAAGACGTCAGCATAAGACCAATAGGGAACCGGAAGACCGGGCAGATTGGCTGGGGTAGGAGAAGGACGGGCAGGACGAACGGGAACTAGACAAGTCTTATGGCAGTCCTGTCCCCAGCGAAGGACTTCTCCGGTCTGCCAGTCAAGCACGGGTGCATGTCTCTGGAGCCAAGGCAGGCCAAGCAATAGTGCGTGAGAGAGTCCAGGCAGAACATGAAAGGAGATGCTCTCAGAATGCAGCATTCCCACCTGTAGAGTCAGAGATTCGGTGATGAGTTGGATGGGATGTGGTAAGAGGCCCCCATCCACGGCGGCGACAGATAAAGGTACGGCCAGAGGTTTGGTGGGAATGTGGTATTTTTCTACCAGGGATTGAGAGATGAGATTTCCAGCAGCTCCAGAGTCAAGTTGAGCCAGTTCAAAATAGCGGTTCTCTCCGCAGAAGATAGAAACAGACAGCAACAGGGATGGAGAGGGTTTACTTTTGTCTAGGGCGACCTCTCTGAGCGATCCTAGACACAGGCGTTTCCCGACCTCTCAGGGCAGGAAAGGATCCGGTGCTCCTTACTGCCACAGTAGAAACAGCTCCCCTCGGCACGACGTAAGTCTTGACGGGTCTTGACCATCTTGGTCTGGTCGACCTGTATAGGCTCAGGTAAGTGTGCCTGGAGAGTGACGGGTCTCTGGAAGGTAGGGACTAGACGTGGAATCCTCCTCTCACGGGTGACCTCCCTAGCGCGCTCCTGGAACTGGATGTCAATCCGGGTGGCAAGTGTAATCAAGTTGTCGAGAGTGGTAGGAATGTCCCGACCGGCGAGTTCATCTTTAATACGGCCGGACAGACCCTCCCAGAAGACGGACACCAGGGCGTCGTTATCCCAGGCCAGCTCCGAAGCAAGGGTACGGAACCGTATGGCATATTGGCCCACGGTGAGACTCCCTTGACGGAGGCGTAGCAGAGATGAGGCGGATGAGGTCCTCCGTCCGGGTTCATCGAAGACCCTCCGGAAAGCCGTGAGAAAGGCTGGCAGGTCGGACACCAGAGGGTCTCCTCTCTCCCATAGAGGATTTAGCCAAGCCAGTGCCTCTCCCGTGAGATGGGACATGATGAAGGCTACTTTGGCCCGGTCGGAATTAAACTGGTGGGACTGGTGTTCAAAGTGCAGGGTGCACTGGTTAATGAAGCCCCGAGCTTGAGCGGAGTCGCCTCCGAAGCGAGGAGGTGCAGAAAGCCGGATTCCAGAGCAGGATACTATGGTATTGGTGGTTGCTGGTGGGGCAGTCAAAGTGTCCAGGCGAGTATTGACCTTCCGCAGGTGACCCAGGATGGACTCCTGTTGGGACCTCTGTCGGGACAGTTCATGACAAAGGTCCGAGAGCGAGGGAGCTTGGGTGCCACCGGGTTCCATGGCCCGAGCAAACTGTAACGGGTCTGGGAGGCGGAACCTCTGAGCAACTTATACAAGGGGGCAGTCCTTGTAAGGAAGCGGGTGGTGACCAGGGAAGACAGGCAGGCAGTCACAGCAGGTGACGGGACAGTCTCTGGGCAAACGGGCAGGAGGTCACGGCAAGTGACCGGGACAGTCTCTGGGTAAACGGGCAGGAGGTCACAGCAAGTGACCGGGACAGTCTCTGGGTAAACGGGCAGGAGGTCACGGCAAGTGACCGGGACAGTCTCTGGGTAAACGGGCAGGAGGTCACAGCAAGTGACCGGGACAGTCTCTGGGTAAACGGGCAGGTACAACCTGTGACGGCTGAGCCTCCAGGTAGGCTAGCAGGCAGATGGCAGATGAGTGCTCCCAGGTGAGCAGGCGAGAGTCTCTGGATAGGCAGGTGGTCACAGCATGTGACGGCGGAGCCTCCAGGTAGGCTAACAGGCAGGTAGCAGATGAGCGCTCCCAGGTGAGCGGGCAAGAGTCTCAGGACTGGCAGGTGGTCACGGCACGTGACGGCGGAGCCTCCAGGTAGGCTAACAGGCAGGTAGCAGATGAGCGCTCCCAGGCGAGCGGGCAAGAGTCTCTGGACTGGCAGGTGGTCACAGCACGTGACGGCGGAGCCTCCAGGTAGGCTAACAGACAGGTAGCAGGTGAGCGCTCCCAGGTGAGCAGGCAAGAGTCTCTGGACTGGCAGGTGGTCACAGCACGTGACGGCGGGGCCTCCAGGTAGGCTAGCAGACAGGTAGCAGGTGAGCGGGTAAGCTGGTCCATAGACAGACTGACAGGTGTCGGAAGGCAGACCGTCGGACCTCAGGCTAGCAAGCAGGAAAGCGGATGACAGGCAGGAATCAGGCCGCAAACTGGCAGGAAACTGGCAGGCAACTGGCAGGCAACAGGCAGGTAACAGGCAGGCAACTGGCAGGTAACAGGCAACGGGACCTGAGGGCTGAAGCAGAGTAGTGAACAGTGCAACAACATTGCTCGGGCACCTCCATTTTGGAGGAGGTGCCTTATATATGGAGGGATCCTCCGGCCATTGGCCGGGGACTCCTTAGGGCGACGCGCGCGGCCCCTTTAAGAGAGGGGGAGCGCGCGCGTGCGCGCCCTAAGCACAGTGACCGGGGGAGAGCGGGCGCTGCAAGCAGAGCGGGAGGAAGCCGCCGGGCACGGAGCAGAGAGGTGAGGGGAACAGCGTCCCTGCCTAGCAGGAGGCAGGGACGCCGACGCTACAGACCATCTAAAGCACCTGGCCGAGATGTTCGAAGCCCTGGCAGGCTATGGCCTGAAAGTGAAGCCCTCAAAGTGTCACCTGTTAAAACCGAAGGTACAGTACCTAGGACACGTGGTGAGTGCAGAGGGAGTAGCCCCCGACCCCAACAAGGTTACAGCCATCAAGAGCTGGCCAAGCCCCTCTAACATCAAAGAAGTGAGGCATTTCCTCGGGTTGGTAGGGTACTACCGAAGGTTCATCCCCGGGTTCACTAAGATGGCAGCTCCTATGCAGGACCTCCTGATAGGTCAGTCTAAATCCAGAAGTCACAAGCCACCCTTCAAGTGGGACAAGCCGGAAGAGGAGTCCTTCCGCCAGTTGAAGATGGCCCTCACGGGGGATGAGATCCTGGCCTACCCTGATTATGGCCAGCCTTTTATCCTCCACACAGACGCCAGCAATGTGGGGCTGGGAGCTGTACTGTCACAGAACCAACAGGGCAGACAAAGGGTGATCGCGTACGCCAGCCGGAAGCTGAGGCCCACTGAAAGAAACCCGGAGAATTACAGCTCCTTCAAGCTAGAATTCTTGGCAGTGGTGTGGGCCGTCACAGAACGGTTTAAACATTATATGGCCTCCGCAAAGTTCACTGTGTACAGGGACAACAACCCGCTGACACACCTGGACAATGCAAGACTGGGTGCCCTAGAACAGCGGTGGATGGCCCGGCTATCCAATTATGACTTCACCATCAAATACCGGGCAGGCAGAACCAATGCCAACGCAGACGCCCTATCAAGAATGCCCCACCTACCCGAAGGAGAAGAAGACTCAGAAGAGCTGGAGGAAGTAGAGCTCCCTGCGTTCCACCGGTATGGGGCCACTCAGTATTCTCACCGGGTAAGAGACAAAGACCTAACCACAGTCATGTTCAACCCCTTACCCCACCACGGCTGGGCTGAAACGCAAGATAGTGACCCTGCAGTTCGCCTGGTGAAAGACCTGTTAACCCAGGCAGATGCTAGCCCTGGCCCGGGCGCTCCAGAGGTGATCACCCTTCTGCTGATCACCTCTATGTAGCAGAGGGGATCAGACAACTGCTGCCTCTAGTCTCCTATGGAAACTATAGAAGCAAGCAAAAAGTGAAAAAAAAAAATGTTTTTAAAAATATAAAAAAAATATAAAAATTTAAATCACCCCCCTTTCGCCCCATTCAAAATAAAATAATAATAAAAAAAAAACACATACACATATTTGGTATCGCCGCGTTCAGAATCGCTCGATCTATCAATATAAAAAAAGAATTAATCCGATCGGTAAACGGCGTAACGAGAAAAAAATTCTAAACGCCAGAATTACGTTTTTTTGGTCGCCGCAACATTGCAATAAAATGCAATAACGGGCGATCAAAACATCGGATCTACCCCAAAATGGTATCAATAAAAACTTCAGCTCGGCGCGCAAAAAATAAGCCCTCACCCGGGCCCCAGATCCTGAAAAATGGAGACGCTACGGGTATAGATGATTGGTGTCTACAAACTCGTAATGACCTGGAGAATAATAATGGCCGGTCAAAACAAGAGTTAATCAAGGCATAAAGGATATAGAGATCCATAAATAATACATAAGGAGTAACCCAGTTAAATATAGCATATACACACTTCCTCCTCTTACTACATGGCCCAATAATATGAAATAGTCATATGTTATTTCATTATTTTACTTTATTTAGTTAATTGCAAGCAAGATAATAATAAAAAAACAGCCCCTTAAAAAATCCCATAAAAACCCATGGGTGGTGTGGTCCACCAATATCCTATCGACATGAGGTAATATATTGTACTCAGTAACCATCAATATTGCATATGATGCCCAGCATAGGCCAGTTAATATTACATGAATAAATTGCAGCTGAAATACAAACCAGATGCCATGGTAGTAACTCCACACCACCCAAGCACCCCAACGCACGTTTCGCGTATGTTGCTTCCTCAGGGGGGTAGTTGGTGCAAGGAGCAGTCCGATCATAAGTAGTTGTACAGAGGGGCTGGGCCAATTACTGTGCCCTATCATATGTCATTAATCTAATTATATGAATAATAAATAAATCCAGCCAGTTACCTACTGGCGTCCAGAGGAATTTGCATATTCTGTGCCGTATGTCTGATGTATAAGACGGCGCATCCATGCTGCCCATCCCGAGGCCGGCGTCCCGGAAGTCAGACAGCGAATGCCTGCGCTCCTTAACACCCGATTGGACACCGCGCTCAGGGAGGGAAGCGCGACAGCACAGCGCAGGCGCGCACACATCACTGGCACCAGGACACCATTTTGTTAGTGGGCACAGCGTGCCAGTAGTTTTACACATAGATAATTAATAGAATATGCAGAGATATAGTTAGTGATGGGCATAACATGATTATAGCACAATAATTATAATATTTATAACATGATCAACATAAGAGAATACAATTAACATTACATTAATAATAAGAGATTGCGGAACACCATCAAAGAGATTTTTGAGCATACCGTGCCAGCAGCTCAGCACAAAGAGACAGAGATATATATAACATAAACTATTTTAACATGATCAGCAGCAAAAAAGTACAGGAACATCTGTAATAATGAATTCCAATATTGCTGCTTGAAGCTTGAGAGAGAATTTTCTTAGTCATATCTCCCTCTGGTGGCTTTTACATAAATTGCAGGTGCTATCTCCCTCTGGTGGCTTTTACATAAATTGCAGGTGCTATCTCCCTCTGGTGGCTTTTACATAAATTGCAGGTGCTATCTCCCTCTGGTGGCTTTTACATAAATTGCAGGTGCTATCTCCCTCTGGTGGCTTTTACATAAATTGCAGGTGCTATCTCCCTCTGGTGGCTTTTACATAAATTGCAGGTGCTATCTCCCTCTTGTGGCTTTTACATAAATTGCAGGTGCTATCTCCCTCTTGTGGCTTTTACATAAATTGCAGGTGCTATCTCCCTCTGGTGGCTTTTACATAAATTGCAGGTGCTATCTCCCTCTGGTGGCTTTTACATAAATTGCAGGTGCTATCTCCCTCTTGTGGCTTTTACATAAATTGCAGGTGCTATCTCCCTCTGGTGGCTTTTACATAAATTGCAGGTGCTATCTCCCTCTTGTGGCTTTTACATAAATTGCAGGTGCTATCTCCCTCTGGTGGCTTTTACATAAATTGCAGGTGCTATCTCCCTCTGGTGGCTTTTACATAAATTGCAGGTGCTATCTCCCTCTGGTGGCTTTTACATAAATTGCAGGTGCTATCTCCCTCTGGTGGCTTTTACATAAATTGCAGGTGCTATCTCCCTCTGGTGGCTTTTACATAAATTGCATGTGCTATCTCCCTCTGGTGGCTTGTACATAAATTGCAGGTGCTATCTCCCTCTGGTGGCTTGTACATAAATTGCAGGTGCTATCTCCCTCTGGTGGCTTGTACATAAATTGCAGGTGCTATCTCCCTCTGGTGGCTTGTACATAAATTGCAGGTGCTATCTCCCTCTGGTGGCTTGTACATAAATTGCAGGTGCTATCTCCCTCTGGTGGCTTGTACATAAATTGCAGGTGCTATCTCCCTCTGGTGGCTTGTACATAAATTGCAGGTGCTATCTCCCTCTGGTGGCTTTTATATGAATAGCAGATGTTACACATGTCCTTTAAACTGTGATCAGAAGATACAGACATCATATTAAAGAGATATATTATTACACATACTGCAGTGTCATACAATAAACATTTATCCATAGTCTACCCTTCTAGATATACCAAGTTAATAGCAGTTAAAATTTTGTTCTAAACAAAAGGTTATTAATACATAATTGTGTAATCAATATCTATTGACAGATGTATCCGTATAAACCTCCATGTGTAGTTCATGCAGGCAGCATATTAAAATTAATATATAATGCAGCAACATACAATATGTATCCATAGTTTATCCCTCCAGGTATACTATATAGAGAGTTATTCCCTGTATGTATATCCAAATAATAGTACACAGCTATATACTCAATCATATTCATTTAAATATTCATATATAGTCGATAACACTCCTCCATGTCAGCCACCACAATACACATCCCCAATAGTTACAACCACATATATCAGATTGCTGAATAAAAATATTAAAAGGTATTTTTCGTCATACGGATCAGTGGTTCCCCCTATAATACAAGGTCACCCCCAACATTAGTTTCACGAGTGTTACGGATGGTGGAACCTCTGTACTGCGGTGCAAGGACGGACCAGAGGGGCATGACTAGGTATCAACTCCCAAGGCCGCACGGCGGCTCAGTCGATTCCGTGAACTAGGGAGGAACCGAGCCGAGGGACCAGGTGCCACTCTGGGCCAGTCCTTGTATGAGAGCAGGTGACTCCCACGGGTCAGAGGGCAGGAACTGACCGGTACAGCGGATGAGCCTCGGCTGGCAGGCTGACGGGTGATCCGGGTAGACAAGCAGGCTGATTAGGCAGATAGTCAGGCGAGTGTTCCAGGTAGGCAAGCTGGCGGCACAACAGGTAACAGGCAGGTGCTTCCAGGTAAGCGGGCTGGCAGGCACGGCAGCTAACAGGCAGGTGTTTCCAGGTAAGCGGGCTGGCAGGCACGGCAGGTAACAGGCAGGTGCTTCCAGGTAAACGGGCTGGCAGTCACAGCAGGTAACAGCCAGGTGCTTCCAGGTAAGCGGGCTGGCAGTCACGGCAGGTAACAGGCAGGTGCTTCCAGGTAAGCGGGCTGGCAGTCACGGCAGGTAACAGGCAGGTGCTTCCAGGTAAGCGGGCTGGCAGTCACGGCAGGTAACAGGCAGGTGCTTCCAGGTAAGCGGGCTGGCAGTCACAGCAGGTAACAGGCAGGTGCTTCCAGGTAAGCGGGCTGGCAGGCACGGCAGGAAACAGGCAGGTGCTGGTGGGCACGGCAGGTAACAGGCAGGTGCTTCTAGGTAAGCAGGCGGGCAGAGCCCATAGACAGACTGGCGGACTGGAGAGTAGACAGACTGTCGGGCTGGAGAGTAGTGAGGCTGACGGACTGTACTGAAGATCAGACTGGCAGACAGGACTGACTTGCAGAGGACCTGGGGGCTGAAGCAAAGTAAGAATCACAAAGCAACAACCTTGCACGGGCACCTCCATATTGGAGGAGGTGCCTTTTATAGGGGAAGTCCTCCGGCCATTGGCCAGGGACTTTTTAGGACGGCGCGCGCGGCCCCTTTAAGAGGGAGGGAGTGCGCGTGCACGCCCTAAGCACAGAGCCAGGGAAGCTGCGTGCACCAGCAGCAGCAGCAGAGAGGCCGGAAGACGCTGGAGCAGGACCGCGGCGGCAAGGGGGACGGCGTCTCTGCCGGGCAGGAGGCAGAGATGCCAATGCTACAGTACCCCCCCCCTCCCTTACGCCCCCTCTTTTTTAGGCCTGCAAGAAATCTTTTAAAGAGAAGAGGGGCATGAATGTTCTCCCTGGGTCCCCAAGAGCTCTCCTCTGGGCCAAACCCCTTCCAATCCACCAGAAAAAAGTTTTTTCCTCTTACCCTTTTGGTGGCCAGAATGTTCTCTACCTCATAGACGTCCTCAGCGGAGACCGGAGCTGGGGAGGTACCTGCATCGTCAGAAAAAGAATTAAGAACAACAGGTTTGAGGAGAGATATGTGGAAGGAGTTGGGAATCCGTAAGGTGACCAGGAGTTTCAGCTTGTAAGACACGGGATTGATTTGCTTGAGAACCTCAAATGGGCCGATGAACCGCGGACCCAACTTATACGATGGTATTTTGAGCCGAACATGTTAGGAGGAGAGCCAAACCTTGTCTCCTGGATGGAATTGAGGCGGATCCAGACATCTCTTATCAGGATGTCTCTTCATCTGCTCGGAGGACTGAAGAAGTACGGATCTAGTGTCTTCCCAAACAATAGAAAATTCGCTGACCAGAGACTCCGCGGCAGGATTGTCCACAGAAGAGGAGACGGGAAACAAAATCCGGGGATGTTGACCGTAGACCACAAAGAACGGGGATTTAGTAGAAGACTCGCTCTCATGGTTGTTATAAGAGAACTCGGCCCATGGTAGGAGCTCAACCCAGTCTTTATGGTGAGCGTTGACGAAGTGCCGGAGGTAGCTGGTAAGGATCTGGTTGATACGCTCCACTTGACCCTTGGACTGAGGATGGTAAGCAGAGGAGAAATCCAAGGAGACATCCAGCAGCTTACACGTAGCTCTACAGAAGCGTGAACTGAACCCCGCGATCAGACACAATGTGGAGGGGTAGGCCATGGAGACGGAAGATGTGATGGATGAAGTCCTTAGCCAGCACAGATGCAGACGGGAGACCAGGCAGAGGGATGAAGTGGGCCATCTTAGAAAAGAGGTCAGCGACCACCCAAATGACTGTACAACCGGCAGAAACAGGGAGATCAGTAATGAAGTCCATTGCAATGTGTTGCCAAAGAGTGGAAGATATGGGCAAAGGCTGGAGACGGCCGGCGGGCAGATGCCTAGGAACTTTGTTATGGGCACAGGAGGAACAAGCCGAGACAAAATCCGCAAAGTCCTTGCGTAGAGAAGGCCACCAGTAATGTCGGGCGATGAGCAGGAAGGTCTTCCTCCGGCCTGCATGGCCGGCTAGTTTGGACAAATGACCCCAGAGAAGAACCTTCTTACGATCAGGAACAGCTACAAAAGTCTTACCGGGTAGAAGACGAGACAGGTCAAATGGGGCCACAGTCATTACACTGGAGGGGTCGATGATATGTAGAGGTTCCTCCTCTTGGTTGGAGGACAGGAAAGAGCGGGATAGAGTGTCAGCTTTAATGTTCTTGTCCGCAGGGCAGTAATGTAGAGAAAAGCAGAATCGGGCAAAGAACAGAGACCACCAGGCCTGACGTGGATTGAGTCTCTGGGCGTTCTGTAGATATGCCAGGTTTTTGTGATCAGTGTAGATGATCACTGGGTGCAGAGCCCCTTCCAGCAGGTAACGCCACTCCTCCAGCGCTAATTTGATGGCCAGCAGCTCACGATCTCCTATGGAGTAGTTGCGCTCGGATGAGGAGAAGAGCTTGGAGAAGAAGCCACAGGCTACCATTCTCCCGGACGGGGATTTATGGGTGAGCACCGCTCCGGAGGAGGAGGAGGATGCATCAACCTCCAGTAAGAACTGCTTGTCGCAATCCGGACGGTGCAGCACAGGGGCGGAGGAGAAGGCTTGTTTTAGGGAGACGAAGGCCTCCTCCGCTTCGGAGGTCCATTCCTTGGGATTTGCTCCCTTACGGGTGAGCACGGAGATGGGAGCAGTCCGGGAGGAGGAGTGAGGAATGAAGAGGCGGAAATAATTTGCGAAGCCCAGGAATCGCTGAATCGCCTTCAACCCCTCCTGTCGGGGCCATTTCAAGACGGCAGAAACCTTCTCGGGATCCATCCGAAGACCAGTCTCGGAGATAATATATCCCAGGAATGGAAGGGAAGTCTGCTCGAAGAGACATTTTTCAAATTTTGCGTAGAGACGATTCTGCCGGAGCCTTAGCAGAACCTGACGAACATTCCTCCGGTGAGAGGGGAGATCCGGAGAGAAGACCAAGATATCCAGGTATACCACTACGCAAGAATACAAGAGGTCGCGGAAAATGTCATTAACTAGCTCCTGGAAGACGGAGCATTGCAGAGACCAAAGGGCATGACGCGGTATTCATAGTGACCGTCCCGGGTGTTGAATGCCGTCTTCCACTCGTCTCCCTGGCGGATCTGGACCAAATTATACGCCCCACGTAGATCGAGCTTGGTGAAGACCCTCGCGCCTTTAAGGCGGTCGAACAGCTCCGAGATGAGAGGCAGGGGGTACTTATTCTTGATGGTAATTTGATTAAACCCCCTGTGATCGATACACGGCCGTAGCGAGCCATCTTTCTTTTTAATGAAGAAGAATCCGGCTCCAGCCGGGGAAGTGAATTTCTGAATGAATCCCCTAGCAAGATTCTCTTCTATGTACTCAGACATGGCCCGGGTCTCAGCCAGCGACAAGGGGTAGATATGCCCGCGGGGAGGAGAAGCACCAGGTACCAGGTCAATGGGGCAATCATACTGCCTATGAGGTGGTAGTGTTTCAGCCTCCTTCTTGTCGAAGACGTCTGCATAGGACCAGTAGGGTGCCGGCAGACCAGGTAGATTAGCCGGAGTAGACGGGGGTCGAGCCGGGCGAACCGGAACCAGGCTGGCCCCATGGCAATACTGCCCCCAACAGAACACCTCACCGGATCGCCAATTCAGGACGGGTTCATGTTTCTGTCGCCAGGGTAGACCTAGCAAAAGGGGGTGAGAGAGTCCAGATAGCACATGGAAGGAGATCCTCTCTGAGTGCAGCATTCCCACCTGAAGGGTTACAGGCTCTGTGATGAGCAGGATGGTCACCGGAAGGAGTCTTCCATCCACGGAAGCGACTGCCAATGGTTCAGCCAGACGTTTGGTGGGAATCTGATACTTCTCCACAAGGGACTGAGAAATGAGATACCCAGCGGCTCCGGATTCCAGGTGGGCGGTTTCAAAGAACCGGGTCTCTCCACAGGAAATAGAAACGGATAGACTCAAGGACGGAGAGGATTTACTCTTGCTCCCCTCGGCTCGGCGTGTTTCTTGGCGAGACTTGACCATCTTGGTCTGGTCGATCTGCATGGGTTCGGGCGAGCGTGCCCGGGGACTTGCTGGTTGGGAGGCAGGCTTCTGGAAAACAGGAGCGAGACAAGGAAATCTTCTCTCCAGGTAGTCTCCTTAGCTCGTTCCAGGAAACGGATGTCAATCCGGGTAGCTAGTGACACCAGGTCATCCAGGGTGGTAGGAATGTCCCGGCCGGCTAGCTCGTCCTTGATCCCTGCGGAAAGAGTCTCCCAGAAGGTGGACACCACGGCCTCGTTGGTCCAGGCAAGCTCAGATGCGAGGGTACGGAACTGTATGGCATAGTGGCCCACGGTGAGACTCCCTTGGTGGAGACGGAGCAATGAGGAGGCAGTAGAAGTCCTTCGGTCGGGCTCATCGAAGACCTTCCGGAAGGCAGTGAGGAAAGCCGGAAGATCGGACAACAGGGAATCCCCTCTCTCCCATAAAGGGTTTAGCCAAGCCAATGCTTCCCCGGTGAGGTGAGACATATGATGAACGCCACCTTGGCCCGGTCGGAGGGAAACTGATGTGCCTGGAGTTCAAAGTGCAGCGTCCAATGGTTCAGAAAACCCCAACATAAGACGGGGTCACCCCCAAAATGAGGCGCAGAGAGCCGGGGTCCAGAGCTGGATGCCATGGCACCAGTAGGTAGAGGCGCCGCCGGAGCGGATGCCGCTCAGCTCGAGGCGGACACAGGTGGGACGGACAGCGTGTCCAGGCGAGAGTTGACAGACCGCAGGTAGGTCAGGATGGTTTCCGGTTGGGATCTCTGACGAGAAACCTCATGGTACAGGTCAGCAAGCGAAGGGGCCTGGGGGCCACCGGGTTCCATGGCCCGTGCAACCTGTTACGGATCCGGGTGGTGGAACCTCTGTGCTGCGGTGCAAGGAGGGGCCAGAAGGGAGTAACTAGGTATCAACTCGGTCCGACCAAGGTCGCACGGCGGCTCAGTCGACTCCGTGAACCAGGGAGGAACCGTGCAGAGGGACCAGATGCCACTCTGGGGACCGACCTTGTATGAGAGCAGGTGACTCCCACGGGTCAGAGGGCAGGAACTGACCGGTACAGCAGATGAGCACGGCAGGCAGGCTGACGGGTGATCCGGGTAGACAAGCAGGCTGATTAGGCAGATAGTCAGGCGAGTGTTCCGGGTAGGCAAGCTGGCGGCACAACAGGTAGCTGGCTGGTGCTTCCAGGTAAGCGGGCAGGCAGGCACGACAGGTAACAGGCAAGTGCTTCCAGGTAAGCGGGCTGGCAGGCATGGCAGGTAACAGGCAGGTGTTTCCAGGTAAGCGGGCGGGCAGAGCCCATAGACAGACTGGCGGACTGGACTGTAGACAGACTGTCGGGCTGGAGAGTAGTGAGGCTGACGGACTGGACTGAAGATCAGACTGGCGGACAGGACTGACTTGCAGAGGACCTGGGGGCTGAAGCAAAGTAACAATCACAAAGCAACAACCTTGCACGGGCACCTCCATATTGGAGGAGGTGCCTTCTATAGGGGAAGTCCTCCGGCCATTGGCCGGGGACTTTTTAGGACGGCGCGCGCGGCCCCTTTAAGTGGGAGGGAGCACACGTGCGCCCTAAGCACAGAGCCGGGGAGGCTGCGTGCACCAGCAGCAGCTGCAGGAAGGCCAGAAGACGCCGGAGCAGGACCGCGGCGGTAAGGGGGATGGCGGCTCTGCCGGGCAGGAGGCAGAGACGCCGATACTACAACGAGCTACACCAGAAATGGAGCAAAGCTTATCATGTCATTTAGGCCTTTTGGTTTAATCGTGTCCAAGGTTATAATCCATTTTATTTCTTTTTGTTCAAGCATTATTTTTACATTTCCACCTCTTGCTCCAACATTAACCTCATCTATTCCCCTAAAGAGCAACAATCTCCAATTACAGTTACGACATCTCTGAAGTGTTTGGGAATATTTTTTAGAGTAGACCGTTCCTCAGGTTTTTCTCATTTAGCTGCATTTTTTATATCCTTAATTTGTTCAAGTATTCTTTCCCCGAAATTCACGGGATGTAAGTCCCACGTACATTAGATTGCACGGACACGTTGCCCAATATATTATCCCCGTCGATCTGCAATTAATAATTAATTATTTTATATATCCTTTACTCTGTCAATTTGGGGACAAGGACCACAGGATCCACATGAGAAGCTGCCATGTGTCGGAGTAGTATTACCAGCTAACATGTTTTGGGGGAATGTAATGGCTCCTCACCAGGATATCCGTTAGGGTTTTTGACCTTTTTGGTGTTATAGATGACTTTAATGGGATTACCTGTCTTAAAACGGGATCAGAGCGAAGAATTGGCCAAAATCTACTACTGATCTCATACATCTCCCTCCATTGACCGCGGTAAGGGGTGATAAGTCTCGCCCTCATCCCTAGTTGCTTCCTCAGCTCTCTCACAGCCTTTCTGAATAACATCATTCCTATAATGACGGACACTGAAACGTTTTTTCAATTCCGCTGCTTGTTTTTCACATAATTGGTCGGTAGAACATATACGTCGAGCCCTAAGGAACTGATCGGTCGGTATGGATCTAATGACCTGAGGTGGATGGGATGGTCTTGCACTCAGGATAGCATTGACTGCTGTACTTTTTCTATAAATATCTGTAGATATTATTCCTCCTTCTTCCTTTTTTTATTTTTAAATCCAAGAAGTCAATTTCCTCAGGGCTCGACGTACTGGTAAGTCGAATGTTATATTGATTGTCATTAAGTTCTTGAAAAAACTGCTCCAAAAGTGCATCCACCCCCTGCCATATAAAAAAACAGGTCATCAATGAACCTCACCCACATCTGGACCGCACCGTTCTCCTCTGCTGGATAGATAATGTTATGCTCCCAGTACCCAAGGAAGAGGGACGCATAGGATGGCGCACAAGACGCCCCCATTGCGGTGCCTCTCTCCTGAAGATATCTCCTATCCTTGAATAGAAAGAAATTATGCTCACCCACATCTGGACCGCACCGTTCTCCTCTGCTGGATAGATAATGTTATGCTCCCAGTACTCAAGGAAGAGGCACGCATAGGATGGCGCACAAGACGCCCCCATTGCGGTGCCTCTCTCCTGAAGGTATCTCCTATCCTTGAATAGAAAGAAATTATGCTCACCCACATCTGGACCGCACCGTTCTCCTCTGCTGGATAGATAATGTTATGCTCCCAGTACCCAAGGAAGAGGCACGCATAGGATGGCACACAAGACGCCCCCATTGCGGTGCCTCTCTCCTGAAGGTATCTCCTATCCTTGAATAGAAAGAAATTATGCTCACCCACATCTGGACCGCACCGTTCTCCTCTGCTGGATAGATAATGTTATGCTCCCAGTACCCAAGGAAGAGGCATGCATAGGATGGCGCACAAGACGCCCCCATTGCGGTTCCTCTCTCCTGAAGGTATCTCCTATCCTTGAATAGAAAGAAATTATGCCTCAGAACGAAATTGAGGAGCTGCAGAATCAGCTGGATTAGATGATGGTCCAGATGTGTGGTATGCAGATAGAATTCGACCGCCCCCAAACCATCCTCGTGCTTAATTGAAGTATATAGGGACTCCACGTCTGCTGCAGCCATGATTATATCCCTATCAAAGGAGATGTCTTGAAGTCTTATAAGTAGGTCCATGGAGTCCCTAATATAAGATGGTAAGCTTTGCACGAGGGGTTTGAGGTAATAGTCTAGGAATCTACAGTGGTGGCCAAAAGTATTGGCACCCCTGCAATTCTGTCAGATAATACTCAGTTTCTTCCTGAAAATGATTGAAATCACAAATTCTTTGGTATTATTCTCTTCATTTAATTTGTCTTCAATGAAAAAACACAAAAAGAATTGTCCTAAAGCCAAATTGGATATAATTCCACACCAAACCTAAAAAAGGGGGTGGACAAAAGTATTGGCACTGTTTAAAAAATCATGTGATGCTTCTGTAATTGGTGTAATTAACAGCACCTGTAACTTACCTGTGGCACCTAACAGGTGCTGGCAATAACTAAATCACACTTGCAGCCAGTTAACATGGATTAAAGTTGCCTCAACCTCTGTCCTGTGTCCTTGTGTGACCACATTGAGCATGGAGAAAAGAAAGAAGACCAAAGAACTGTCTGAGGACTTGAGAAACCAAATTGTGAGGAAGCATGAGCAATCTCAAGGCTACAAGTCCATCTCCAAAGACCTGAATGTTCCTGTGTCTTCCGTGCGCAGTGTCATCAAGAAGTGTAAAGCCCATGGCACTGTGGCTAACCTCCCTAGATGTGGACGGAAAAGAAAAATTGACGAGAGATTTCAACGCAAGATTGTGCGGATGGTGGATAAAGAACCTCGACTAACATCCAAACAAGTTCAAGCTGCCCTGCAGTCCGAGGGTACAACAGTGTCAACCTGTACTATCCGTCGGCGTCTGAATGAAAAGGGACTGTATGGTAGGATACCCAGGAAGACCCCACTTCTTACCCCGAGACATAAAAAAGCCAGGCTGGAGTTTGCCAAAACTTACCTGAGAAAGCCTAAAACGTTTCAGAAGAATGTTCTCTGGTCAGATGAGACAAAAGTAGAGCTTTTTGGGAAAAAGCATCAACATAGAGTGTACAGGAAAAAGAAAGAGGCATTCAAAGAAAAGAACACGGTCCCTACAGTCAAACATGGCGGAGGTTCCCTGGTGTTTTGGGGTTGCTTTGCTGCCTCTGGCACTGGACTGCTTGACCGTGTGCATGGCATTATGAAGTCTGAAGACTACCAACAAATTTTGCAGCATAATGTAGGGCCCAGTGTGAGAAAGCTGGGTCTCCCTCAGAGGTCATGGGTCTTCCAGCAGGACAATGACCCAAAACACACTTCCAAAAGCACTATAAAATGGTTTGAGAGAAAGCACTGGAGACTTCTAAGGTGGCCAGCAATGAGTCCAGACCTGAATCCCATAGAACACCTGTGGAGAGATCTCAAAATGGCAGTTTGGAGAAGGCCCCCTTCAAATATCAGGGACCTGGAGCAGTTTGCCAAAGAAGAATGGTCTACAATTCCAGCAGAGCATTGTAAGAAACTCATTGATGGTTACCGGAAGCGGTTGTTCGCAGTTATTTTGGCTAAAGGTTGTGCAACCAAGTATTAGGCTGAGGGTGCCAATACTTTTGTCCGGCCCTTTTTTGGAGTTTTGTGTGAAATGATCAATGATTTGATTTTTGCTTCATTCTCTTTTGTGTTTTTTCCTTGCAAGCAAATTAAATGAAGATAATAAGACCAAAGAATCTGTGATTGCAATCAGGAAGAAACTGAGTATTATCTGACAGAATTGCAGGGGTGCCAATACTTTTGGCCACCACTGTACATGTTGGGTCACATAGGCCATTGTTGCCCGATACAATTGGTCTACCGGGTGGGTCAACAATGTCTTTGTGAACTTTTGGCAGGAGGTATCACTGGGTTAGAAACAATAAGACCCTCATACACTGATTGGGGGATGATATTTTTTCCCTGTGCATCATTAGATAGATCACTATTAAAAACCAGTGTAGGGTTTTTATCCAATTTCTGATAACAAATCAGTAATATTAACTGGCCTATGCTGGGCATCATATGCAATATTGATGGTTACTGAGTACAATATATTACCTAATGTCGATAGGATATTGGTGGACCACACCACCCATGGGTTTTTATGGGATTTTTTAAGGGGTTGTTTTTTATTATTATCTTGCTTGCTGTGTGAAATTAACTAAATAAAGTAATATAATGAAATAACATATGACTATTTCATACTATTGGGCCATTTAGTAAGAGGAGGAAGTGTGTATATGAAAAAAACAAGAGACCTGAACTGGAATGTAAATTGGTGTGCATGCAGCGTGTTTGAGCATGTTCACACATGGCCACTAATCAGAAAAAAAACATATGTTACGTGCACGCCGCTAGGTTCAGATAGGGGCGAGACCCGTTTCATGAATTCTTTGGAATCCTGGGGGATCCGTTACTCAGGGCGACCATAGACCATGTGCTGCAGCTTCTCTCAGGCACACAGGGGTATTGACCCTCAGGCACAGACACGTAGGTTGTTTCACTTGCTGACCAGACACACTTGACAAGAGTCCTCATAAACGGTAGAACAGTAGCATTTAATAAGAAGCCGCACAGCCAGTGCAAGTTAAGCCTTATGAGCAACAGGCTCCAATGATAAACAGTACAGTTTCCTTAGCAGCACAGCAGTTCACAGTCTTCCCAGTAGTACAGGACAGCACAGATCTAATGCAAAGGCACATTAATGAACACAGCATTTTTTACAGCACAGTGAGATGGAGGAGGGGGGAGGGTTTGCTGAGGGAGATGATCCCTGTGACACCATTTCTTACAGTCCTTATCTTTCTGCCTGACAATACTCTGCATTGCTAGTTCAGGAACTCTACCTGACCTGTGCTTAGCTTCACTCCTGACTTGAATCCTTTTCACTTGCAGGGGCGCTTCTGTGAGATACAGAACACACAAAACACCTTTCTCTTCGGCTCCAGCCAGACAGTAAACAACTTCCCCACAATCCCCTTGGGGCTCTGCTAAAACACTCCCCTTCTCCTGTGAATGTGTTAACCCTTCTATTGCTGGATGCTTCTGGAGCACAACACTTCATGTCTCATGTGCTTGTGTTACTTCTAATAGTTGCTGAATGCTTTTAAAGCAACAGCACTACTTCCGCATGTCACACTCTGCAACAGCACTACTTCTGCCTGTCACACTCTGCAACAGCACTACTTCTGCATGTCACACTCTGCAACAGCACTACTTCTGCATGTCACACTCTTCCCTCCTTTTTTGAATGTCGTCCTCGACATTCGTTTTAATTGGTCAATCTGACCAATTCTGAGACAGTGGTGAAAGTTAGATATCTTTATATACAAATTGGCATTGACAAATTGGTATAATGTGGCACCCCAGGGGTCTGGTTTCCACAGTAACAGCAATGTTATGTCTGAGAGCAGGTGGGAGGTCTCTTGGTCAGGGATCCTATGCATGCCACACCTCCTGCCCAGTCCTGGGAGGGGAAGAACTTCCCCTATATAAACTTAGGGCTGAGGCAGGGTTAGGGAGTAGAGAAGAAGTAGAGACAGAGAAGCAGATATAGGAAAAGAACATCAGGAGCTCTGTGGGAGCAGTGCTACAAGGAGTCAGGGGCTGGCAGCTGCAGAGCTCGCCCTGACTGAGAAGTTATCACCGGACCCGGAGTCCGAGGCTGTGGGGACTAACTCCTATCCAGCAGCAGAAACCGACCGGCAGGGGATTGCAGGTCCTCTGGCCCAGAAACCCGAAGGCACGGTCACACGCGTGGGACCAGCACCGCCGTCGTGGAGCGGAAGCTACTAGAAGGCCCCGAGTCACCGGCCATACGGGTGAGCACCACACGGTACACTCAGGGACGTGGGCTACTTATACCCGCCTCTAGCAAGGTAGCCGGAAGAGTATCGTTAGTTTGGGAGGCCTACAACTCCGCCTGGCCAGGGGAGATCCCATCTGCTCAAGGACTGACCAGGCCCCAATCGCTAGCCAGTACTCCGGGAGGGTCTATCTTTGTCACCAGTAAAGACCCTGAACTACACCGTACCGTCTCCGAGTGGTTCCTGCTACCCCCATCATCCACGTCGGCTGCCCTGAGGCCATACCCCTCCCGTTGGGGGTTATACTATCACGCTGCACAATCCTACCACCGGCCTCAGCGGTCTGCCCTGCAGCAGCAGCTCCTTAGCTGTACTCAACGGGTGGCGTAGTCGTCCAACATCTACCGCTAATACAGCGCCACTTAGTCTGACTCCCTGGGCACGGACCGGATCACCGCCACGAGACTACAACCCTCAAGAGATCCGGCTCCGGGTAAGCTCCCGCGTGCGCAACGCAGCGCGACACAGGTCCAGGGGCGCGTCAACTTTTGGCGTAGTCGGCAGGATTTCGTGCCCGCAACCACCGGGTACTGCGTGCCTGAAAAAGACTGTTCAAACTTACCAGTGGTGAAGATTCCCGCCATCCGTGGAGGTTTCCCGCCATCCGGCGCCATCTTCTACCTTCTTCCCGCCATCCGCGAAGTTTTCCCGCCATCCGGCGCCATCTTCTGCCTTCTTCCCGCCATCCGTGGAGTTTTCCCGCCGTTGGACGCCATCTTGAAGACGCCGCGCGGGAAGAAGAGGGGCGTGGACTCCGAAAGCGCGCGAGAACTGAAGCCCCGCCTCACGTCCGGACGTTGCGTAAGGTCCTGGAAGGAGCCCAGCAGACGCCGACGTCACAGGAGCGCGACGGAAGGTCCTCAACCCTGACGATCCACTGCGGAGCCGCGGCCTACGGAAGAGGATCATCGCAAGGTAGGCCACGGTCCACTAGGGGGGAGGAAGATGTCGGATACGGAGGAGAGCTTCACTGCCTCAACCCCCGCCAGCGCCACCGCTGCTGCAGTCATGCCTTTCACCATGCCCTATATCCCGGGAGCGGCCTGGCTACCCCAGTACTCAGGGGAGTCACATACCCTGCATGACTTTAGAGAAAAGCTGGATAGCCTCTTCCAGGTGTATCCCCACACAGAAGAGCAAAAAGTGAGCATCCTGGTGGCCCAATTAACCGGAACAGCCCAAAGGGAGGTAAAGTCCTGGCCACCTGGGAGGAGGACTGTTGCAGGGATACTAACCCGGCTGAGGGACACCTTTGATACCGGCACCTCAGCCGAGATCAAGCTTAGATTCTACGGGTGCAAGCAGCGAGCACACGAGAGTATAAGGGACTATGCCCTGAACCTACAAGAGGCCCTGAGAGCCATTAAGCAGACCGACCCTGACGGCGTGGGAGACGAGGACAGGCTGTTGACTGAACAATTTATAGAGGGTTTATATTGCAATGCCCACCGAACCCAGTTGCGGGCAATGGCCTTACAGGACCCTCATCTGGGATTTGCACAGTTCAAGGACAGAGCCATCCGGGTGCTCCGAGAACCGGCACCAGGTGGCGTTGTGACCCACAGACGCCCCACTACCACTTACCACCAGGAGGCGGCACCCTTGTCGGCAGGGCCTGTGGGAGCTGATGCGCAGGCTTTGAACAATGACCCGGCTCCAGACCTGCACCATCAGGTCCAAGAGCTAGCTAAAAGCGTTGCTGCGCTAACCCGAACTGTGCAGTCTTTACAGGTTTCCACTCCAGGGAAGATCCAGCTGGCATCCGGACCGGAGGACATCCCGTGGCGTCGACCAAGGAGGACCCCACCGGCCAGAGGAAGACCCAGCGACCGATACAACGAGGACGGACGACCCATCTGCCGCCGCTGCAATCAACCCGGACATATGGCAAGGTACTGTCCTTTAAACTGGCACAACCTGGGGTAGAGGGCCAACCCCCAGGAAAAAGATCACCAGGCCCATCGAACTGGCGCGAAAAATATGTGGGAGGACGTCCAGTCTTACCCGTGGTACTGGATGGCATTCCTATGAGTGCCCTACTGGACACCGGGTCACAGGTCACCACCATCCCGTACGTGCTCTTCAAGCAGTACTGGAATGACTCGGATATCACCCGCTACCCTGACCAGCAATGGTCAGCCCGTGCCACAGAATGGATTTAAAGAGGTGACCATTAAAATCGGTAGAGTCGAACTGGCAGCACAGGGACTGATCATTGTAGACATTGACAAACACGAGAGTCACCCAAAGATAACTCTAGGAACTAATGTAATTGAAAATTGTCTTGCAGAGGTGATTTTCCTTTTACAGCAGGTTGCCAAGAACGCCAGCTCCGGCCAGCAGCGAGTGCTCCAGAAAGAGATCCGGGCACTGATGCGACGGCAACAGCTAGAACTCTCCGGTGGTGAGATTGGTAGCGTGCGAATGTGTGACCCTTTCCCTATTGCCATGCCCCCGAAAAGTGAAATGATGATTTGGTGCCGGGCAGCTATTGGTCTGAGAGGTAGAGATTACCAGGCAATGGTAGAACCAGTTTACTCAGACAGTAGGCCCACCATTTTGACAGCACGGGGGGTGGTCAATGTACGCCATGGGAGGGTGCCCGTTCGCATAATAAATATCGGGAAGAGGGAAGTGTACCTGCCCCGGTATGCCACGCTAGCCAAATTGTATACCATCAATCAAGATTCCATACAGTCCGTAGAACCCTTGCCTCCATCTTCCCCGGAGGAAGGTAACGGCTCTAAGGAAACAATGGAGGACTGGTGTCAGCAACTACATTTGGGTACTGACTCCACTCCCTCACACCAGAAACAGGGAGTCTATCGGGTGGTTCAAGAGTACGAGAGAGTGTTTAGTAAACACCCGTTAGACTTCGGGCGAGTCAAGGGGGTAGAACACCACATCCCCACGGGAGACCATCCTCCCATAAAAGAGAGGTATCGACCCGTACCCCCTGCACACTACCAACACGCCAAGGGGATGCTTAGAGACATGAAGGAGGCTGGGGTGATCAGGGATAGCTGTAGCCCCTGGGCAGCTCCACTAGTCTTAGTCAAAAAGAAAGACAACACCATGAGGATGTGTGTAGATTACCGGAAAATCAACCGTATCACACACAAGGATGCGTACCCCTTACCAAGGATAGAGGAGTCTTTGGCTGCTTTAAGATCTGCTAACTTCTTCTCTACCTTGGATCTCACTAGTGGGTACTGGCAGGTTCCTGTAGCAGAGGTGGACCGGGAGAAGACCGCATTCACCACCCCGATGGGACTTAGCGAGTTTACCTGCATGCCGTTCGGACTCTGCAACGCACCAGGAACCTTCCAACGATTAATGGAGTGCTGTCTGGGCCACAGAAACTTCGAGACGGTCCTGCTGTACCTGGACGATGTCATCGTATATTCCAAGACGTATGAGGACCACCTGAAACACCTGGCGGAAGTGTTCGAAGCTCTGGCAAGCTACGGCCTAAAGGTGAAACCCTCCAAGTGTCACCTCCTGAAACCAAAGGTGCAGTACCTGGGACACGTGGTGAGCGCTGATGGAGTGGCTCCCGACCCTGATAACATCACCGCAATTAAGGAATGGCCAAGTCCCTCCAGTGTAAAGGAAGTGCGGCAGTTCCTCGGGTTGGTAGGCTATTACCGCAGATTCATCCCCGGTTTCACCAAAAAGGCAGCTCCTATGCAGGACCTCCTGATAGGCCAGTCCCGGAAGGCCAAGAACCAGAAGCCACCCTTCAGATGGGAGAAGTTAGAAGAAGAGTCCTTCCGCCAGCTGAAGATGGCCCTCACGGGGGATGAAATCCTGGCGTACCCTGATTACAGCCAGCCCTTTATCCTCTACACCGACGCAAGTAACATCGGGCTAGGAGCCGTGCTGTCCCAGATCCAGCAGGGGAAAGAACGAGTAATCGCTTACGCCAGCCGAAAACTGCGACCCACCGAGAGAAACCCTGAGAATTACAGCTCATTTAAGCTAGAGTTCCTGGCAGTGGTGTGGGCAGTCACCGAACGCTTTAAGCACTACCTCGCTTCCTCCCGGTTCACCGTGTACACGGATAACAACCCGTTGACACACCTGGACACAGCAAGACTCGGTGCCCTAGAGCAGAGATGGATGGCCCGTCTGTCCAACTACGAGTTCACAATCAAATACCGGGCAGGACGCTCCAATACCAACGTGGACGCCCTGTCCAGGATGCCAAACCTACCGGACGTAGGAGAAGATCCAGAGGGACTGGAAGAAGTCGAACTCCCCGCGTTCCACCGTCATGGGACTATCCAGTATTCCCACCGGGTAGGGAATAAGCAAGCTGCTACGTTTAATCCCTTGCCTCACTACAACTGGGCGGAAACGCAAGACAGTGACCCTGCCGTCCGACTGGTGAAGGAGATGCTGACTCGGCCAGAGGCTCGCCTTGACCCAGACGCTCCGGAGGAAGCCAAGCAACTATGGGCTGAGAAGAGTCGACTGTTCCTTTATAAGGGGAAGTTGTGCCGCCGAATGGTTAACTCCCGGACGCATGAACTAATCTGGCAAGTAGTGGTGCCACGAAGAGACGCAGCCGTGGTGATGGAGGCATACCACGACGGGGCTGGACACTTCGGATGGAAGAAGCTGGAGTTCCTGCTGCGCGGGCGGTTCCACTGGGTAGGCATGAGGGGAACCATCGAGAGGTGGTGCAGAGACTGTGGCCCGTGCAACCTAAGAAGGAAGGACCGTGCCAGCCAGAAGACTCCCCTGCAGTCCATCGTCACCCGGCAGCCGTTGGAACTGGTAGCCTTGGATCATGTAAAACTGACCCCAAGCAGAAGTGGCTACGTCTACGCACTAACCATCGTGGATCACTACTCCCGGTTCTTGGTTGTCGTCCCCGTCAAGGACTTAACAGCTCGAACAGCAGCTAGAGCCTTCCAGCAGCATTTCTGCCGTCCACACGGGTACCCGGACCAAGTGTTGACAGACCAGGGACCTGCCTTTGAAGCGGAGGTCTTCCAAGAATTCTGCACTCTGTATGGCTGCCGGAAGATAAGGACGACACCCTATCATCCGCAAACTAATGGACTTTGTGAGAAAATGAACCAGGTGGTGATAGATCTTCTGAAAACATTGCCCCTGGAAGAACGCAGTCTGTGGCCTGAGAGGCTGCCCGACCTAGTGGACCTATACAACCACATCCCGGTAGGTTCCACCAACTGTACCCCGGCTTACCTGATGAGGGCAAGACCTGGTAAGCTACCTGTTGACCTGGAGATGGGAGTCCTGACACCCGAGGACACTTCACCAGAAGCAGACTGGGACACAGAGAGGCAGCAGCAGTACCGGAAAGTACAGGAGAGCGTGGAGCGAAGTC
The DNA here is from genome assembly GCF_046119375.1 of Phyllobates terribilis. Classification (NCBI taxonomy): domain Eukaryota; kingdom Metazoa; phylum Chordata; class Amphibia; order Anura; family Dendrobatidae; genus Phyllobates; species Phyllobates terribilis. Next base: position 35,533,982 of record NW_027362774.1, on the reverse strand, counting down.
TCTGTCAAGCTAGGGAAAGACAAGAGAAAACTTACAACCAGTATGCTCCCGCTGTTCCCCTGGTACCCGGAGAGCAGGTCTTGAAGAGGAAAAGGCGGCTCCACAAGTTGGACGACCAGTGGGAGAAGGACCCGTACATCGTACTGCCCTCAAGCCACGACAACCCAAAGGTCTGTACCATCAGTAAAGACGGAGGGGAAACCACAACCATTGTATCCCGGGATCACCTGAAGAAGTGTCCCGAACAGCTACGGAACCCTGAAGAGGAACAAGAAGACCCTCGACCCGTAGAGGAAAGGGAAGATATGGTTAGTACTGTGCTCGGAGACTTCCCTCGGTCTTGGACTCAAGTAAGTGGCGCAGTTGTGGTACCCGTACTCACCTTCCTCCAACCAGCATCCCAAGCACCTACGGAGCAACAGGTAGAGCTGGAAGAACAGCCGGTCCAGGAGGCAGAAGACCCCACACCAGCAGACCAGGAGGATCAACCCTCTGCTTATAGTGAACCTGCCATGCCTCTAGTGAGCCAAAGGGCCCGTGGACAGCTGCCCAGTTTACCCTTGACAGTTCCTACACCCTGTAGTTCGGGGCTAGACAGTCAGCTCCGTAGGTCCACTAGGGCCACTAGAGGCCAGTTACCCGCACGATGGAGGATTTGAAGTGTATAAGTTGTTTTATTTATGGTTACCTGTTTTTCTTGTTGCTTGTGTATAATTATGTGTTTCTAGTTATTTTTAGGAGTCCTTGGTGGATTTACCGGGAATCCTTGTACAATTGGTTGGAGCGTAACCTAGGAATGGACTAAAGACTGTTAAGGACTCGGGGCAGGACAGACCCCTACCTGGTTACGTCTCCCTGTTTTGGTGAAATGGACACCTTGCTTTTCTTCAAAAACTGCACCCGGTTGCGGACACGCCGTGACCATCCTTATGTGTTTTTCTTATTGTATTATTATTGTTTATACCTTGTTATGTTTTTCTAAAAATATGTTTAGTCCCGGAGTACTAAATTTCACTAGGGGGAATGTGGCACCCCAGGGGTCTGGTTTCCACAGTAACAGCAATGTTATGTCTGAGAGCAGGTGGGAGGTCTCTTGGTCAGGGATCCTATGCATGCCACACCTCCTGCCCAGTCCTGGGAGGGGAAGAACTTCCCCTATATAAACTTAGGGCTGAGGCAGGGTTAGGGAGTAGAGAAGAAGTAGAGACAGAGAAGCAGATATAGGAAAAGAACATCAGGAGCTCTGTGGGGAGCAGTGCTACAAGGAGTCAGGGGCTGGCAGCTGCAGAGCTCGCCCTGACTGAGAAGTTATCACCGGACCCGGAGTCCGAGGCTGTGGGGACTAACTCCTATCCAGCAGCAGAAACCGACCGGCAGGGGATTGCAGGTCCTCTGGCCCAGAAACCCGAAGGCACGGTCACACGCATGGGACCAGCACCGCCGTCGTGGAGCGGAAGCTACTAGAAGGCCCCGAGTCACCGGCCATACGGGTGAGCACCACACGGTACACTCAGGGACGTGGGCTACTTATACCCGCCTCTAGCAAGGTAGGCGGAAGAGTATCGTTAGTTTGGGAGGCCTACAACTCCGCCTGGCCAGGGGAGATCCCATCTGCTCAAGGACTGACCAGGCCCCAATCGCTAGCCAGTACTTCGGGAGGGTCTATCTTTGTCACCAGTAAAGACCCTGAACTACACCGTACCGTCTCCGAGTGGTTGCTGCTACCCCCATCATCCACGTCGGCTGCCCTGAGGCCATACCCCTCCCGTTGGGGGTTATACTATCACGCTGCACAATCCTACCACCGGCCTCAGCGGTCTGCCCTGCAGCAGCAGCTCCTTAGCTGTACTCAATGGGTGGCGTAGTCGTCCAACATCTACCGCTAATACAGCGCCACTTAGTCTGACTCCCTGGGCACGGACCGGATCACCGCCACGAGACTACAACCCTCAAGAGATCCGGCTCCGGGTAAGCTCCCGCGTGCGCAACGCAGCGCGACACAGGTCCAGGGGCGCGTCAATAACGTTCATAAACATTGATAACAACCTAATCGTATGATCTTTTTCTTGTAGGATGCCTGTAAGAAATAAAGCCCCCGTCTCACATAGCGAGATCGCTAGCGAGATCGCTGCTGTGTCACGGTTTTGGTGACGCAGCAGCGACCTCACCAGCGATGTCGCTATGTGTGACACTTTGCAACGATCAGGCCCCTGCTGTGAGGTCGCTGATCGCTGCAAAGTGTCCTGGACCATTTTTTGGTCGTTGCTCTCCCGTTGTTTATCATGGTTACGAGCCTGCTAAAGTGAGCGGTAACCTCCCGCTCACTGTAGCAGAGTGGTAACCATGATAAACAACGGGTTACTAGGTGCGCGTGTGCCCCTAGTAACCCGATGTTTACCATAGTTACCAGCCTGCTCCTGCTTCAAAAAACAAAAAAGTGTGAAACAACTGAAAATATGTCTTATATTCTAGGTTCTTCAAAGTAGCCACCATTTGCTTTGATGACTGCTTTGCACACTGTTGGCATTCTCTTGATGAGCTTCAAGAGGTAGTCACCGGAAATGGTCTTCCAACAATCTTGAAGGAGTTCCCAGAGATGCTTAGCACTTGTTGGCCCTTTTGCCTTCACTCTGCGGTCCAGCTCACCCCAAACCATCTCGATTGGGTTCAGGTCTGGTGACTGTGGAGGCCAGGTCATCTGGCGTAGCACCCCATCACTCTCCCTCTTGGTTAAATAGCCTTTACACAGCCTGGAGGTGTTTGGGGTCATTGTCCTGTTGAAAAATAAATGATGGTCCAACTAAACGCAAACCGGATGGAATAGCATGCCGCTGCAAGATGCTGTGGTAGCCATGCTGGTTCAGTATGCCTTCAATTTTGAATAAATCCCCAACAGTGTCACCAGCAAAGCCCCCCCACACCATCACACCTCCTCCTCCATGCTTCACGGTGGGAACCAGGCATGTAGAGTCCATCCGTTCACCTTTTCTGCGTCGCACAAAGACACGGTGGTTGGAACCAAAAATCTCAAATTTGGACTCATCAGACCAAAGCACAGATTTCCACTGGTCTAATGTCCATTCCTTGTGTTCTTTAGCCCAAACAAGTCTCTTCTGCTTGTTGCTTGTCCTTAGCAGTGGTTTCCTAGCAGCTATTTTACCATGAAGGCCTGCTGCACAAAGTCTCCTCTTAACAGTTGTTGTAGAGATGTGTCTGCTGCTAGAACTCTGTGTGGCATTGACCTGGTCTCTAATCTGAGCTGCTGTTAACCTGCGATTTCTGAGGCTGGTGACTCGGATAAACTTATCCTCAGAAGCAGAGGTGACTCTTGGTCTTCCTTTCCTGGGGCGGTCCTCATGCGAGCCAGTTTCTTTGTAGCGCTTGATGGTTTTTGCAACTGCACTTGGGGACACTTTCAAAGTTTTCCCAATTTTTCGGACTGACTGACCTTCATTTATTAAAGTAATGATGGCCACTCGTTTTTCTTTACTTAGCTGCTTTTTTCTTGCCATAATACAAATTCTAACAGTCTATTCAATAGGACTATCAGCTGTGTATCCACCAGACTTCTGCACAACACAACTGATGGTCCCAACCCCATTTATAAGGCAAGAAATCCCACTTATTAAACCTGACAGGGTACACCTGTGAAGTGAAGACCATTTCCGGTGACTACCTCTTGAAGCTCATCAAGAGAATGCCAAGAGTGTGCAAAGCAGTCATCAAAGCAAAAGGTGGCTACTTTGAAGACCCTAGAATATAAGACATATTTTCAGTTGTTTCACACTTTTTTGTTAAGTATATAATTCCACATGTGGTAATTCATAGTTTTGATGCCTTCAGTGTGAATGTACAATTTTCATAGTCAGGAAAATACAGAAAAATCTTTAAATGAGAAGGTGTGTCCAAACTTTTGGTCTGTACTGTACGTCTTCAACCAGTTCTCTCTCTCTCTATGCTTTAACAGTTCTTTGTTTCTACAAAGTCTTTTAAGGAAAAAAGCATGAAAACAAGTCTTTCCACCAGGCAACATCTTCCATACTGCCTCTCGGTGGTGAATACCACTCAAGTGGGCTTACCTGGTCCGCAGGTAGATATACCTGTTTCCAGTTGACAGTCCTTGGCACTTGACTCGGTTCACCTAGTGTCTCATACATCAGCATCATGGGCCTCCTCAATTCTCGAGTCGACATCCTCCTGGTGGGTTGCTCCTCAGAGACCACGGGTTCTTCGGTCACAGGAGTTTTTTCCGCTGCACTCATTTCCCGTGCTTCCTCAGATGCTCTTGGAGCTGCCTCTGTAAGTTCCTGTACTTCTCCTGAGTCGCTTGTTTCCGCACGGTCTGGTAATTCCGCTTCTCCTGAGAGTCAATCGGTCTCTTCAGGGACCAGTGTTCGATCATCAGATCTGAATTGGACTTCATCTGCACTCCTTGGTACAAACTCAGGAGCCTCAGGACTTAGTTAACTCTCCTGAGGATGATACATCCCTCTCCTTGCCGGTCCGAGAAATACAACGGTGTGTTCTTCTCCATCTGAACTTTCAAGGTCACTATCCACCTCCGGAGCTTCAGTCTGTTGTGGTCCCTTAGTCGATCTCAGACGATGTCGGTCTACTTCTGGGAAGCTTTGTTGTAGTGGGAGATAATCACAGGGTAGTAGTAAATTCCGATGGACTATTCTGGTTTTCTTGTCTCCCGTTCCCAATCGGATTTCATACACTGGGCTGTCACCAGCTTTCCTCCTTACGACCACATAAACTTTGTCTTCCCAGTACGAACAAAGTTTTCCTGGACCACCTTTCTCAAGTATGTTCTTGACTAGCACCCGGCTTCCCAATGCCAATTCTGCTCCATAACATTTTCAATCATAGTAGTCCTTACTCTTCCTCTGTCCTTGCGTAACCACTTTGGACGCTACGTTGTATGCCTCTGCCATTCATTCCTTCCATTTCCGAACGTACTCCGGATACTTTCTGTAAGTCTCTGACACCGGAGTATCGAACATGATGTCGATTGGCAGTCTTGGCGATCGTCCATACAATAGGAAAAAGGGTGTCTAACCCGTTGCATCGCTCTTTGTACAGTTATAGGCATGTAAGACTTTTGACAGAGAACTCTTCCAGTCTTTCTTCTCATCAGCTGTTAAAGTGCGCAACATCGACAATAATGTCCGGTTAAAACGTTCCACTTGTCCATTACCCTCTGGGTGATAGGGCGTTGTGTGGGATCTCTGAATTCTACAGTACTTTCCTAGCTTGGCAAAGAGCTGGTTCTCAAATTCTCTTCCTTGGTCGTGGTGTAACCTCGTAGAGAACCCAAACCTCAAAGCAAAATCATTGAAGATCTTCTCTGCCGCTGTTCGACCTGTTTTATTGGTGGTGGCATATGCTTGAGCAAATCGAGTGAAATGGTCCATCACCACCAAGATGTATTCGTAACCACCCTTGCACGTCTCGAGATGTAGAAAGTCTATTGAGACCATCTCAAATGGATACGTAGTTTGGATGTTGCCCATAGGTGCCCGGGTTGATGTGTTGGGCCGTTTATCTTTCAGACACCCACACTCCCTGGTCACGTACCTATCAATATCTCTCTGCATGTACGGCCAGAAGAAACATTCACGGATCAAGTTGGTTGTCCTTTCCATTCCCAGGTGTCCCATGTTTTCATGGAGTTCATTGAAGACCAACCTACGGAATACTCTGGGTAGTACCAACTGCCGGTTTTGTCCTCCTTTATGATACAGGATACTTGTAATGCACACGCCCGGACTGACTGGCGTGTGCGTGTATATGTAGTGATTCCACTGGACCGTACCAGAGAGTGAATGCCTGGAGGGGCGTAACTAAGTATCCACTCGATCCGACCAAGGTCGCACGACGGCATACGACGCCAGTGCACCAAGGAGGAACCGAGCAGAGGGACTAGGTGCTACTCCAGGTCAGACCCCGGACACGGCTGTTGACCCACAACGGGGAATACAGGAACAGGCAGGTTAGGCTGGCACACAGACTGGTGGGTATAGGCAGACACGGCTGGTATGCAGACGGGTGGATGCTGGCAAGCACGACTGGCATGCAAACAGGGAGGAACAGGCAGGTACGGCCGATATGCAGGCAGGTGGATGCTGGTAAGCACGACTAGTATGCAGGCAGGGAGGTACTGGCAGGTACGACGGGTTGGAGCACAGAGTGGATAGGACCCAGTACAGACTGGGACTCAGGAACAGAACCGCAGATGCGGTGGACAAACACAGCAGAGTGAGGCCGCCCGGAGCGGCGAGCAAGAGCAGAGCAAGACGAGACCGCCAGGAGCGGTGAGCGAGAGTAGAGCAGGACGAGGCCGCCTGGAGCAGTGAGCAAAGGGTCAGAGCAGAGCGAGACTGCCGGAGCAGTGAGCAAAGGGTCAGAGCAGAGCGAGACTGCCGGAGCAGTGAGCAAAGGGTCAGAGCAGAGCGAGACTGCCGGAGCAGTGAACAAAGGGTCAGAGCAGAGCGAGACTGCCGGAGCAGTGAGCAAAGGGTCAGAGCAGAGCGAGACTGCCGGAGCAGTGAGCAAAGGGTCAGAGCAGAGCAAGACTGCCGGAGCAGTGAGCAACGCAGAGCAGCGCGGAAACCGCAGGAGCGGTGAGCAAGGCAGAGCAGGGTGGAAACCGCAGGAGCGGTGAGCAAGGCAGAGCAGAGCGGAAACCACAGGAGCGGTGAGCAAGGCAGATCAGAGCAGAAACCGCAGGAGCGGTGAGCAAGGCAGAACAGAGCGGAAACCGCAGGAGCGGTGAGCAAGGCAGAGCAGAGCGGAAACCGCAGGAGCGATGAGCAAGGCAGAGCAGGCTAGAAACACTGGAGCGGTGAGCAAGGCAGAGCAGGCAAGAACCACTGGAGCGGTGAGCAAGGCAGAGCAGGCAAGAACCGCCGGAGTGGTGAGCAAGGCAGAGCAGAGGGGACAGGGCTCTGTTCACACGGAACAGACAGAAGGGAAAGGCAGAACCAGATACACACAAGATACTTGCAATGAAGTAGCGAGTGGACTCTAAATTCACAAACGGGAGTACAGGGACAACGAGCAGGAGTTAGGTGCAGGTTCAGACTCTGCAGAAAAAGGGAAGGTACGGACATAGAGAAAAACAGGAAACAGGTTAGGAGACAGTTCAGACAGGAACTGTTACTGCAACAAATACAGGAACGAGCCAAGGTAAAGCCAAGTGCTGGTTCAGACAATGCAGGAGAAAGGGAAGGTACGGACATGGAGAGAAACAGGAAGCAGGATAGGAGAAAGTTCAGACAGGAACTGTTACTGCAACAAAATACAGGAACGAGCCAAGGTAAAGCCAAGTGCTGGTTCAGACAATGCAGGAGAAAGGGAAGGTACGGACATAGAGAGAAACAGGAAGCGGGTTAGGAGACAGTTCAGACAGGAACTGTACTGCAACAAATACAGGAGCGAGTCTGGGTATGCGGCCCCCAGAGGGCGAGACGAACAGGCTAGGAGCGTGTTCAGACAGGCCTGGAAATACAGCCTCCAGGAAGGCAGACAGACAGCTGGCTAGAGTGCACAGACAGGACACAGTTCAGACACGAGAACTGATACCGTAAGGCAGGAAACATAGACAGGACCTGGCACATCAGTGACAAGAAGCCAACTGACAGAACAAGATGCTCAGGCATGGATTCCAAGGAGGAGCTGGTTTAAATACCAGGTGACAGACAGCAATAGGCTGAGGATGCATTAGGGGTGTGTCTGCAGCAGCTACAAGAAACAGGAAGTTCAGCGGGCGTCACCCTAAGCAGCCAGGGCAGAGCAAAGCAGACAGTATGGAAAGAAGCCAGAGTGGCAGTCTGGACTGGAAATCAAGTGCGCGCTCTTGCACAGTGGGAGATGGACCACTATGCAAGGACACCGCCAGGTATGTTACAATACTGTCTTCACTGAGGTAGAGCTTCGTCCATTCTTTAATTAAAACAGATACTGCTGGTGACTCATTGTCTCTCTCCCGTTTACTTGGAAACCGATTTTGGTCCACATAAAGTAGTATTCTACCAATTATCTGATCTTCCCGTTGTGCTCTACGGATTTTCCCTTTTGGTAGTTGTTGAATAGATCGGGAGTGATCTTGTTCTCTCGCTTTTATGTTGGTTTCCACCATCAACGGACACCACAATAGTGTGTCTTCCACCTGATAAGCTTGTACTGCTTGGGTAGTGCTCTCAATTGCTTCCAGACTGACTTCCTCCGAGCATTCTTGCATGAACTCCTCAGGCTCTAGTGGCATTCTTGACAATCTGTCAGCATCCGCATTGCACTTTCCTGGCCTGTACTTGATGCTAAAATTGAAGTCAACTAGTTCAGCATCTGCTTTGCTACCGCTCGATCTTCAGCACACAAGTGTTCCAGGCTTACTGGGGGATCCCAGGACCCTGAGGTGGGTCGTGCAATTTCTTCCCCTTGGCAACTCCTGTTCCTTAGTGGGGAGACTGAATTCACAGTAGACCCTTGGGTTGGTCTCACACTGGCTGGATATACCGTTTTAACGGTTTCGATGTGACCTAACACAGTCTTTGGATCCAGTCTAATTTCATGTTTCGTAGTACTCATCACCAGTACTGTCACTTGAACAAACCCACCAGTAGGAATTGTAAGCACAGTCTCACCTTGAACTAGGCCTTCCGGAAGTTCTGAGGAGTCTTTGGCATGAACAGTCTTTTCTGTACTTTTCTTCCCGGTTATACCTGGACTCCACACCTCACCCCCACCATTTGGTTTGCAGGGATGATGATTAGGCTCCAGCCTACCTTGACTTCTTTTAGGTCCATTGTATTCTGTGCTTTCTTTACTCTATGAATCACATTTTCCGCCATGGCGTTGGGTACGGCAAGTGATGTGGCGATTGCATCCACCACCAGAGTCCCTGACTTGTGTTTCGTGATGACCTCACTGATTACATTATAACCCAGGATAGGATCCTCTGCCACGTCCTGATCACTGGTCACGAGAAAAGGTACGAAAAGCTCAATGGTGTTGCTGTTCTTCGTGGCCCTCAGTTGGAAAGTCACTTCCACCCGGCCTATGAAAGGGATTGCGGTCTGGTTGACGGCTTTGCCGTGGAGTTCCACTGGACCAAAGAGTTCTTTTAGTGACCAAAGGCAGGTATGTGGCAGGTAGCGCCTTCTCCATTCTTCATTTAAAAGGCTCGCTTGGGCTCCTGCGTCCCACAGTGCTTTTACTAGGAGGCCATCTAGCTGGCACTGTATAAAGCACCTCTCACCGTTTAGGCTGATGAGGCTATCTTTACTGATCGAGGAAACCTCCTCCCAGGAGTACATCGTTTGACCTCCGCACTGGGCATTAAGTAACTGATGTCCCTGTCTCCATTGCAGCTGTTGTAGATGGGAACACGCTTGGGGATAGTACTGACGCAGCCGTTTTACCTTATGCGCCGTTCTGGGGTTTGGTGAGATTTGGATTTGCTTCTGGGGCCTCCTAGGTGTCGTGGTTACCAGTCGCCCCGCACTGGCAACCTCCTGTCTTTTAACCCAAACGACAGTGACCATTGGCATAATGTCCTTCCTCACCACATCTTAGACAGTGGACACATACCATACTCCGATTTGATGAACGGCACGCTTCACAAGCCGGGTATCTTCTGTTTTGGAACCCACTCCTGGGTCTGAAGGATACAGGTTCTGGTCTGGAACAAATCAACTTTTTCACCTCAATCAACTCGGCTCGCAGTTCTCCTATTACTTACTTCCAGTCAGCGCTGGCAGGCCTCTCTTTTGTTGGTGATTTAAGGTTCCCTCTTGGAGGTGGCACTGGAGGGTCTCTATGATGATCTTCAGACTGGCCACGGGGGTTTCCAACTTCAGCTGACTCATTTTGGTGATTTTAGGAGCAGAGCCTTTCTTTAACTTCTGTTCGCTCTCTGACTCCAAACTAGCTGCCTCATTCATTTTTTCAATTAGGACTTCGTCCAGAATGCCAGGATCTTCTAGGTACTGTTTAAGCTGCAACTTGATGTCTTTCCTGATTAACCCCGTTCCCAATGATCTCAAGAACTTCTTCTGGACTAGTCCAGCATCAAACTTCTCTTCCGCTTCTACATCTCTGGATGCAAACAACAGTCTATCCTTCAGTTCAATTGCTCTGAACAAGAAACTTTGGGGTGATTCATTACTTTTCTGTGAGAGGTTAATGAGTCGGTGGAACAATTCTGTAGTACTCTCTTCTTTATAGTGCCCTTTTAAAATCATCTTCAGCTGTTGCAAGGTCAATTGACTTTTCATTTCTAGCATAATACGGAGGTTCAGTCCTGGGCTGATCGCTTTCACCACCCCCTCAAGGATCTCATCTGGATGGTAGCCATTCTGTAAGCCTGCATCGATCTGGTGCAACAAGTTCATATAAGACAGTTTCTCTTTCTGTTCACACTCTCCAATCTGTCCCAGGATCTTGAATTCTTTCCTTATGGTGATTTGTGGTGTTAGAGAGGACTGTCTCCCTGATTTATCTAACCCGAGCAGGTTAAAGGTCCTGTCTGAGTCTATCAGAGGTTTTGGTCGATTCCAGCAGGGCTGTTGTTAGGGCTTTGAATTGTACTTTCAATTCCTGTAGCTCAGTCTGTGGACGGCGATTTCCGCTTTTGGTAATTGGTGCCGCCCCTCTATCCTCCAACTTCAACCTGGTTAGAAACTGTGTTAGTTCCTGGAGGAATGTCCCCATGATGTCTTCAGCTCTTTCTCCCCCAGCTCATCCATTTTAGCATTAATGGCAGCTAACAGTTGCCTGTGGTTGTGTGCTTTAGAAATCTGTTCTACTGACATTTTTATATGTTCTGCTGCTGTTCTCAATTCTTCACAGGTTAACTGAAGAAGCAGCTCACCAATTCTGTCCACTTGTATTTCCACATCCATTGCTGCTAGTGAGTTTTCTTTAGGGCTGGTCCCCTTAAACTGGTGTAGCAGAGTTGAATTGAGGTGCTGTGCTGCTGTGTTTTCCCAGACACTTTTCCTCTTCTCCCTCTGCACGCTAATTCTTGCTCAAGATTCCCCGTACGGGCCACCAAGGTTACACGCACGCCACTAGGTTCAGATAGGGCGAGACGGATTACATGAATTCTTTGGAATCCTGAAGGAACTGTTACTCAGGGCGACCATAGACCATGTGCTGCTGTGTTTCTCAGGCACACAGGGGTAATGACCCTTAGGCACAGACACGTAGGTTGTTTCACTTGGTGACCAGACACACTTGACAAGAGTCCTCATAAACGGTAGAACAGTAGCATTTAATAAGAAGCCGCACAGCCAGTGCAAGTTAAGTCTTATGAGCAACAGGCTCCAGTGACAAACAGTACAGTTTCCCTAGCAGCACAGCAGTTCACAGTCTTCTGAGTAGTACAAGACAGCACAGTTCAAATGCAAAGGCACATTAATGAACACAGCATTCTTTACAGCACAGTGAGATGGAGGAGGGGGGGTTTGCTGAGGGAGATGATCCCTGTGACACCATTTCTTACAGTCCTTATCTTTCTGCCTGACAATACTCTGCACTGCTAGTTCAGGAACTCTACCTGACCTGTGCTTAGCATCACTCCTGACTTGAATCCTTTTCACTTGCAGGGGCGCTTCTGTGAGATACAGAACACACACAACACCTTTCTCTTCAGCTCCAGCCAGACAGTAAACAACTTCCCCACAATCCCCTTGGGGCTCTGCTAAAACACTCCCCTTCTCCTGTGACTGTGTTAACCCCTCTATTGCTGGATGCTTCTGGAGCACAACACTTCCTGTCTCATGTGCTTGTGTTATTGCTAATAGTTTCTGAATGCTTTTAAAGCAACAGCACTACTTCCGCATGTCACACATATTAGAGTTAGGGCTGTCCCATAACGGTCTCCGTGACGAGGCGGGGTGGCTTTCGCGTTATTTTGATCAAAATTATGTTAACTAAGTACCCTTTATTAATTTCATGCACTATTGCGATTTATTTATTTACTGCAGGGCATTTGTGTATTGTATTTCTTTCTTTGTTTTTTTTTCAGATGAGGAGGAGATGTAGAGCGATGCAGCACTGCAGAGAGGACGGGTAGGTGGTAGACAGAGTTTAGGAGGAGATGTAGGGTGGTGCAGCACTGTGGAGAGGACGGGTAGATGGTAGACAGAGATGAGGAGGAGATGTAGGGCGGTGCAGCACTGTGGAGAGGACGGGTAGATGGTAGACAGAGATGAGGAGGAGATGTAGAGCGGTGCATCACTGTGGAGAGGATGGGTAGGAGGTAGGCAGAGATGAGGAGATGTATGGCGGTGCAGCACTCTAGAGAGGACATGTAGTCGGTAGACAGAGATGAGGAGGAGATGTAGGGCAGTGCAGCACTGTTGAGAGGACGGGTCGGTGGTAGACAGAGATTAGGAGGAGATGTAGGGCAGTGTAGCACTACGAAGAGGATGGGTAGGTGGTAGACAGAGATGAGATGTAGGGCGGTGCAGCACTGTGGAGTGAACAGGTAGGTGGTAGACAGAGATAAAGAGGAGATGTAGGGCGGTGCAGCACTGTGGAGAGGATGGGTAGGTGGTAGACAGAGATGAGGAGGAGATGTAGGGCGGTGCAGCATTGTGGAGAGGATGGGTAGGTGGTTGACAGAGATGAGGAGTAGATGTAGGGCGGTGCAGCACTGTGGAGAGGATGGGTAGGTGGTAGACAGAGATGAGGAGATGTAAGGCGGTGCAGCACTCTAGAGAGGACATGTAGTCGGTAGACAGAGATGAGGAGGAGATGTAGGGCAGTGCAGCACTGTTGAGAGGACGGGTCGGTGGTAGACAGAGATTAGGAGGAGATGTAGGGCAGTGTAGCACTACGAAGAGGATGGGTAGGTGGTAGACAGAGATGAGATGTAGGGCGGTGCAGCACTGTGGAGTGAACAGATAGGTGGTAGACAGAGATAAAGAGGAGATGTAGGGCGGTGCAGCACTGTGGAGAGGATGGGTAGGTGGTAGACAGAGATGAGGAGGAGATGTAGGGCGGTGCAGCATTGTGGAGAGGATGGGTAGGTGGTAGACAGAGATGAGGAGTAGATGTAGGGCGGTGCAGCACTGTGGAGAGGACGGGTAGGGTGGTAGACAGAGATGAGATGTAGGGTGGTGCAGCACTGTGGAGAGGACAGGTAGGTGGTAGACAGAGATGAAGAGGAGATGTAGAGCGGTGCAGCACTGTGGAGAGGACAGATAGGTGGTAGACATAGATGAGGAGGAGATGTAGGGCGGTGCAGCACTGTGGAGAGGACGGGTAGGGTGGTAGACAGAGATGAGATGTAGGGTGGTGCAGCACTGTGGAGAGGACAGGTAGGTGGTAGACAGAGATGAGGAGGAGATGTAGAGCGGTGCAGCACTGTGGAGAGGACAGATAGGTGGTAGACATAGATGAGGAGGAGATGTTGGGCGGTGCAGCACTGTGGAGAGGACAGGTAGGTGGTAGACAGAGATGAGGAGGAGATGTAGAGCGGTCCAGCACTGTGGAGAGGATGGGTAGGTGGTAGACAGAGATGAGGAGTAGATGTAGGGCGGTGCAGCACTGTGGAGAGGACGGGTAGGGTGGTAGACAGAGATGAGATGTAGGGTGGTGCAGCACTGTGGAGAGGACAGGTAGGTGGTAGACAGAGATGAAGAGGAGATGTAGAGCGGTGCAGCACTGTGGAGAGGACAGATAGGTGGTAGACATAGATGAGGAGGAGATGTAGGGCGGTGCAGCACTGTGGAGAGGACGGGTAGGGTGGTAGACAGAGATGAGATGTAGGGTGGTGCAGCACTGTGGAGAGGACAGGTAGGTGGTAGACAGAGATGAGGAGGAGATGTAGAGCGGTGCAGCACTGTGGAGAGGACAGATAGGTGGTAGACATAGATGAGGAGGAGATGTTGGGCGGTGCAGCACTGTGGAGAGGACAGGTAGGTGGTAGACAGAGATGAGGAGGAGATGTAGAGCGGTCCAGCACTGTGGAGAGGACAGATAGGTGGTAGACATAGATGAGGAGGAGATGTAGGGCGGTGCAGCACTGTGGAGAGGACGGGTAGGGTGGTAGACAGAGATGAGATGTAGGGTGGTGCAGCACTGTGGAGAGGACAGGTAGGTGGTAGACAGAGATGAGGAGGAGATGTAGAGCGGTGCAGCACTGTGGAGAGGACAGATAGGTGGTAGACATAGATGAGGAGGAGATGTTGGGCGGTGCAGCACTGTGGAGAGGACAGGTAGGTGGTAGACAGAGATGAGGAGGAGATGTAGAGCGGTCCAGCACTGTGGAGAGGACAGATAGGTGGTAGACATAGATGAGGAGGAGATGTAGGGCGGTGCAGCACTGTGGAGAGGACAGGTAGGTGGTAGACAGAGATGAGATGTAGGGCGGTGCAGCATTGTGGAGAGGATGGGTAGGTGGTAGACAGAGATGAGATGTAGGGCGGTGCAGCATTGTGGAGAGGATGGGTAGGTGGTAGACAGAGATGAGGAGTAGATGTAGGGCTGTGCAGCACTGTGGAGAGGACGGGTAGGTGGTAGACAGATGAGGAGATGTAGAGCGGTGCAGCACTGTGGAGAGGACAGATAGGTGGTAGACATAGATGAGGAGGAGATGTAGGGCGGTGCAGCACTGTGGAGAGGACAGGTAGGTGGTAGACAGAGATGAGGAGGAGATGTAGAGCAGTGCAGCACTGTGGAGAGGACAGGTAGGTGGTAGACAGAGATGAAGAGGAGATGTAGAGCGGTGCAGCACTGTGGAGAGGACGGGTAGGTGGTAGACAGATGAGGAGATGTAGAGCGGTGCAGCACTGTGGAGAGGACAGATAGGTGGTAGACATAGATGAGGAGGAGATGTAGGGCGGTGCAGCACTGTGGAGAGGACAGGTAGGTGGTAGACAGAGATGAGGAGGAGATGTAGAGCAGTGCAGCACTGTGGAGAGGACAGGTAGGTGGTAGACAGAGATGAAGAGGAGATGTAGAGCGGTGCAGCACTGTGGAGAGGACAGATAGGTGGTAGACATAGATGAGGAGGAGATGTAGGGCGGTGCAGCACTGTGGAGAGGACAGGTAGGTTAGGGTTAGCCCAGGGTTAGGGTTAGCCCATGGTTTGAGTTAGGGTTAGCCCAGGGTTAGGGTTAGCCCAGGGTTAGGGTTAGCCCAGAGTTTGAGTTAGGGTTAACCCAGGTTTAAGGTTACGGTTAGCCCAGGGTTAGGATTGTGTTAGGGGTACGGTTAGGATTAGGGCTAGGTTTTTGTTACGGTTGTGTTGGGGTTGGGATTTTTTCAAAAGTAAAGAAAAAAAAAATGATGACGATATGGCGACTAGTGTTGAGCGCCAGTGCTCGCTACTTGAGTTTGCACCGGGTGCTCAGGTATGCACTGAGTATCGCGAGTGCTTGAATCTTCGGCCCATATGTTTCGTTATACAGCAAAAAAAAACTCTCGGGGATTGCCTGCCATGCACGAGAGATCCCCGCATGTTTTTTTTTGGGTGTCTAATAACCGTGAAACATGTGGGCGGGGACTCGAGCATGTCACTCCAGCACACGCTGTACATGGTGCATACCTGAGTACCCGATGCAAACTCAAGTAGCGAGCACTTGCGCTCAAGACTAATGACAACTTATTCAGTATGATGACCTAATGTTATCAAATTCTGTGTCGTACCTCTGGGTTCAAAATGTTCACTATACCCCTTGATAAAATCCTTGAGGGGTCTAGTTTCCAAAATGGTGTCACTTGTGGGGGGTTTCCACTGTTTAGGCACATCAGGGGCTCTCCAAACGCAACATGGCGTCCGCTAATTATTCAAGCAAATTATACATTCAAAAACTCTAATGGCGCTCCTTCCCTTCTGAGCCCTGCCGTGCGCCCAAACAGTAGTTTTCCCCCACATATGGGGTATCTGCTTACTCAGGAGCAACTGCACAACAAATTTTGTGGCCCATTTTCTCTTGTTACCCTTGAGAAAATTTAATATTTGGGGCCTGAAGTAAAATTTGTGTGAAAAAAAAGTTAAATGTTCATTTTTTCCTTCCACGTTGCTTTAGTTCCTGTGAAGCACCTGAAGGGTTAATAAAGTTCTTGAATGTGGTTTTGAGCACCTTCAGGGACGCAGTTTTTAGAATGGTGTCGTTTTGGGGTATTTTCTGTCATAAAGACCCCTCAAAGTCACTTCAAATAAGATGTGGTCCCTAAAAAAAATGGTTTTGTAAATTTTGTTGTAATAGGAACACTCGTGCAGCGTTCACAGCGGTCACATGACTTCATTACTGCGGTCTCCATGGAGATAAGGCTCGGCGCGCTGTACAGGAAGCCGCTGCTGCCTCCCACAGCTCGTGTCTGTAGTCGTTACTGCACAGGAGAGACGTAACAACGTAACACTAGGACCCAACTGATCCGCCAGTCACAAAGATGGCGACGGTCCGCATTCCGCCCTTCTCGTGTCTCCGCCCACTATTGCCATGCTGATTGGACAACAAATCTGTCGATTACACATTCCTCACGGCTGTAATGATTGAGCGGGGCGGGGACTGGAGAGAACAACTGACGTCACGAGAGGGCGGAGCTTAGAAAGTCGCAGGACGAAAGAAGGTAAAGAGCGCAGCATGTGTATCTAGGACTGTGGCATGGGGTGTATATACCTCTAGGACTGTGACATGGGGGAGTATATACCTCTAGGACTGTGACATGGGGGGTATATACCTCTAGGACTGTGACATGGGGTTTATATACCTCTAGGACTGTGACATGGGGGGTATATACCTCTAGGACTGTGACATGGGGGGGGGGGCATATACCTCTAGGACTGTGACATGGGGGGGGGGAGTATATACCTCTATGACTGTGACATAGGGTGTATATACCTCTAGGACTGTGGCATGGGGGGTATATACCTCTAGGACTGTGACATGGGGTTTATATACCTCTATGACTGTGACATGGGGTGTATATACCTCTAGGACTGTGACATGGGGTGTATATACCTCTAGGACTGTGACATCGGGGGGGGAGTATATACCTCTAGGACTGTGACATGGGGGGGGAGTATATACCTCTAGGACTGTGACATGGGGGGGGGAGTATATACCTCTAGGACTGTGACATGGGGGGGCATATACCTCTAGGACTGTGACATGGGGGGGCATATACCTCTAGGACTGTGACATAGGGGGGTATAAACCTCTAGGACTGTGACATGGGGGGTATATACCTCTAGGACTGTGACATTGGGGGGGGGGGGAGTATATACCTCTATGACTGTGACATGGGGTGTATATACCTCTAGGACTGTGACATGGGGGGCATATACCTCTAGGACTGTGACATAGGGGGGGTATATACCTCTAGGACTGTGACATCGGGGGGGGGGAGTATATACCTCTAGGACTGTGACATGGGGGGGAGTATATACCTCTAGGACTGTGACATGGGGTGTATATACCTCTAGGACTGTGACATGGGGGTGTATATACCTCTAGGACTGTGACATGGGGGGGTATATACCTCTAGGACTGTGACATGGGGGGGTATATACCTCTAGGACTGTGACATGGGGTGTATATACCTCTAGGACTGTGACATAGGAGGGTTTATATACCTCTAGGACTGTGACATAGGGGGGTTTATATACCTCTAGGACTGTGACATAGGGGGGTTTATATACCTCTAGGACTGTGACATAGGGGGGTTTATATACCTCTAGGACTGTGACATGGGGGGGGGAGTATATACCTCTAGGACTGTGACATGGGGGGGGAGTATATACCTCTAGGACTGTGACATGGGGGGGGGGAGTATATACCTCTAGGACTGTGACATGGGGGGGGGGGAGTATATACCTCTAGGACTGTGACATGGGGGGGAGTATATACCTCTAGGACTGTGACATGGGGGGGAGTATATACCTCTAGGACTGTGACATAGGGGGGTATATACCTCTAGGACTGTGACATAGGGGGGTATATACCTCTAGGACTGTGACATGGGGGGTATATACCTCTAGGACTGTGACATGGGGGGGTATATACCTCTAGGACTGTGACATGGGGGGGTATATACCTCTAGGACTGTGACATGGGGGGGTATATACCTCTAGGACTGTGACATGGGGTGTATATACCTCTAGGACTGTGACATAGGGGGGTTTATATACCTCTAGGACTGTGACATAGGGGGGTTTATATACCTCTAGGACTGTGACATGGGGGGGGGGAGTATATACCTCTAGGACTGTGACATAGGGGGGTTTATATACCTCTAGGACTGTGACATAGGGGGGTTTATATACCTCTAGGACTGTGACATGGGGGGGGAGTATATACCTCTAGGACTGTGACATGGGGGGGGAGTATATACCTCTAGGACTGTGACATGGGGGGGGAGTATATACCTCTAGGACTGTGACATGGGGGGGGAGTATATACCTCTAGGACTGTGACATGGGGGGTATATACCTCTAGGACTGTGACATGGGGGGGTATATACCTCTAGGACTGTGACATGGGGGGGTATATACCTCTAGGACTGTGACATGGGGGGGTATATACCTCTAGGACTGTGACATGGGGTTTATATACCTCTAGGACTGTGACATAGGGGGGTTTATATACCTCTAGGACTGTGACATAGGGGGGTTTATATACCTCTAGGACTGTGACATGGGGGGGGAGTATATACCTCTAGGACTGTGACATGGGGGGGGGAGTATATACCTCTAGGACTGTGACATGGGGGGGAGTATATACCTCTAGGACTGTGACATGGGGGGGGAGTATATACCTCTAGGACTGTGACATGGGGGGGGAGTATATACTGTACCTCTAGGACTGTGACATGGGGGGGAGAGTATATACCTCTATGATGGTGACATGGGGGGGGAGTATATACCTCTAGGACTGTGACATGGGGGGGGAGTATATACCTCTAGGACTGTGACATGGGGGGGAGGAGTATATACCTCTAGGACTGTGACATAGGGGGGTATATACCTCTAGGACTGTGACATGGGGGGGTATATACCTCTAGGACTGTGACATGGGGGGGTATATACCTCTAGGACTGTGACATGGGGGGGTATATACCTCTAGGACTGTGACATGGGGTTTATATACCTCTAGGACTGTGACATAGGGGGGTTTATATACCTCTAGGACTGTGACATAGGGGGGTTTATATACCTCTAGGACTGTGACATGGGGGGGGAGTATATACCTCTAGGACTGTGACATGGGGGGGAGTATATACCTCTAGGACTGTGACATGGGGGGGAGTATATACCTCTAGGACTGTGACATGGGGGGGGGGAGTATATACCTCTAGGACTGTGACATGGGGGGGGAGTATATACTGTACCTCTAGGACTGTGACATGGGGGGGAGAGTATATACCTCTATGATGGTGACATGGGGGGGAGTATATACCTCTAGGACTGTGACATGGGGGGGGAGTATATACCTCTAGGACTGTGACATGGGGGGGAGTATATACCTCTAGGACTGTGACATAGGGGGGTATATACCTCTAGGACTGTGACATAGGGGGGTATATACCTCTAGGACTGTGACATGGGGGGTATATACCTCTAGGACTGTGACATGGGGGGGTATATACCTCTAGGACTGTGACATGGGGGGGTATATACCTCTAGGACTGTGACATGGGGGGGTATATACCTCTAGGACTGTGACATGGGGTGTATATACCTCTAGGACTGTGACATAGGGGGGTTTATATACCTCTAGGACTGTGACATAGGGGGGTTTATATACCTCTAGGACTGTGACATGGGGGGGGGGGAGTATATACCTCTAGGACTGTGACATAGGGGGGTTTATATACCTCTAGGACTGTGACATAGGGGGGTTTATATACCTCTAGGACTGTGACATGGGGGGGGAGTATATACCTCTAGGACTGTGACATGGGGGGGGAGTATATACCTCTAGGACTGTGACATGGGGGGGGAGTATATACCTCTAGGACTGTGACATGGGGGGGGGGAGTATATACCTCTAGGACTGTGACATGGGGGGTATATACCTCTAGGACTGTGACATGGGGGGGTATATACCTCTAGGACTGTGACATGGGGGGGTATATACCTCTAGGACTGTGACATGGGGGGGTATATACCTCTAGGACTGTGACATGGGGTTTATATACCTCTAGGACTGTGACATAGGGGGGTTTATATACCTCTAGGACTGTGACATAGGGGGGTTTATATACCTCTAGGACTGTGACATGGGGGGGGAGTATATACCTCTAGGACTGTGACATGGGGGGGAGTATATACCTCTAGGACTGTGACATGGGGGGGAGTATATACCTCTAGGACTGTGACATGGGGGGGGAGTATATACCTCTAGGACTGTGACATGGGGGGGGAGTATATACTGTACCTCTAGGACTGTGACATGGGGGGGAGAGTATATACCTCTATGATGGTGACATGGGGGGGGAGTATATACCTCTAGGACTGTGACATGGGGGGGGAGTATATACCTCTAGGACTGTGACATGGGGGGGAGGAGTATATACCTCCAGGACTGTGACATGGGGGGGAGGAGTATATACCTCTAGGACTGTGACATGGGGGGGGAGTATATTCCTCTAGGACTGTGACATGGGGGGGGGGGGAGTATATACCTCTAGGAGTGGACTGTTTAATGTGTATCCCTCTCTGGCAGTCGTGGGGTTAAGCCTATAATCTCCGGTTGTTCGAGGCTGAGACCTAATAACATGTGATTGTTTGTAATATTTATAGTGGAAACAAAAACCGACTGACACCTGACTGACCCTGCTCTGTCACCTCCAGAGCTGCGCTCACTGCTCTGCTGAAAAACTCTGTGAAACTGTCTTGAGCTTCCAGTGCAAACTAGTGACGGAGATTTGGTTGCAGCTCTCCCCCTCTCTCCTCTCTGACGTCCCTTCACCTCGCCCTCTCTCCCCTCTGCCGCCCCGTCGCCTCTCCCCTCTCCTCCTGTTTCCCCTCTGCTGCCCCGTCACCTTTCCCTCTCCCCTCTGCCGCCCCGTCGCCTCGCTCTCTCCTTTTTCTCGCCCCTCTGCCGTCACCTCGCTCTCTCCTCTCTCTCGCCCCTCTGCCGTCGCCTCGCTCTCTCCTCTCTCTCTCCCCTCTGCCGTCGCCTCTCTCTCTCCTTTCTCTCTCCCCTCTGCTGTCGCCTCGCTCTCTCCTCTCTCTCTCTCCCCTCTGCCGTCGCCTCGCTCTCTCCTCTCTCTCTCCCCTCTGCCGTCGCCTCGCTCTCTCCTCTCTCTCTCCCCTCTGCCGTCTCCTCGCTCTCTCCTCTCTCTCCCCTCTGCCGTCACTTCGCTCTCTCCTCTGCCGCCCCGTCGCCTCGCTCTCTCCTCTGCCGCCCCGTCGCCTCGTTCTCTCCTCTCTCTCTCTCCCCTCTGCTGCCCCGTCGCCTCGCTCTCTCCTCTCTCTCTCCCCTCTGCCGCCCCGTCGCCTCGCTCTCTCCTCTCTCTCTCCCCTCTGCCGCCCGTCGCCTCGCTCTCTCCTCTCTCTCTCCCCTCTGCAGCCCCGTCGCCTCGCTCTCTCCTCTCTCTCCCCTCTGCCGCCCCGTTGCCTCGCTCTCTCCTCTCTCTCTCCTCTCTGCCGCCCCGTCGCCTCGCTCTCTCCTCTCTCTCTCCCCTCTGCTGCCCCGTCGCCTTGCTCTCTCCTCTCTCTCCCCTCTGCCGCCCCGTCGCCTCGCTCTCTCCTCTCTCTCTCCCCTCTGCCGCCTCGCTCTCTCCTCTCTCTCTTCCCTCTGCCGCCCCGTCGCCTCGCTCTCTCCTCTCTCTCTCCCCTCTGCCGCCCCGTCGCCTCGCTCTCTCCTCTCTCTCTCCCCTCTGCCGCCCCGTCGCCTTGCTCTCTCCTCTCTCTCTCCCCTCTGCCGCCCCTGTCGACTCTCTCTCTCTCTCCCCTCTGCCGCCCCCGTCGATTCGCTGTCTCCTCTCTCTCCCCTCTGCCGCCCCCGTCGCCTTTCTCTCTCCTCTCTCTCTCTCCCCTCTGCCGCCCCGTCGCCTCGCTCTCTCCTCTCTCTCTCCCCTCTGCCGCCCCGTCGCCTCGCTCTCTCCTCTCTCTCTCCCCTCTGCCGCCCCGTCGCCTCGCTCTCTCCTCTCTCTCTCCCCTCTGCCGCCCCGTCGCCTCGCTCTCTCCTCTCTCTCTCCCCTCTGCCGCCCCGTCGCCTCGCTCTCTCCTCTCTCTCTCCCCTCTGCCGCCCCGTCGCCTCGCTCTCTCCTCTCTCTCCCCTCTGCCGCCCCCGTCGATTCGCTCTCTCTCTCTCCCCTCTGCCGCCCCCGTCGACTCGCTCTCTCTCTCTCCCCTCTG
This sequence comes from Phyllobates terribilis, assembly GCF_046119375.1. Classification (NCBI taxonomy): domain Eukaryota; kingdom Metazoa; phylum Chordata; class Amphibia; order Anura; family Dendrobatidae; genus Phyllobates; species Phyllobates terribilis. Next base: position 35,511,655 of record NW_027362774.1, on the reverse strand, counting down.
CCGCCCCCGTCGACTCGCTCTCTCCTCTCTCGCGCTCTCCCCTCTGCCGCCCCTTCACCTCGCTCTCTCCTCTCTGCTGACGGCCGTGTCTTGCACTTTGCAGGGTCTTCAGTGATGGGAAATGTGGAAAGCAGCGGTTACCAGAGACGATCGGCTCGGGTGCGCCCGGAGGAGCGGGCTCAGATAGAGAGGAGCTTTGATAATTTGTCAAGAAACCCGAGTAAGAAATGCGTGGGACTGACAACGTTCCAGGTAAGACGCGGCCGGTCCCCTCCCCCGCAGAGGGCAGATACAACCTGATGGTCTGCGGTGCATGCACAGCCTCCACTGTTCTCTGTTATCAGTCAGTGGAGATGAGGAATCTGGTAAAGATTTGTCCGGGGATTGACTGATCCGTGACCCTGCTCTCTGCTTGCTGTCCATGAATGGAAATATTAGTGTTTACAGCCGCAGCCTTGACCTTGTCCTGCTCACACAGCTTCTGCCCTGCAGAGCATCGCAGGATACAATGTCACGGACCCTCAGCTGTGAGGAGCAGTTTTCAGGCTCTGGACATCCGGGTTTCCATTCACTGACAGCGAGCAGGTTGTTTCTACCAAGTTGCCTTCCCCATAGTGCAGCGATCCAGCTGTAACCTCGGTACATGGGGGGCCATCCGTGTTTGTCAGTGACGCCAGCCCCCCGCTGTAGTTGGGCAGGGGGACCTCATCATTATTACATGGTCGTTGTACTACTGCCCCCATCGTCTGCTCCTTCCTCAGGACTCCCTCGCTTCCTCGCTCCCGGCCTCCATGTCTCAGTGCATATTTCGTGGGGTACAGAGCGTGAACGTCAGCGGCGCCCCCACAGCTCCGGAGGTGACCCGCGAGCAGTACGTCGTGTTCATCATTGAGCTCCTGCGAGGGACGGCCGAGGAGAAGAGCGCGCTCATAACGCCAATGGTCGGGGCTGACAACTGCGGGAAAGTAACGGGGCAGCGGGTGCAGCAGGTGAGTGTGCGCTGTCAGGTGTGCGCTGTCATGTGGGCGTTACATCACCGACATTGATCGGGGGAGGGGCGCACATTTCCGGTGACTCCGGCGCGGTTCGTGCGTTTTACCGGATGTTGACGAGTCTCATCCGCGACTTCTCTTTTTTTCCAGTTCCTGGCGGATGTGATCGGCGCAGCGGTCCACGTCCTCTGTCAGCAGAACGCACTCTCCGGATGGAGCCTGGAAAATACGCGGGACTGCGACCACGGGGTCCGCGCGCTGGCGGCTCAGCTGATGTCACAGTTACAGGAGCCCAGCGGTAACGACCCCAGGGGGCAAAGGGTTAATGATACCTGACAAACGTGAGAGCCGCAACGTATTATCCCCCCAGGTCTTGTCCCAGATATCGCCCCCCACTGTGTATGTATGAAAGGCGGGGTCATCGGGGGATGCGCTGGATTCAGCAGTCCTGAGTGGGGGAGGGGTGGCTATACTGCAGAATCAGGGGGACCCCAGGGGCTGAGACCACCTAGAAATGGATGGAGGGTAGGACGTCGTCACTGCACTGGCGCTGACCCCGGCTGCGGCCCCCTCGTCGCCGGCGCTGACCCCGGCTGCGGCCCCCTCGTCGCCGGCGCTGACCCCGGCTGCGGCCCCCTCGTCTCTGGCGCTGACCCCGGCTGCGGCCCCCTCGTCTCTGGCGCTGACCCCGGCTGCGGCCCCCTCGTCTCTGGCGCTGACCCCGGCTGCGGCCCCCTCGTCGCCGGCGCTGACCCCGGCTGCGGCCCCCTCGTCTCGGCGCTGACCCCGGCTGCGGCCCCCTCGTCGCCGGCGCTGACCCCGGCTGCGGCCCCCTCGTCGCCAGCGCTGACCCCGGCTGCGGCCCCCTCGTCGCCGGCGCTGACCCCGGCTGCGGCCCCCTCGTCGCCGGCGCTGACCCCGGCTGCGGCCCCCTCGTCGCCGGCGCTGACCCCGGCTGGGGCCCCTTCGTCTCCGGCGCTGACCCCGGCTGCGGCCCCCTCGTCGCCGGCGCTGACCCCGGCTGCGGCCCCCTCGTCTCCGGCGCTGACCCCGGCTGCGGCCCCCCCGTCTCCGGCGCTGACCCCGGCTGCGGCCCCCTTGTCGCCGGCGCTGACCCCGGCTGTCACCCTTATGTTGCAGGTGGGCCCCCGCTGGACAGTGCTGAGCTTTCCTCCTTCTGCGGGGCGGCCCTCGAGGACTGGCTCTACAAGGTCCCCATGGTCTCTGCGCTCCTGCGAGTGGTGGTGACGTTGGCTTTCTCCGTCCTGCGGCAGGATGGAGACGTCGGCTGCCTGGTGCCGCGCTGCCGCCTGGGGAGGGCGCCGGCCTTCGTCAGCCTCCTGGATCTGCCCGCCATCATGTACCTGAACGCACACCTGCCCTCTGACATGCAGCACAAATGGCGGCTGCTCTTCTCCACCAGGGTCCACGGCGAGAGCTTCTCCCAGCTGTGCGGCCACGTGGTGGACCAGGGCCCGAGCCTCCTCGTGCTGAGGGACGCCGGCGGGTTCATCTTCGGGGGATTCGCAGCACAGAACTGGGAGGTGAAGCCGCAGTTTCGGGGTGAGTCCGGGGAGCCGCCTGGTCTCCTCCATCTCTGCTGTCAGAATATTTACACCACAAGACTTGTCTGCTGCAAACACTCTGTGCTGCTGTGACCCTGCACTGTGGTGTCTTGTCCTCAGGTGACAGCAGGTGCTTCCTGTTCACCGTGTCGCCACGTCTGGACGTCTTCACCTACACCGGCTACAACGAGCACTACATGTACCTGAACCACAGCCAGCAGACCATGCCCAACGGCCTGGTGAGCGCCGCCGGGGGTGTGCGGGGCCGCGGGGGAGGGGTGTGTGTGTGTGTGTGCGGCCAGCGGGGGAGGGGTGGGTGGGTGCGGGGTCAGCGGGGGGCTGTGTGAGCGGGGGAGGGGGGTGTGTGTGTGTGTGTGTGCGGCCAGCGGGGGAGGGGTGGGTGGGTGCGGGGTCAGCGGGGGGCTGTGTGAGCGGGGGAGGGGGGTGTGTGTGTGTGTGTGCGGCCAGCGGGGGAGGGGTAGGTGGGTGCGGGGTCAGCGGGGGGCTGTGTGAGCGGGGGAGGGGGGTGTGTGTGTGTGTGCGGCCAGCGGGGGAGGGGTGGGTGGATGCGGGGTCAGTGGGGGGCTGTGTGAGCGGGGGAGGGGGGTGTGTGTGTGTGCGGCCAGCGGGGGAGGGGTAGGTGGGTGCGGGGTCAGCGGGGGGCTGTGTGAGCGGGGGAGGGGGGTGTGTGTGTGTGCGGCCAGCGGGGGAGGGGTGTGTGTGCGGCCAGCGGGGGAGGGGTGGGTGGGTGCGGGGTCAGCGGGGGGCTGTGTGAGCGGGGGAGGGGGGTGTGTGTGTGTGCGGCCAGCGGGGGAGGGGTAGGTGAGTGCGGGGTCAGCGGGGGGCTGTGTGAGCGGGGGAGGGGTGTGTGTGTGTGAGGGGGGGGATGTGAGTGGGGGGTGGGTGTGTGTGTGTCTGAGTGGGGGAGGGGTGTGTGAGGGGGGATGTGAGTGGGGGAGGGCTGTGTGAGGGGGGATGTGAGTGGGGGAGGGCTGTGTGAGGGGGTGTGTGAGTGGGGGAGGGGTGTGTGAGGGGGGGATGTGAGGGGGGTGTGTGTGAGTGGGGGAGGGGTGTGTGTGTGTGAGGGGGGGATGTGAGGGGGGAGGGTGTGTGAGTGGGGGAGGGGTGTGTGAGTGGGGGAGGGGTGTGTGGGGAGGGGTGGGGGAGGGGTGTGTGGGGAGGGGAGGGGGGTGTGAGTGGGGGAGGGGTGTGAGTGGGGGAGGGGTGTGTGAGGGGGGTGTGTGAGTGAGGGAGGGGTGTGTGAGGGGGGTGTGTGAGTGGGGGAGGGGTGTGAGTGGGGGAGGGGTGTGTGAGGGGGGGTGTGTGTGTGGGGGAGGGGTGTGTGAGGGGGGGTGTGTGGGGGGGGATGTGAGCGGGGGAGGGGTGTGTGTGTGAGTGGGGGAGGGGTGTGTGGGGGGGTGTGTGAGGGGGGGATGTGAGCGGGGGAGGGGTGTGTGTGTGAGTGGGGGAGGGGTGTGTGGGGGGGGTGTGAGGGGAGGGGTGTGTGAGGGGGGTGTGTGGGGGAGGGGTGTGTGAGGGGGGTGTGTGGGGGAGGGGGATGTGAGCGGGGGAGGGGTGTGTGTGCGGGGGAGGGGTGTGTGTGTGAGTGGGGGAGGGGTGTTTGAGGGGGGGTGAGTGGGGGAGGGGTGTGTGTGCGGGGGAGGGGTGTGTGAGTGGGATGTGAGCGGGGGAGGGGTGTGAGTGGGGGAGGGGTGTGTGAGGGGGGGGATGTGAGTGGGGAGGGGTGTGTGTGCGGGGGAGGGGTATGTGAGTGGGATGTGAGCGGGGGAGGGGTGTGTGTGTGGGGAGGGGGATGTGAGTGGGGGAGGGGTGTGTGAGGGGGGATGTGAGTGGGGGATGTGAGTGGGGGTGTGAGCGGGGGTGTGTGTGCGGGGGAGGGGGATGTGATGACCTCCTGTGTTGGTCACCTGCTCCTCCTGTGTTGGTCACCTGCTCCTCCTGTGTTGGTCACCTGCTCCTCCTGTGTTGGTCACCTGCTCCTCCTGTGTTGGTCACCTGTCCCTCCTGTGTTGGTCACCTGCTCCTCCTGTGTTGGTCACCTGCTCCTCCTGTGTTGGTCACCTGCTCCTCCTGTGTTGGTCACCTGCTCCTCCTGTGTTGGTCACCTGCTCCTCCTGTGTTGGTCACCTGCTCCTCCTGTGTTGGTCACCTGTCCCTCCGTTGCTCCTCAGGGTATGGGGGGGCAGCACGACTACTTTGGACTTTGGATCGACAGTAATTTTGGAAAAGGCCACAGCAAAGCGAAGCCGCGATGTACGACGTATAACAGCCCGCAGCTGTCCGCCACCGAGGAGTTCTGCATAGACGCCATGGAGGTGTGGGGGCTGGGTGAGCTGAGCGAGGAGCTGCAGGTGGGAGACCGCACCCCCCCATGCCTGTATATAGTGTATATACCGCACCCCCCCATGCCTGTATATAGTGTATATACCGCACCCCCCATGCCTGTATACAGTGTATATACCGCACCCCCCATGCCTGTATATAGTGTATATACCGCACCCCCCATGCCTGTATATAGTATATATACCGCACCCCCCCATGCCTGTATACAGTGTATATACCGCACCCCCCATGCCTGTATACAGTGTATATACCGCACCCCCCATACCTGTATATAGTGTATATACCGCACCTCCCATGCCTGTATATAGTGTATATACCGCACCCCCCCATGCCTGTATACAGTGTATATACAGCACCCCCCATGCCTGTATATAGTGTATATACCGCACCCCCCATGCCTGTATATAGTGTATATACCGCACCCCCCATGCCTGTATATAGTGTATATACCGCACCCCCCATGCCTGTATATAGTGTATATACCGCACCCCCCATGCCTGTATATAGTGTATATACCGCACCCCCCATGCCTGTATATAGTGTATATACCGCACCCCCCCATGCCTGTATATAGTGTATATACCGCACCCCCCCATGCCTGTATACAGTGTATATACCGCACCCCCCCATGCCTGTATATAGTGTATATACCGCACCCCCCCATGCCTGTATACAGTGTATATACCGCACCCCCCATGCCTGTATATAGTGTATATACCGCACCCCCCCATGCCTGTATATAGTGTATATACCGCACCCCCCATACCTGTATATAGTGTATATACCGCACCCCCCCATGCCTGTATATAGTGTATATACCGCACCCCCCATGCCTGTATATAGTGTATATACCGCACCCCCCATGCCTGTATATAGTGTATATACCGCACCCCCCATGCCTGTATATAGTGTATATACCGCACCCCCCATGCCTGTATACAGTGTATATACCGCACCCCCCATACCTGTATATAGTGTATATACCGCACCCCCCATGCCTGTATATAGTGTATATACCGCACCCCCCCATGCCTGTATATAGTGTATATACCGCACCCCCCATGCCTGTATATAGTGTATATACCGCACCCCCCCATGCCTGTATACAGTGTATATACCGCACCCCCCCATGCCTGTATATAGTGTATATACCGCACCCCCCCATGCCTGTATACAGTGTATATACCGCACCCCCCCATGCCTGTATACAGTGTATATACCGCACCCCCCCATGCCTGTATATAGTGTATATACCGCACCCCCCCATGCCTGTATATAGTGTATATACCGCACCCCCCCATGCCTGTATACAGTGTATATACCGCATCCCCCCATGCCTGTATACAGTGTATATACCGCAACCCCCCATGCCTGTATACAGTGTATATACCGCAACCCCCATGCCTGTATACAGTGTATATACCGCACCCCCCCATGCCTGTATATAGTGTATATACCGCATCCCCCCATGCCTGTATACAGTGTATATACCGCATCCCCCCATGCCTGTATACAGTGTATATACCGCACCCCCCATGCCTGTATATAGTGTATATACCGCACCCCCCCATGCCTGTATATAGTGTATATACCGCATCCCCCCATGCCTGTATACAGTGTATATACCGCAACCCCCATGCCTGTATATAGTGTATATACCGCACCCCCCCATGCCTGTATATAGTGTATATACCGCACCCCCCCATGCCTGTATACAGTGTATATACCGCACCCCCATACCTGTATATAGTGTATATACCGCACCCCCCCATGCCTGTATATAGTGTATATACCGCACCCCCCATACCTGTATATAGTGTATATACCGCACCCCCCCATGCCTGTATATAGTGTATATACCGCACCCCCCATGCCTGTATACAGTGTATATACCGCACCCCCCATGCCTGTATACAGTGTATATACCGCACCCCCCCATGCCTGTATATAGTGTATATACCGCACCCCCCCATGCCTGTATATAGTGTATATACCGCACCCCCCATGCCTGTATACAGTGTATATACCGCACCCCCCCATGCCTGTATACAGTGTATATACCGCACCCCCCATGCCTGTATACAGTGTATATACCGCACCCCCCATGCCTGTATACAGTGTATATACCGCACCCCCCCATGCCTGTATATAGTGTATATACCGCACCCCCCCATGCCTGTATATAGTGTATATACCGCACCCCCCATGCCTGTATACAGTGTATATACCGCACCCCCCCATGCCTGTATACAGTGTATATACCGCACCCCCCATGCCTGTATATAGTGTATATACCGCACCCCCCCATGCCTGTATACAGTGTATATACCGCACCCCCCCATGCCTGTATACAGTGTATATACCGCACCCCCCCATGCCTGTATATAGTGTATATACCGCACCCCCCATGCCTGTATATAGTGTATATACCGCACCCCCCATGCCTGTATATAGTGTATATACCGCACCCCCCCATGCCTGTATACAGTGTATATACCGCACCCCCCATGCCTGTATATAGTGTATATACCGCACCCCCCCATGCCTGTATACAGTGTATATACCGCACCCCCCCATGCCTGTATATAGTGTATATACCGCACCCCCCATGCCTGTATATAGTGTATATACCGCACCCCCCATGCCTGTATATAGTGTATATACCGCACCCCCCATGCCTGTATATAGTGTATATACCGCACCCCCCCATGCCTGTATACAGTGTATATACCGCACCCCCCCATGCCTGTATATAGTGTATATACCACACCCCCCCATGCCTGTATACAGTGTATATACCGCACCCCCCATACCTGTATATAGTTTATATACCGCACCCCCCATACCTGTATATAGTGTATATACCGCACCCCCCATGCCTGTATACAGTGTATATACCGCACCCCCCATACCTGTATATAGTGTATATACCGCACCCCCCCATGCCTGTATATAGTGTATATACCGCACCCCCCATACCTGTATATAGTGTATATACCGCACCCCCCATGCCTGTATATAGTGTATATACCGCACCCCCCCATGCCTGTATACAGTGTATATACCGCACCCCCCCATGCCTGTATACAGTGTATATACCGCACCCCCCATACCTGTATATAGTGTATATACCGCACCCCCCCATGCCTGTATACAGTGTATATACCGCACCCCCCATACCTGTATATAGTGTATATACCGCACCCCCCCCATGCCTGTATACAGTGTATATACCGCACCCCCCATACCTGTATATAGTGTATATACCGCACCCCCCCCATGCCTGTATACAGTGTATATACCGCACCCCCCCATGCCTGTATACAGTGTATATACCGCACCCCCATACCTGTATATAGTGTATATACCGCACCCCCCCCATGCCTGTATACAGTGTATATACCACACCCCCCATACCTGTATACAGTGTATATACCGCACCCCCCCATGCCTGTATACAGTGTATATACCGCACCCCCCATACCTGTATACAGTGTATATACCGCACCCCCCCATGCCTGTATACAGTGTATATACCGCACCCCCCCATGCCTGTATACAGTGTATATACCACACCCCCATACCTGTATATAGTGTATATACCGCACCCCCCCATGCCTGTATATAGTGTATATACCGCACCCCCCATACCTGTATACAGTGTATATACCGCACCCCCCATGCCTGTATATAGTGTATATACCGCACCCCCCATGCCTGTATATAGTGTATATACCGCACCCCCCCATGCCTGTATATAGTGTATATACCGCACCCCCCATACCTGTATATAGTGTATATACCGCACCCCCCCATGCCTGTATATAGTGTATATACCGCACCCCCCATACTTGTATATAGTGTATATACCGCACCCCCCCATGCCTGTATATAGTGTATATACCGCACCCCCCCATACCTGTATATAGTGTATATACCGCACCCCCCATGCCTGTATATAGTGTATATACCGCACCCCCCCCATGCCTGTATACAGTGTATATACCGCACCCCCCATACCTGTATATAGTGTATATACCGCACCCCCCCATGCCTGTATACAGTGTATATACCGCACCCCCCATACCTGTATATAGTGTATATACCGCACCCCCCATACCTGTATATAGTGTATATACCGCACCCCCCATACCTGTATATAGTGTATATACCGCACCCCCCCATGCCTGTATATAGTGTATATACCGCACCCCCCCATACCTGTATATAGTGTATATACCGCACCCCCCATGCCTGTATACAGTGTATATACCGCACCCCCCCATGCCTGTATACAGTGTATATACCGCACCCCCCATGCCTGTATACAGTGTATATACCGCACCCCCCCATGCCTGTATACAGTGTATATACCGCACCCCCCCATGCCTGTATATAGTGTATATACCGCACCCCCCATGCCTGTATATAGTGTATATACCGCACCCCCCATGCCTGTATACAGTGTATATACCGCACCCCCCCATGCCTGTATACAGTGTATATACCACACCCCCATACCTGTATATAGTGTATATACCGCACCCCCCCATGCCTGTATACAGTGTATATACCGCACCCCCCATACCTGTATATAGTGTATATACCGCACCCCCCCATGCCTGTATACAGTGTATATACCGCACCCCCCCATGCCTGTATACAGTGTATATACCGTACCCCCCCATGCCTGTATATAGTGTATATACCGCACTCCCCCATGCCTGTATACAGTGTATATACCGCACTCCCCCATGCCTGTATACAGTGTATATACCGCACTCCCCCATGCCTGTATACAGTGTATATACCGCACTCCCCCATGCCTGTATACAGTGTATATACCGCACTCCCCCATGCCTGTATACAGTGTATATACCGCACCCCCCCATGCCTGTATACAGTGTATATACCGCACCCCCCATGCCTGTATACAGTGTATATACCGCACCCCCCATGCCTGTATACAGTGTATATACCGCACTCCCCATGCCTGTATACAGTGTATATACCGCACCCCCCCATGCCTGTATACAGTGTATATACCGCACCCCCCCATGCCTGTATACAGTGTATATACCGCACTCCCCCATGCCTGTATACAGTGTATATACCGCACTCCCCCATGCCTGTATACAGTGTATATACCGCACCCCCCCATACCTGTATATAGTGTATATACCGCACCCCCCATACCTGTATATAGTGTATATACCGCACCCCCCCATGCCTGTATACAGTGTATATACCGCACCCCCCCATGCCTGTATACAGTGTATATACCGCACCCCCCCATGCCTGTATACAGTGTATATACCGCACTCCCCCATGCCTGTATACAGTGTATATACCGCACTCCCCCATGCCTGTATACAGTGTATATACCGCACCCCCCCATGCCTGTATACAGTGTATATACCGCACCCCCCATGCCTGTATACAGTGTATATACCGCACCCCCCCATGCCTGTATACAGTGTATATACCGCACCCCCCCATGCCTGTATATAGTGTATATACCGCACCCCCCATGCCTGTATATAGTGTATATACCGCACCCCCCCATACCTGTATATAGTGTATATACCGCACCCCCCCATGCCTGTATATAGTGTATATACCGCACCCCCCCATGCCTGTATATAGTGTATATACCGCACCCCCCATACCTGTATATAGTGTATATACCGCACCCCCCATACCTGTATATAGTGTATATACCGCACCCCCCCATGCCTGTATACAGTGTATATACCGCACCCCCCCATACCTGTATATAGTGTATATACCGCACCCCCCATGCCTGTATACAGTGTATATACCGCACCCCCCCATGCCTGTATACAGTGTATATACCGCACCCCCCCATGCCTGTATATAGTGTATATACCGCACCCCCCATGCCTGTATATAGTGTATATACCGCACCCCCCCATACCTGTATATAGTGTATATACCGCACCCCCCATACCTGTATATAGTGTATATACCGCACCCCCCATACCTGTATATAGTGTATATACCGCACCCCCCCATGCCTGTATACAGTGTATATACCGCACCCCCCCATGCCTGTATACAGTGTATATACCGCACCCCCCATACCTGTATATAGTGTATATACCGCACCCCCCATACCTGTATATAGTGTATATACCGCACCCCCCCATGCCTGTATACAGTGTATATACCGCACCCCCCCATACCTGTATATAGTGTATATACCGCACCCCCCATACCTGTATATAGTGTATATACCGCACCCCCCCATGCCTGCATATAATTGTACAGTGGGTACGGAAAGTATTCAGACCCCTTTACATTTTTCACTCTTTCTTTCATTGCAGCCATTTGATAAATTCTAAAAAGTTCTTTTTTTTTCTCAGTAAAGTCCACTCTGCCCCATCTGGACTGAAAAAAACAGAAATGTAGAAATTTTTGCCAATTTATTAAAAAAGAAAAACTGAAATATCACATGGTCATAAGTATTCAGACCCTTTGCTCAGACACTCATATGTAAGTCACATGCTGTCCATTTCCTTGTGATCCTCCTTGAGATGGTTCTACTCCTTCATTGGAGTCCAGCTGTGTTTAATTAAACTGATAGGACTTGATTAGGAAAGGCACACACCTGTGTATATAAGACCCCACAGCTCACAGTGCATGTCAGACCAAATGAGAATCATGAGCTCAAAGGAACTGCCCAAGGAGCTCAGAGACAGAATTGTGGCAAGGCACAGATCTGGCCAAGGTTACAAAAGAATTTCTGCATTACTCAAGGCTCCTAAGAGCACAGTGGCCTCCATAATCCTTAAATGGAAGAAGTTTGGGACCACCAGAAGTCTTCCTAGACCTGGCCGTCCAGCCAAACTGAGCAATCGTGGGAAAAGAGCCTTGGTGAGAGAGGTAAAGAAGAACCCCAAGATCACTGTGGCTGAGCTCCAGAGATGCAGTAGGGAGATGGGAGAAAGTTCCACAAAGGCAACTATCACTGCAGCCCTCCACCAGTCGGGCCTTTATGGCAGAGTGGCCTGACAGAAGGCTCTCCTCAGTGCAAGACATATGAAAGCTCGCATAGAGTTTGCTCAAAAACACATGAAGGACTCCCAGACTATGAGAAATAAGAGTCTCTGGTCTGATGAGACGAAGATAGAACTTTTTGGTGATAATTCTAAGCGGTATGTGTGGAGAAAACCAGGCACTGCTCATCACCTGCCCAATACAATCCCAACAGTGAAACATGGTGGTGGCAGCATCATGCTATGGGGTGTTTTTCAGCTGCAGGGACAGGACGACTGGTTGCAATTGAAGGAAACATGAATGCGGCCAAGTACAGAGATATCCTGGATGAAAACCTCTTCCAGAGAGCTCTGGACCTCAGACTTGGCCGAAGGTTCACCTTCCAACAAGACAATGACCCTAAGCACACAGCTAAAATAACAAAGGAGCGGCTTCAGAACAACTCTGTGACCATTCCTGACCGGCCCAGACAGAGCCCTGACCTAAACCCAATGGAGCATTACTGGAGAGACCTGAAAATGGCCGTCCACCAACATTCACCATCCGACCTGACGGAACTGGAGAGGATCTGCAAGGAAGAATGGCCGAGGATCCCCAAATCCAGGGGTGAAGAACTTATTGCATCATTCCCAAGAAGACTCATGGCTGCACTAGCTCAAAAGGGGGCTTCTCCTCAATACTGAGCAAAGGGGCTGAAGACTTATGACCATGTGATAGTTCAGGTTTTCTTTTTTAATAAATTTGCAAAAATTTCTACATTTCTGTGTTTTCAGTCCAGATGGGGTGCAGAGTGGACTTTAATGAGAAAAAAAAGAACTTTTTAGAATTTACCAAATGGCTGCAATGAAACAAAGAGTGAAACATTTAAAGGGGTCTGAATACTTTCCGTACCCCCTGTATATACCGCACCCTCCATGCCTGTATATAGTATATATACCCCCCCTCCATGCCTGTATATACCACCCCCCCACATTCAGTATAGTCTCGTCGCTGCGGTGCTGCGTTGTGTGAGATGCGGCCGCGGCTCTGCTGGTGATATTCGCCTGTGTGCAGTCCCATGTAACAGTCATCCCTCGTCTCTACACTTCTGTGCAGGTTAAGAACAAGAAGAGCATCCTGGACGCCGACCCCGAGGTGCGGGCGCTGCTGGAGATGACCGGGCGGACGCGGCAGAGCGATGGATTGAGAGATAAAGAGGAGGATGAAACGTAGGAGGAGCGGACGGGAGGCCGGAGGTGGTCGGTACAAGCACTGACTGTGGACGATGAGCGTCGGGGGAGACGCTGGGGGCCGCTGCCTTCTGATCTCACCATTATTAGAGCCAGTTATAACTCAGCCGTGTGGCTGTAGCTATCAGTGTTCACCACAAGATGGCAGCAGATTCATGCAGGAGGCTGCAAGATAAAGGCCCTGTCTGCTGCCTGCTGTGCCCCTCCACTGTGGGCCCTGGACCTGCCGTCCCATCCCCCCAGTCCTCCACTGTGGGCCCTGGACCTGCCGTCCCATCCCCCCAGTACTCCGCTGTGGGCCCTGGACCTGCCGTCCCATCCCCCCAGTCCTCCGCTGTGGGCCCTGGACCTGCCGCCCCATTACCCCCCAGTCCTCTGCTGTGGGCCCTGGACCTGCCGCCCCATTACCCCCCAGTCCTCTGCTGTGGGCCCCGGCCCTGCCGCCCCATTACCCCCTCTGCCGAGTCCTCTCCACTGTGGGCCCCGACCCTGCCGTCCCATCCCCCTCCCCAGTCCTCTCCGCTGTGGGCCCCGGCCCTGCCATCCCATCCCCCCCCCCGCCGCTGTGGACCCCAGCCCTGCCGCCCCATTGCCCCCCAGTCCTCTGCTGTGTGCCCCGGCCCTGCCGCCCCATCCCCTCCTCCGCTGTGGGCCCCGGCCCTGCCGCCCCATCCCCCCTCCGCTGTGGGCCCCGGCCCTGCCGCCCCATCCCCTCCTCCGCTGTGGGCTCCGGCCCTGCCGCCCCATCCCCCCTCCGCTGTGGGCCTCGGCCCTGCCGCCCCATCCCCTCCTCCGCTGTGGGCCCCGGCCCTGCCGCCCCATCCCCCCCTCCGCTGTGGGCCCCGGCCCTGCCGTCCCATCCCCCCTCCGCTGTGGGCCCCGGCCCTGCCGCCCCATCCCCTCCTCCGCTGTGGGCTCCGGCCCTGCCGCCCCATCCCCCCTCCGCTGTGGGCCTCGGCCCTGCCGCCCCATCCCCTCCTCCGCTGTGGGCCCCGGCCCTGCCGCCCCATCCCCCCCTCCGCTGTGGGCCCCGGCCCTGCCGTCCCATCCCCCCCTCCGCTGTGGGCTCCGGCCCTGCCGCCCCATCCCCTCCTCCGCTGTGGGCCCCGGCCCTGCCGCCCCATCCCCCCCTCCGCTGTGGGCCCCGGCCCTGCCGCCCCATCCCCCCCTCCGCTGTGGGCCCCGGCCCTGCCGTCCCATCCCCCCCTCCGCTGTGGGCCCCGGCCCTGCCGTCCCATCCCCCCCTCCGCTGTGGGCCCCGGCCCTGCCGTCCCATCCCCCCCTCCGCTGTGGGCCCCGGCCCTGCCGTCCCATCCCCCCCCTCCGCTGTGGGCCCCGGCCCTGCTGCCCCATCCCCCCCTCCGCTGTGGGCCCCGGCCCTGCCGTCCCATCCCCCCCCTCCGCTGTGGGCCCCGGCCCTGCCGTCCCATCCCCCCCTCCGCTGTGGGCCCCGGCCCTGCCGTCCCATCCCCCCCTCCGCTGTGGGCCCCGGCCCTGCCGTCCCATCCCCCCTCCGCTGTGGGCCCCGGCCCCAGTCCTCCAGCACCGTCCTGTCCTACCTCACCGATGTCAGATTTTATAGAAATGATTTTATGAGATTCTTCTGCGCCGACGTTCTGGGGCTGAAGCTTCTGGAAACTTCTATTTATATATAGCCAGGTTAATAAATATCCCGATCTGATCGGACCCCCGTCTCCTCTACATGGGGGTCTCCACCCGGGATTTATGCCCCATTCTGAGACTTCTGATTTGTTGGTTGTAATATCGCGCCCTCCCCTCCCCCGCATCATACACATGACTCCAGATGCTGCGGAGATCAATGGGATTTAGATCCGGACTCATTGCTGCCACTTCAGATCTCTCCAGAGCTTTGTTACCATCCATTTCTGGGGGCTTCTTGAAGTATGTTTGGGGTCATTGTCCTGCTGGAAGACCCATGACCTAGGACGCACACCCAGCTTTCTGACAGTGGGCGCTACATTGCCAATCAGTCAAAGTCCTTTGGTAATCTTCAGATTTCATGATACAGTGAAGATCCCCAGTGCCAGAGGCAGCAAAATAACCACAAGACATCTGTGACCCTCCACCATATCTGACTGTAGGTGCTGTGTTCTTTTCTTTGTAGGCTTCAGTCCACTTTCGGTAAACAGTAGACAGATGTGCTTTACCAAAAAGCTCTGTCCTGGTCTCATCTGTCCACAAGACGCTTTCCCAGAAGGATTTTGGCTTACACATGTACATTTTGGCAATCTGCAGTCTATCTTTATGTCTGTGTGTCAGCAGTGGGGTCCTCCGGGGTCTCCTACCATAGCGTTTCATCTCATTCACATGTGGACGGATGGTTCGCGCTGACACTGATGCCCCCTGAACCTGCAGGACAGCTTGAATTTCTTTGGACCTTGATTGGGGCTTATCCACCATCCTGACTATCCTGCGTTACAACCTTTCATCAATTTTTCTCTCCCGTCCACATCCAGGGAGATTATCTAGAGTGTCATGGGGTGTAAACTTCTTGATTATGTTGCCCTCAGTGAACAAAGGAACATCAAGATCTCTGGAGATGGACTTGTAACCTTGATTGTTGATATTTTTCAACAACTTTGTTTCTCTTGTCCTCAGACAGTTCTCTTCTCCTCTTTCTGTTCTCCGTGCTTAGTGTGGCACACACAGACATAATGTAAAGATTGAGGCAACTTCTCCCCTTTTTGTCTGGTTTCAGGTGTGATTTCCATATTGCCCACACCTGTTACTTGCCACAGGTGAGTGTGAACGAGCATCACATGCTTGAAACAAAGTTGTTTTCTTACAATTGTGTCCGGCCCATTTTTTGGAATTTTGTGTGAAATTATGTCCAAATTGGCTTTTTTTTGTGTTGTTGAAATACACACAAAGGAAATAAACCTGTGTATAACCGAACATGGAATTGTGAGAATTGTCTGGGAAATGCTTCATTTTCTGGAACAAGACTTCCAGCTGTGACTGTAGCGGGGGCTTCCACTCCAGAAGGTCAGCAGTCCGGCCCTGCCACAAATCTAGACCCCTGGAGTATACAGTATATAGCATGGGCTGCGTGTATTCTATAGACCGGGGGGCTGCTCACGGTGTCGGCTCATTGTCCTGTATTATTATATGTGGATACTCGAGCTCCGGCCACAAGATTCAGACGAGTAAACCGCGCTGCAGTGATAATAATGCTGCTATAATAATCCTGTGTCCTAATACTGCAGCCCACCCAGCACCGGCCGTGTGTATACAGCAGGGGCGGGGTGTATACTGTGCAGCCTCAGCCTCTGTATACAGCGCGGTCTCTATAGGTGTATACTGTGCAGCCTCAGCCTCTGTATACAGCGCGGTCTCTATAGGTGTATACCGTGCAGCCTCTGTATACAGCGCGGTCTCTATAGGTGTATACTGTGCAGCCTCTGTATACAGCGCGGTCTCTATAGGTGTATACTGTGCAGCCTCTGTATACAGCGCGGTCTCTATAGGTGTATACTGTGCAGCCTCTGTATACGGCGCAGTCTCTATAGGTGTATACCGTGCAGCCTCTGTATACAGCGCGGTCTCTATAGGTGTATACCGTGCAGCCTCTGTATACAGCGCGGTCTCTATAGGTGTATACCGTGCAGCCTCTGTATACAGCGCGGTCTCTATAGGTGTATACTGTGCAGCCTCTGTATACAGCGCGGTCTCTATAGGTGTATACCGTGCAGCCTCTGTATACGGCGCAGTCTCTCTAGGTGTATACCGTGCAGCCTCTGTATACAGCGCGGTCTCTAGGTGTATACTGTGCAGCCTCTGTATACAGCACGGTCTCTATAGGTGTATACTGTGCAGCCTCTGTATACAGCGCGGTCTCTATAGGTGTATACTGTGCAGCCTCTGTATACAGCACGGTCTCTATAGGTGTATACTGTGCAGCCTCTGTATACGGCGCGGTCTCTATAGGTGTATACCGTGCAGCCTCTGTATACAGCACGGTCTCTGTAGGTGTATACCGTGCAGCCTCTGTATACGGCGCGGTCTCTATAGGTGTATACCGTGCAGCCTCTGTATACGGCGCGGTCTCTATAGGTGTATACCGTGCAGCCTCTGTATACAGCGCGGTCTCTATAGGTGTATACTGTGCAGCCTCTGTATACGGCGCGGTCTCTATAGGTGTATACCGTGCAGCCTCTGTATACGGCGCGGTCTCTATAGGTGTATACCGTGCAGCCTCTGTATACAGCGCGGTCTCTATAGGTGTATACTGTGCAGCCTCTGTATACAGCGCAGTCTCTATAGGTGTATACTGTGCAGCCTCTGTATACAGCGCGGTCTCTATAGGTGTATACTGTGCAGCCTCTGTATACGGCGCGGTCTCTATAGGTGTATACCGTGCAGCCTCTGTATACGGCGCAGTCTCTATAGGTGTATACTGTGCAGCCTCTGTATACGGCGCAGTCTCTATAGGTGTATACTGTGCAGCCTCTGTATACAGCGCGGTCTCTATAGGTGTATACTGTGCAGCCTCTGTATACAGCGCGGTCTCTATAGGTGTATACTGTGCAGCCTCTGTATACAGCGCGGTCTCTATAGGTGTATACCGTGCAGCCTCTGTATACAGCGCGGTCTCTATAGGTGTATACCGTGCAGCCTCTGTATACGGTGCGGTCTCTATAGGTGTATACCGTGCAGCCTCTGTATACGGCGCGGTCTCTATAGGTGTATACTGTGCAGCCTCTGTATACAGCGCAGTCTTTATAGGTGTATACTGTGCAGCCTCTGTATACAGCGCGGTCTCTATAGGTGTATACCGTGCAGCCTCTGTATACAGCGCGGTCTCTATAGGTGTATACTGTGCAGCCTCTGTATACGGCGCGGTCTCTATAGGTGTATACCGTGCAGCCTCTGTATACAGCACGGTCTCTATAGGTGTATACTGTGCAGCCTCTGTATACAGCGCGGTCTCTATAGGTGTATACCGTGCAGCCTCTGTATACAGCACGGTCTCTATAGTTGTATACTGTGCAGCCTCTGTATACAGCGCGGTCTCTAGGTGTATACTGTGCAGCCTCTGTATACAGCGCGGTCTCTATAGGTGTATACTGTGCAGCCTCTATATACAGCGTGGTCTCTATAGGTGTATACTGTGCAGCCTCTATATACAGCGTGGTCTCTATAGGTGTATACTGTGCAGCCTCTATATACAGCGTGGTCTCTATAGGTGTATACCGTGCAGCGTCTGTATACAGCGCGGTCTCTATAGGTGTATACCGTGCAGCCTCTGTATACAGCGCGGTCTCTATAGGTGTATACTGTGCAGCCTCTGTATACGGCGCGGTCTCTATAGGTGTATACCGTGCAGCCTCTGTATACGGCGCGGTCTCTATAGGTGTATACCGTGCAGCCTCTGTATACAGCACGGTCTCTATAGGTGTATACTGTGCAGCCTCTGTATACAGCGCGGTCTCTAGGTGTATACTGTGCAGCCTCAGCCTCTGTATACGGTGCGGTCTCTATAGTTGTATACTGTGCAGCCTCTGTATACAGCGCGGTCTCTATAGGTGTATACCTTGCAGCCTCTGTATACAGCGCGGTCTCTAGGTGTATACTGTGCAGCCTCTGTATACAGCGCGGTCTCTATAGGTGTATACCTTGCAGCCTCTGTATACGGCGCGGTCTCTATAGGTGTATACTGTGCAGCCTCTGTATACGGCACGGTCTCTATAGTTGTATACTGTGCAGCCTCTGTATAAGGTGCGGTCTCTATAGGTGTATACTGTACAGCCTCTGTATACAGCGCTGTCTCTATAGGTGTATACTGTGCAGCCTCTGTATACAGCGCAGTCTCTATAGGTGTATACTGTGCAGCCTCTATATACAGCGTGGTCTCTATAGGTGTATATTGTGCAGCCTCTGTATACAGCGCGGTCTCTATAGGTGTATACTGTGCAGCCTCTGTATACGGCGCGGTCTCTATAGGTGTATACTGTGCAGCCTCTGTATACAGCGCAGTCTCTATAGGTGTATACTGTGCAGCCTCTGTATACAGCGCGGTCTCTATAGGTGTATACTGTGCAGCCTCTGTATACAGCGCGGTCTCTATAGGTGTATACTGTGCAGCCTCTGTATACGGCACGGTCTCTATAGGTGTATACCGTGCAGCCTCTGTATACGGCGCGGTCTCTATAGGTGTATACCGTGCAGCCTCTGTATACAGCGCAGTCTCTATAGGTGTATACCGTGCGGTCTCTATAGGTGTATACTGTGCAGCCTCTGTATACGGCACGGTCTCTATAGGTGTATACCGTGCAGCCTCTGTATATGGCGCGGTCTCTATAGGTGTATACTGTGCAGCCTCTGTATACGGCGCGGTCTCTATAGGTGTATACTGTGCAGCCTCTGTATACGGCGCGGTCTCTATAGGTGTATACCGTGCAGCCTCTGTATACGGCGCAGTCTCTATAGGTGTATACTGTGCAGCCTCTATATACAGCGTGGTCTCTATAGGTGTATATTGTGCAGCCTCTGTATACAGCGCGGTCTCTATAGGTGTATACTGTGCAGCCTCTGTATACGGCGCGGTCTCTATAGGTGTATACTGTGCAGCCTCTGTATACAGCGCAGTCTCTATAGGTGTATACTGTGCAGCCTCAGCCTCTGTATACGGTGCGGTCTCTATAGTTGTATACTGTGCAGCCTCTGTATACAGCGCGGTCTCTATAGGTGTATACTGTGCAGCCTCTGTATACAGCGCAGTCTCTATAGGTGTATACTGTGCAGCCTCTATATACAGCGTGGTCTCTATAGGTGTATACTGTGCAGCCTCTATATACAGCGTGGTCTCTATAGGTGCATACTGTGCAGCCTCTATATACAGCGTGGTCTCTATAGGTGTATATTGTGCAGCCTCTGTATACAGCGCGGTCTCTATAGGTGTATACTGTGCAGCCTCTGTATATTGTGCAGCCTCTGTATACAGCACGGTCTCTATAGGTGTATACTGTGCAGCCTCTGTATACAGCACGGTCTCTATAGGTGTATACTGTGCAGCCTCTGTATACGACGCGGTCTCTATAGGTGTATACCGTGCAGCCTCTGTATACAGCGCGGTCTCTATAGGTGTATACCGTGCAGCCTCTGTATACGACGCGGTCTCTATAGGTGTATACTGTGCAGCCTCTGTATACAGCGCGGTCTTTATAGGTGTATACTGTGCAGCCTCTGTATACAGCGCGGTCTCTATAGGTGTATACTGTGCAGCCTCTGTATACGGCGCGGTCTCTATAGGTGTATACTGTGCAGCCTCTGTATACGGCGCGGTCTCTATAGGTGTATACTGTGCAGCCTCTGTATACGGCGCGGTCTCTATAGGTGTATACTGTGCAGCCTCTGTATACAGCGCGGTCTCTATAGGTGTATACTGTGCAGCCTCTGTATACAGCGCGGTCTCTATAGGTGTATACTGTGCAGCCTCTGTATACAGCGCGGTCTCTATAGGTGTATACCGTGCAGCCTCTGTATACAGCGTGGTCTCTATAGGTGTATACTGTGCTGCCTCTGTATACAGCGCGGTCTCTATAGGTGTATACTGTGCAGCCTCTGTATACGGCGCGGTCTCTATAGGTGTATACTGTGCAGCCTCTGTATACAGCGCGGTCTCTATAGGTGTATACTGTGCAGCCTCTGTATACAGCGCGGTCTCTATAGGTGTATACTGTGCAGCCTCTGTATACAGCGCGGTCTCTATAGGTGTATACTGTGCAGCCTCTGTATAAAGCGCGGTCTCTATAGGTGTATACTGTGCAGCCTCTGTATACAGTGCGGTTTCTATAGGTGTATACTGTGCAGCCTCTGTATACAGCGCGGTCTCTATAGGTGTATACTGTGCAGCCTCTGTATACAGCGCGGTCTCTATAGGTGTATACTGTGCAGCCTCTGTATACAGCGCGGTCTCTATAGGTGTATACTGTGCAGCCTCTGTATACAGTGCGGTTTCTATAGGTGTATACTGTGCAGCCTCTGTATACAGCGCGGTCTCTATAGGTGTATACTGTGCAGCCTCTGTATACAGCGCGGTCTCTATAGGTGTATACTGTGCAGCCTCTGTATACAGCGCGGTCTCTATAGGTGTATACTGTGCAGCCTCTGTATACAGCACGGTCTCTATAGGTGTATACCGTGCAGCCTCTGTATACAGCACGGTCTCTATAGGTGTATACCGTGCAGCCTCTGTATACAGCGCGGTCTCTATAGGTGTATACCGTGCATCCTCTGTATACAGCGCGGTCTCTATAGGTGTATACCGTGCAGCCTCTGTATACAGCGTGGTCTCTATAGGTGTATACTGTGCAGCCTCAGCCTCTGTATACGCGGTCTCTATAGGTGTATACTTTGCAGCCTCTGTATACAGCACGTTCTCTATAGGTGTATACCGTGCAGCCTCTATATACAGCGTGGTCTCTATAGGTGTATATTATGCAGCCTCTGTATACAGCGCGGTCTCTATAGGTGTATACTGTGCAGCCTCTGTATACAGCGCGGTCTCTATAGGTGTATACTGTGCATCCTCTGTATACAGCGCGGTCTCTATAGGTGTATACCGTGCAGCCTCTGTATACAGCGCAGTCTCTATAGGTGTATACTGTGCAGCCTCTGTATACAGCGCGGTCTCTATAGGTGTATACTGTGCAGCCTCTGTATACAGCGCAGTCTCTATAGGTGTATACGGCGCGGTCTCTATAGGTGTTTACCGTGTAGCCTCTGTATACAGCGCAGTCTCTATAGGTGTATACTGTGCAGCCTCTGTATACAGCGCGGTCTCTATAGGTGTATACTGTGCAGCCTCTGTATACAGCGCAGTCTCTATAGGTGTATACTGTGCAGCCTCAGCCTCTGTATACGGTGCGGTCTCTATAGTTGTATACTGTGCAGCCTCTGTATACAGCGCGGTCTCTATAGGTGTATACTGTGCAGCCTCTGTATACAGCGCAGTCTCTATAGGTGTATACTGTGCAGCCTCTATATACAGCGTGGTCTCTATAGGTGTATACTGTGCAGCCTCTATATACAGCGTGGTCTCTATAGGTGCATACTGTGCAGCCTCTATATACAGCGTGGTCTCTATAGGTGTATATTGTGCAGCCTCTGTATACAGCGCGGTCTCTATAGGTGTATACTGTGCAGCCTCTGTATATTGTGCAGCCTCTGTATACAGCACGGTCTCTATAGGTGTATACTGTGCAGCCTCTGTATACAGCACGGTCTCTATAGGTGTATACTGTGCAGCCTCTGTATACGACGCGGTCTCTATAGGTGTATACCGTGCAGCCTCTGTATACAGCGCGGTCTCTATAGGTGTATACCGTGCAGCCTCTGTATACGACGCGGTCTCTATAGGTGTATACTGTGCAGCCTCTGTATACAGCGCGGTCTCTATAGGTGTATACTGTGCAGCCTCTGTATACAGCGCGGTCTCTATAGGTGTATACTGTGCAGCCTCTGTATACGGCGCGGTCTCTATAGGTGTATACTGTGCAGCCTCTGTATACGGCGCGGTCTCTATAGGTGTATACTGTGCAGCCTCTGTATACGGCGCGGTCTCTATAGGTGTATACTGTGCAGCCTCTGTATACAGCGCGGTCTCTATAGGTGTATACTGTGCAGCCTCTGTATACAGCGCGGTCTCTATAGGTGTATACCGTGCAGCCTCTGTATACAGCGTGGTCTCTATAGGTGTATACTGTGCTGCCTCTGTATACGGCGCGGTCTCTATAGGTGTATACTGTGCAGCCTCTGTATACGGCGCGGTCTCTATAGGTGTATACTGTGCAGCCTCTGTATACAGCGCGGTCTCTATAGGTGTATACTGTGCAGCCTCTGTATACAGCGCGGTCTCTATAGGTGTATACTGTGCAGCCTCTGTATACAGCGCGGTCTCTATAGGTGTATACTGTGCAGCCTCTGTATAAAGCGCGGTCTCTATAGGTGTATACTGTGCAGCCTCTGTATACAGTGCGGTTTCTATAGGTGTATACTGTGCAGCCTCTGTATACAGCGCGGTCTCTATAGGTGTATACTGTGCAGCCTCTGTATACAGCGCGGTCTCTATAGGTGTATACTGTGCAGCCTCTGTATACAGCGCGGTCTCTATAGGTGTATACTGTGCAGCCTCTGTATACAGTGCGGTTTCTATAGGTGTATACTGTGCAGCCTCTGTATACAGCGCGGTCTCTATAGGTGTATACTGTGCAGCCTCTGTATACAGCGCGGTCTCTATAGGTGTATACTGTGCAGCCTCTGTATACAGCGCGGTCTCTATAGGTGTATACCGTGCATCCTCTGTATACAGCGCGGTCTCTATAGGTGTATACCGTGCAGCCTCTGTATACAGCGTGGTCTCTATAGGTGTATACTGTGCAGCCTCAGCCTCTGTATACGCGGTCTCTATAGGTGTATACTTTGCAGCCTCTGTATACAGCACGTTCTCTATAGGTGTATACCGTGCAGCCTCTATATACAGCGTGGTCTCTATAGGTGTATATTATGCAGCCTCTGTATACAGCGCGGTCTCTATAGGTGTATACTGTGCAGCCTCTGTATACAGCACGGTCTCTATAGGTGTATACTGTGCATCCTCTGTATACAGCGCGGTCTCTATAGGTGTATACCGTGCAGCCTCTGTATACAGCGCAGTCTCTATAGGTGTATACTGTGCAGCCTCTGTATACAGCGCGGTCTCTATAGGTGTATACTGTGCAGCCTCTGTATACAGCGCAGTCTCTATAGGTGTATACGGCGCGGTCTCTATAGGTGTTTACCGTGTAGCCTCTGTATACAGCGCAGTCTCTATAGGTGTATACTGTGCAGCCTCTGTATACAGCGCGGTCTCTATAGGTGTATACTGTGCAGCCTCTGTATACAGCGCGGTCTCTATAGGTGTATACTGTGCAGCCTCTGTATACGGCGCGGTCTCTATAGGTGTATACTGTGCAGCCTCTGTATACGGCGCGGTCTCTATAGGTGTATACTGTGCAGCCTCTGTATACAGCGCAGTCTCTATAGGTGTATACTGTGCAGCCTCTGTATACAGCGCGGTCTCTATAGGTGTATACTGTGCAGCCTCTGTATACAGCGCGGTCTCTATAGGTGTATACTGTGCAGCCTCTGTATACAGCGCGGTCTCTATAGGTGTATACTGTGCAGCCTCTGTATACAGCGCGGTCTCTATAGGTGTATACTGTGCAGCCTCTGTATACAGCGCGGTCTCTATAGGTGTATACTGTGCAGCCTCTGTATACGACGCGGTCTCTATAGGTGTATACCGTGCAGCCTCTGTATACAGCGCGGTCTCTATAGGTGTATACCGTGCAGCCTCTGTATACGACGCGGTCTCTATAGGTGTATACTGTGCAGCCTCTGTATACAGCGCGGTCTCTATAGGTGTATACTGTGCAGCCTCTGTATACAGCGCGGTCTCTATAGGTGTATACTGTGCAGCCTCTGTATACGGCGCGGTCTCTATAGGTGTATACTGTGCAGCCTCTGTATATGGCGCGGTCTCTATAGGTGTATACTGTGCAGCCTCTGTATACGGCGCGGTCTCTATAGGTGTATACTGTGCAGCCTCTGTATACAGCGCGGTCTCTATAGGTGTATACTGTGCAGCCTCTGTATACAGCGCGGTCTCTATAGGTGTATACTGTGCAGCCTCTGTATACAGCGCGGTCTCTATAGGTGTATACCGTGCAGCCTCTGTATACAGCGTGGTCTCTATAGGTGTATACTGTGCTGCCTCTGTATACAGCGCGGTCTCTATAGGTGTATACTGTGCAGCCTCTGTATACGGCGCGGTCTCTATAGGTGTATACTGTGCAGCCTCTGTATACAGCGCGGTCTCTATAGGTGTATACTGTGCAGCCTCTGTATACAGCGCGGTCTCTATAGGTGTATACTGTGCAGCCTCTGTATACAGCGCGGTCTCTATAGGTGTATACTGTGCAGCCTCTGTATAAAGCGCGGTCTCTATAGGTGTATACTGTGCAGCCTCTGTATACAGTGCGGTTTCTATAGGTGTATACTGTGCAGCCTCTGTATACGACGCGGTCTCTATAGGTGTATACTGTGCAGCCTCTGTATATTGTGCAGCCTCTGTATACAGCGCGGTCTCTATAGGTGTATACTGTGCAGCCTCTGTATACAGCGCGGTCTCTATAGGTGTATACTGTGCAGCCTCTGTATACGACGCGGTCTCTATAGGTGTATACCGTGCAGCCTCTGTATACAGCGCGGTCTCTATAGGTGTATACCGTGCAGCCTCTGTATACGACGCGGTCTCTATAGGTGTATACTGTGCAGCCTCTGTATACAGCGCGGTCTCTATAGGTGTATACTGTGCAGCCTCTGTATACAGCGCGGTCTCTATAGGTGTATACTGTGCAGCCTCTGTATACGGCGCGGTCTCTATAGGTGTATACTGTGCAGCCTCTGTATACGGCGCGGTCTCTATAGGTGTATACTGTGCAGCCTCTGTATACGGCGCGGTCTCTATAGGTGTATACTGTGCAGCCTCTGTATACAGCGCGGTCTCTATAGGTGTATACTGTGCAGCCTCTGTATACAGCGCGGTCTCTATAGGTGTATACTGTGCAGCCTCTGTATACAGCGCGGTCTCTATAGGTGTATACCGTGCAGCCTCTGTATACAGCGTGGTCTCTATAGGTGTATACTGTGCTGCCTCTGTATACAGCGCGGTCTCTATAGGTGTATACTGTGCAGCCTCTGTATACGGCGCGGTCTCTATAGGTGTATACTGTGCAGCCTCTGTATACGGCGCGGTCTCTATAGGTGTATACTGTGCAGCCTCTGTATACAGCGCGGTCTCTATAGGTGTATACTGTGCAGCCTCTGTATACAGCGCGGTCTCTATAGGTGTATACTGTGCAGCCTCTGTATACAGCGCGGTCTCTATAGGTGTATACTGTGCAGCCTCTGTATACAGTGCGGTTTCTATAGGTGTATACTGTGCAGCCTCTGTATACAGCGCGGTCTCTATAGGTGTATACTGTGCAGCCTCTGTATACAGCGCGGTCTCTATAGGTGTATACTGTGCAGCCTCTGTATACAGTGCGGTTTCTATAGGTGTATACTGTGCAGCCTCTGTATACAGCGCGGTCTCTATAGGTGTATACTGTGCAGCCTCTGTATACAGCGCGGTCTCTATAGGTGTATACTGTGCAGCCTCTGTATACAGCGCGGTCTCTATAGGTGTATACTGTGCAGCCTCTGTATACAGCACGGTCTCTATAGGTGTATACCGTGCAGCCTCTGTATACAGCACGGTCTCTATAGGTGTATACCGTGCAGCCTCTGTATACAGCGCGGTCTCTATAGGTGTATACCGTGCATCCTCTGTATACAGCGCGGTCTCTATAGGTGTATACTGTGCAGCCTCTGTATACAGCGCAGTCTCTATAGGTGTATACGGCGCGGTCTCTATAGGTGTTTACCGTGTAGCCTCTGTATACAGCGCAGTCTCTATAGGTGTATACTGTGCAGCCTCTGTATACAGCGCGGTCTCTATAGGTGTATACTGTGCAGCCTCTGTATACAGCGCGGTCTCTATAGGTGTATACTGTGCAGCCTCTGTATACGGCGCGGTCTCTATAGGTGTATACTGTGCAGCCTCTGTATACGGCGCGGTCTCTATAGGTGTATACTGTGCAGCCTCTGTATACAGCGCAGTCTCTATAGGTGTATACTGTGCAGCCTCTGTATACAGCGCGGTTTCTATAGGTGTATACTGTGCAGCCTCTGTATACAGCGCGGTCTCTATAGGTGTATACTGTGCAGCCTCTGTATACAGCGCGGTCTCTATAGGTGTATACTGTGCAGCCTCTGTATACAGCGCGGTCTCTATAGGTGTATACTGTGCAGCCTCTGTATACAGCGCGGTCTCTATAGGTGTATACTGTGCAGCCTCTGTATACAGCAAGGTCTCTATAGGTGTATACTGTGCAGCCTCAGCCTCTGTATACAGCGCGGTGTCTATAGGTGTATACTGTGCAGCCTCTGTATACAGCGCGGTCTCTATAGGTGTATACTGTGCAGCCTCAGCCTCTGTATACGGCGCGGTCTCTATAGGTGTATACTGTGCAGCCTCTGTATAAAGCGCGGTCTCTATAGGTGTATACTGTGCAGCCTCTGTATACAGTGCGGTTTCTATAGGTGTATACTGTGCAGCCTCTGTATACAGCGCGGTCTCTATAGGTGTATACTGTGCAGCCTCTGTATACAGCGCGGTCTCTATAGGTGTATACTGTGCAGCCTCTGTATACAGCGCGGTCTCTATAGGTGTATACTGTGCAGCCTCTGTATACAGTGCGGTTTCTATAGGTGTATACTGTGCAGCCTCTGTATACAGCGCGGTGTCTATAGGTGTATACTGTGCAGCCTCTGTATACAGCGCGGTCTCTATAGGTGTATACTGTGCAGCCTCTGTATACAGCGCGGTCTCTATAGGTGTATACTGTGCAGCCTCTGTATACAGCACGGTCTCTATAGGTGTATACCGTGCAGCCTCTGTATACAGCACGGTCTCTATAGGTGTATACCGTGCAGCCTCTGTATACAGCGCGGTCTCTATAGGTGTATACCGTGCATCCTCTGTATACAGCGCGGTCTCTATAGGTGTATACCGTGCAGCCTCTGTATACAGCGTGGTCTCTATAGGTGTATACTGTGCAGCCTCAGCCTCTGTATACGCGGTCTCTATAGGTGTATACTTTGCAGCCTCTGTATACAGCACGTTCTCTATAGGTGTATACCGTGCAGCCTCTATATACAGCGTGGTCTCTATAGGTGTATATTATGCAGCCTCTGTATACAGCGCGGTCTCTATAGGTGTATACTGTGCAGCCTCTGTATACAGCACGGTCTCTATAGGTGTATACTGTGCATCCTCTGTATACAGCGCGGTCTCTATAGGTGTATACCGTGCAGCCTCTGTATACAGCGCAGTCTCTATAGGTGTATACTGTGCAGCCTCTGTATACAGCGCGGTCTCTATAGGTGTATACTGTGCAGCCTCTGTATACAGCGCAGTCTCTATAGGTGTATACGGCGCGGTCTCTATAGGTGTTTACCGTGTAGCCTCTGTATACAGCGCAGTCTCTATAGGTGTATACTGTGCAGCCTCTGTATACAGCGCGGTCTCTATAGGTGTATACTGTGCAGCCTCTGTATACAGCGCGGTCTCTATAGGTGTATACTGTGCAGCCTCTGTATACGGCGCGGTCTCTATAGGTGTATACTGTGCAGCCTCTGTATACGGCGCGGTCTCTATAGGTGTATACTGTGCAGCCTCTGTATACAGCGCAGTCTCTATAGGTGTATACTGTGCAGCCTCTGTATACAGCGCGGTCTCTATAGGTGTATACTGTGCAGCCTCTGTATACAGCGCGGTCTCTATAGGTGTATACTGTGCAGCCTCTGTATACAGCGCGGTCTCTATAGGTGTATACTGTGCAGCCTCTGTATACAGCGCGGTCTCTATAGGTGTATACTGTGCAGCCTCTGTATACAGCGCGGTCTCTATAGGTGTATACTGTGCAGCCTCTGTATACGACGCGGTCTCTATAGGTGTATACCGTGCAGCCTCTGTATACAGCGCGGTCTCTATAGGTGTATACCGTGCAGCCTCTGTATACGACGCGGTCTCTATAGGTGTATACTGTGCAGCCTCTGTATACAGCGCGGTCTCTATAGGTGTATACTGTGCAGCCTCTGTATACAGCGCGGTCTCTATAGGTGTATACTGTGCAGCCTCTGTATACGGCGCGGTCTCTATAGGTGTATACTGTGCAGCCTCTGTATATGGCGCGGTCTCTATAGGTGTATACTGTGCAGCCTCTGTATACGGCGCGGTCTCTATAGGTGTATACTGTGCAGCCTCTGTATACAGCGCGGTCTCTATAGGTGTATACTGTGCAGCCTCTGTATACAGCGCGGTCTCTATAGGTGTATACCGTGCAGCCTCTGTATACAGCGTGGTCTCTATAGGTGTATACTGTGCTGCCTCTGTATACAGCGCGGTCTCTATAGGTGTATACTGTGCAGCCTCTGTATACGGCGCGGTCTCTATAGGTGTATACTGTGCAGCCTCTGTATACAGCGCGGTCTCTATAGGTGTATACTGTGAGCCTCTGTATACAGCGCGGTCTCTATAGGTGTATACTGTGCAGCCTCTGTATACAGCGCGGTCTCTATAGGTGTATACTGTGCAGCCTCTGTATAAAGCGCGGTCTCTATAGGTGTATACTGTGCAGCCTCTGTATACAGTGCGGTTTCTATAGGTGTATACTGTGCAGCCTCTGTATACGACGCGGTCTCTATAGGTGTATACTGTGCAGCCTCTGTATATTGTGCAGCCTCTGTATACAGCGCGGTCTCTATAGGTGTATACTGTGCAGCCTCTGTATACAGCGCGGTCTCTATAGGTGTATACTGTGCAGCCTCTGTATACGACGCGGTCTCTATAGGTGTATACCGTGCAGCCTCTGTATACAGCGCGGTCTCTATAGGTGTATACCGTGCAGCCTCTGTATACGACGCGGTCTCTATAGGTGTATACTGTGCAGCCTCTGTATACAGCGCGGTCTCTATAGGTGTATACTGTGCAGCCTCTGTATACAGCGCGGTCTCTATAGGTGTATACTGTGCAGCCTCTGTATACGGCGCGGTCTCTATAGGTGTATACTGTGCAGCCTCTGTATACGGCGCGGTCTCTATAGGTGTATACTGTGCAGCCTCTGTATACGGCGCGGTCTCTATAGGTGTATACTGTGCAGCCTCTGTATACGGCGCGGTCTCTAGGTGTATACTGTGCAGCCTCTGTATACAGCGCGGTCTCTATAGGTGTATACTGTGCAGCCTCTGTATACAGCGCGGTCTCTATAGGTGTATACCGTGCAGCCTCTGTATACAGCGTGGTCTCTATAGGTGTATACTGTGCTGCCTCTGTATACAGCGCGGTCTCTATAGGTGTATACTGTGCAGCCTCTGTATACGGCGCGGTCTCTGTAGGTGTATACTGTGCAGCCTCTGTATACGGCGCGGTCTCTATAGGTGTATACTGTGCAGCCTCTGTATACAGCGCGGTCTCTATAGGTGTATACTGTGCAGCCTCTGTATACAGCGCGGTCTCTATAGGTGTATACTGTGCAGCCTCTGTATAAAGCGCGGTCTCTATAGGTGTATACTGTGCAGCCTCTGTATACAGTGCGGTTTCTATAGGTGTATACTGTGCAGCCTCTGTATACAGCGCGGTCTCTATAGGTGTATACTGTGCAGCCTCTGTATACAGCGCGGTCTCTATAGGTGTATACTGTGCAGCCTCTGTATACAGTGCGGTTTCTATAGGTGTATACTGTGCAGCCTCTGTATACAGCGCGGTCTCTATAGGTGTATACTGTGCAGCCTCTGTATACAGCGCGGTCTCTATAGGTGTATACTGTGCAGCCTCTGTATACAGCGCGGTCTCTATAGGTGTATACTGTGCAGCCTCTGTATACAGCACGGTCTCTATAGGTGTATACCGTGCAGCCTCTGTATACAGCACGGTCTCTATAGGTGTATACCGTGCAGCCTCTGTATACAGCACGGTCTCTATAGGTGTATACCGTGCAGCCTCTGTATACAGCGCGGTCTCTATAGGTGTATACCGTGCATCCTCTGTATACAGCGCGGTCTCTATAGGTGTATACTGTGCAGCCTCTGTATACAGCGCAGTCTCTATAGGTGTATACGGCGCGGTCTCTATAGGTGTTTACCGTGTAGCCTCTGTATACAGCGCAGTCTCTATAGGTGTATACTGTGCAGCCTCTGTATACAGCGCGGTCTCTATAGGTGTATACTGTGCAGCCTCTGTATACAGCGCGGTCTCTATAGGTGTATACGGTGCAGCCTCTGTATACGGCGCGGTCTCTATAGGTGTATACTGTGCAGCCTCTGTATACGGCGCGGTCTCTATAGGTGTATACTGTGCAGCCTCTGTATACAGCGCAGTCTCTATAGGTGTATACTGTGCAGCCTCTGTATACAGCGCGGTTTCTATAGGTGTATACTGTGCAGCCTCTGTATACAGCGCGGTCTCTATAGGTGTATACTGTGCAGCCTCTGTATACAGCGCGGTCTCTATAGGTGTATACTGTGCAGCCTCTGTATACAGCGCGGTCTCTATAGGTGTATACTGTGCAGCCTCTGTATACAGCGCGGTCTCTATAGGTGTATACTGTGCAGCCTCTGTATACAGCAAGGTCTCTATAGGTGTATACTGTGCAGCCTCAGCCTCTGTATACAGCGCGGTGTCTATAGGTGTATACTGTGCAGCCTCTGTATACAGCGCGGTCTCTATAGGTGTATACTGTGCAGCCTCAGCCTCTGTATACGGCGCGGTCTCTATAGGTGTATACTGTGCAGCCTCTGTATACAGCGCGGTCTCTATAGGTGTATACTGTGCAGCCTCTGTATACAGCGCGGTCTCTATAGGTGTATACCGTGCAGCCTCTGTATACAGCGCGGTCTCTATAGGTGTATACTGTGCAGCCTCTGTATACAGCGCGGTCTCTAGGTGTATACTGTGCAGCCTCTGTATACGGCGCGGTCTCTATAGGTGTATACTGTGCAGCCTCTGTATACAGCGCGGTCTCTAGGTGTATACCGTGCAGCCTCTGTATACAGCGCGGTCTCTATAGGTGTATACCGTGCATCCTCTGTATACAGCGCGGTCTCTATAGGTGTATACCGTGCAGCCTCTGTATACAGCGTGGTCTCTATAGGTGTATACTGTGCAGCCTCAGCCTCTGTATACGCGGTCTCTATAGGTGTATACTTTGCAGCCTCTGTATACAGCACGGTCTCTATAGGTGTATACCGTGCAGCCTCTATATACAGCGTGGTCTCTATAGGTGTATATTGTGCAGCCTCTGTATACAGCGCGGTCTCTATAGGTGTATACTGTGCAGCCTCTGTATACAGCACGGTCTCTATAGGTGTATACTGTGCAGCCTCTGTATACAGCGCAGTCTCTATAGGTGTATACTGTGCAGCCTCTGTATACAGCGCGGTCTCTATAGGTGTATACTGTGCAGCCTCTGTATACAGCGCGGTCTCTATAGGTGTATACTGTGCAGCCTCTGTATACAGCGCGGTCTCTATAGGTGTATACTGTGCAGCCTCTGTATACAGCGCGGTCTCTATAGGTGTATACTGTGCAGCCTCTGTATACAGCGCGGTCTCTATAGGTGTATACTGTGCAGCCTCTGTATACAGCGCGGTCTCTATAGGTGTATACCGTGCAGCCTCTGTATACAGCGCGGTCTCTATAGGTGTATACCGTGCAACCTCTGTATACAGCGCGGTCTCTATAGGTGTATACTGTGCAGCCTCTGTATACAGCACGGTCTCTATAGGTGTATACCGTGCAGCCTCTGTATACAGCGCGGTCTCTATAGGTGTATACCGTGCAACCTCTGTATACAGCGCGGTCTCTATAGGTGTATACTGTGCAGCCTCTGTATACAGCGCGGTCTCTATAGGTGTATACTGTGCAGCCTCTGTATACAGCACGGTCTCTATAGGTGTATACTGTGCAGCCTCTGTATACAGCACGGTCTCTATAGGTGTATACTGTGCAGCCTCTGTATACAGCGCGGTCTCTATAGGTGTATACTTTGCAGCCTCTGTATACAGCGCGGTCTCTATAGGTGTATACTGTGCAGCCTCTGTATACAGCGCGGTCTCTATAGGTGTATAGTGTGCAGCCTCTGTATACAGCGCGGTCTCTATAGGTGTATACCGTGCAGCCTCTGTATACAGCGTGGTCTCTATAGGTGTATACTGTGCAGCCTCTGTATACAGCGCGGTCTCTATAGGTGTATACCGTGCAGCCTCTGTATACAGCACGGTCTCTATAGGTGTATACCGTGCAGCCTCTGTATACAGCGCGGTCTCTATAGGTGTATACTGTGCAGCCTCTGTATACAGCGCTGTCTCTATAGGTGTATACTGTGCAGCCTCTGTATACAGCGCGGTCTCTATAGGTGTATACCGTGCAGCCTCTGTATACAGCGCGGTCTCTATAGGTGTATACCGTGCAGCCTCTGTATACAGCGCGGTCTCTAGGTGTATACTGTGCAGCCTCTGTATACAGCGCAGTCTCTATAGGTGTATACTGTGCAGCCTCTGTATACAGCGCGGTCTCTATAGGTGTATACTGTGCAGCCTCTGTATACGGCGCGGTCTCTATAGGTGTATACTGTGCAGCCTCTGTATACGGCGCGGTCTCTATAGGTGTATACTGTGCAGCCTCTGTATACAGCACGGTCTCTATAGGTGTATACGGCGTGGTCTCTATAGGTGTATACTGTGCTGCCTCTGTATACAGCGCAATCTCTATAGGTGTATACTGTGCAGTCTCTGTATACGGCGCGGTCTGTATAGGTGTATACTGTGCAGCCTCTGTATACGGCGCGGTCTCTATAGGTGTATACTGTGCAGCCTCTGTATACAGCGCTGTCTCTATAGGTGTATACTGTGCAGCCTCAGCCTCTGTATACAGCGCAGTCTCTATAGGTGTATACTGTGTAGCCTCTGTATACAGCGCGGTCTCTATAGGTGTATACTGTGCAGCCTCTGTATACAGCGCGGTCTCTATAGGTGTATACCGTGCAGCCTCTGTATACAGCGCGGTCTCTATAGTTGTATACTGTGCTGCCTCTGTATACAGCGCGGTCTCTATAGGTGTATACCGTGCAGTCTCTGTATACAGCGCGGTCTCTATAGGTGTATACCGTGCAGTCTCTGTATACAGCGCGGTCTCTATAGGTGTATACCGTGCAGTCTCTGTATACAGCGCGGTCTCTATAGGTGTATACTGTGCAGCCTCTGTATACAGCGCGGTCTCTATAGATGTATACTGTGCAGCCTCTGTATACAGCGCGGTCTCTATAGGTGTATACTGTGCAGCCTCTGTATACAGCGCGGTCTCTATAGGTGTATACTGTGCAGCCTCTGTATACAGCGCGGTCTCTATAGGTGTATACTGTGCAGCCTCTGTATACAGCAAGGTCTCTATAGGTGTATACTGTGCAGCCTCTGTATACGGCGCGGTCTCTATAGGTGTATACTGTGCAGCCTCTGTATACGGCGCGGTCTCTATAGGTGTATACTGTGCAGCCTCTGTATACAGCGCGGTCTCTATAGGTGTATACTGTGCAGCCTCTGTATACAGCACGGTCTCTATAGGTGTATACTGTGCAGCCTCTGTATACAGCGCGGTCTCTATAGGTGTATACTGTGCAGCCTCTGTATACAGCGCGGTCTCTATAGGTGTATACTGTGCAGCCTCTGTATACAGCGCGGTCTCTATAGGTGTATACTGTGCAGCCTCTGTATACAGCGCGGTCTCTATAGGTGTATACTGTGCAGCCTCTGTATACAGCGCGGTCTCTATAGGTGTATACCGTGCAGCCTCTGTATACAGCGCGGTCTCTATAGGTGTATACCGTGCAGCCTCTGTATACAGCACGGTCTCTATAGGTGTATACCGTGCAGCCTCTGTATACAGCGCGGTCTCTATAGGTGTATACCGTGCAACCTCTGTATACAGCGCGGTCTCTATAGGTGTATACCGTGCAGCCTCTGTATACAGCGCGGTCTCTATAGGTGTATACTGTGCAGCCTCTGTATACAGCGCGGTCTCTATAGGTGTATACTGTGCAGCCTCTGTATACAGCGCGGTCTCTATAGGTGTATACTGTGCAGCCTCTGTATACAGCGCGGTCTCTATAGGTGTATACTTTGCAGCCTCTGTATACAGCGCGGTCTCTATAGGTTTATACTGTGCATCCTCTGTATACAGCGCGGTCTCTATAGGTGTATACTGTGCAGCCTCTGTATACAGCGCGGTCTCTATAGGTGTATACCGTGCAGCCTCTGTATACAGCGTGGTCTCTATAGGTGTATACTGTGCAGCCTCTGTATACAGCGCGGTCTCTATAGGTGTATACCGTGCAGCCTCTGTATACAGCACGGTCTCTATAGGTGTATACCGTGCAGGCTCTGTATACAGCGCGGTCTCTATAGGTGTATACTGTGCAGCCTCTGTATACAGCGCGGTCTCTATAGGTGTATACCGTGCAGCCTCTGTATACAGCGCGGTCTCTATAGGTGTATACCGTGCAGCCTCTGTATACAGCGCAGTCTCTATAGGTGTATACTGTGCAGCCTCAGCCTCCGTATACGGTGCGGTCTCTATAGTTGTATACTGTGCAGCCTCAGCCTCTGTATACAGCGCGGTCTCTATAGGTGTATACTGTGCAGCCTCTGTATACAGCGCGGTCTCTAGGTGTATACTGTGCAGCCTCTGTATACAGCACGGTCTCTATAGGTGTATACTGTGCAGCCTCTGTATACAGCACGGTCTCTATAGGGGTATACTGTGCAGCCTCTGTATACAGCGCGGTCTCTAGGTGTATACTGTGCAGCCTCAGCCTCCGTATACGGTGCGGTCTCTATAGTTGTATACTGTGCAGCCTCTGTATACAGCGCTGTCTCTATAGGTGTATACTGTGCAGCCTCTGTATACAGCACGGTCTCTATAGGTGTATACTGTGCAGCCTCTGTATACAGCGCGGTCTCTAGGTGTATACTGTGCAGCCTCTGTATACAGCGCGGTCTCTATAGGTGTATACTGTGCAGCCTCTGTATACAGCGCGGTCTCTATAGGTGTATACTGTGCAGCCTCTGTATACAGCGCGGTCTCTATAGGTGTATACCGTGCAGCCTCTGTATACAGCGCGGTCTCTATAGGTGTATACTGTGCTGCCTCTGTATACAGCGCAGTCTCTATAGGTGTATACTGTGCAGCCTCTGTATACAGCGCGGTCTCTATAGGTGTATACTGTGCAGCCTCTGTATACGGTGCGGTCTCTATAGGTGTATACTGTGCAGCCTCTGTATACAGCGCAGTCTCTATAGGTGTATACTGTGCAGCCTCTGTATACAGCGCGGTCTCTATAGGTGTATACTGTGCAGACTCTGTATACAGCGCGGTCTCTATAGGTGTATACTGTGCAGCCTCTGTATACGGCGCGGTCTCTATAGGTGTATACTGTGCAGCCTCTGTATACGGCGCGGTCTCTATAGGTGTATACTGTGCAGCCTCTGTATACAGCGCGGTCTCTATAGGTGTATACGGCGTGGTCTCTATAGGTGTATACTGTGCTGCCTCTGTATACAGCGCAATCTCTATAGGTGTATACTGTGCAGTCTCTGTATACGGCGCGGTCTCTATAGGTGTATACTGTGCAGCCTCTGTATACGGCGCGGTCTCTATAGGTGTATACTGTGCAGCCTCTGTATACAGCGCTGTCTCTATAGGTGTATACTGTGCAGCCTCAGCCTCTGTATACAGCGCAGTCTCTATAGGTGTATACTGTGTAGCCTCTGTATACAGCGCGGTCTCTATAGGTGTATACTGTGCAGCCTCTGTATACAGCGCGGTCTCTATAGGTGTATACCGTGCAGCCTCTGTATACAGCGCGGTCTCTATAGTTATATACTGTGCTGCCTCTGTATACAGCGCGGTCTCTATAGGTGTATACCGTGCAGCCTCTGTATACAGCGCGGTCTCTATAGGTGTATACCGTGCAGCCTATGTATACAGCGCGGTCTCTATAGGTGTATACTGTGCAGCCTCTGTATACAGCGCGGTCTCTATTGATGTATACTGTGCAGCCTCTGTATACAGCGCGGTCTCTATAGGTGTATACTGTGCAGCCTCTGTATACAGCGCGGTCTCTATAGGTGTATACTGTGCAGCCTCTATATACAGCGCGGTCTCTATAGGTGTATACTGTGCAGCCTCTGTATACAGCAAGGTCTCTATAGGTGTATACTGTGCAGCCTCAGCCTCTGTATACGGTGCGGTCTCTATAGTTGTATACTGTGCAGCCTCTGTATACAGCGCGGTCTCTATAGGTGTATACTGTGCAGCCTCAGCCTCTGTATACAGCACGGTCTCTATAGGTGTATACTGTGCAGCCTCTGTATACAGCGCGGTCTCTATAGGTGTATACTGTGCAGCCTCAGCCTCTGTATACAGCGCAGTCTCTATAGGTGTATACTGTGCAGCCTCAGCCTCTGTATACGGCGCAGTCTCTATAGGTGTATACTGTGCAGCCTCTGTATACAGCGCGGTCTCCATAGGTGTATACCGTGCAGCCTCTGTATACAGCGCGGTCTCTATAGGTGTATACCGTGCAGCCTCTGTATACAGCGCGGTCTCTATAGGTGTATACTGTGCAGACTCTGTATACAGCGCGGTCTCTAGGTGTATACTGTGCAGCCTCTGTATACGGCGCGGTCTCTATAGGTGTATACGGCGCGGTCTCCATAGGTGTATACTGTGCAGCCTCTGTATACAGCGCGGTCTCTAGGTGTATACCGTGCAGCCTCTGTATACAGCGCGGTCTCTATAGGTGTATACTGTGTAGCCTCTGTATACAGCGCGGTCTCTATAGGTGTATACTGCTCAGCCTCAGCCTCCGTATACAGTGCGGTCTCTATAGGTGTATACCGTGCAGCCTCTGTATACAGCGCGGTCTCTATAGGTGTATACTGTGTAGCCTCTGTATACAGCGTGGTCTCTATAGGTGTATACTGTGCAGCCTCAGCCTCTGTATACGCAGTCTCTATAGGTGTATAATGTGCAGCCTCTGTATACAGCACGGTCTCTATAGGTGTATACCGTGCAGCCTCTATATACAGCGCGGTCTCTATAGGTGTATACTGTGCAGCCTCTGTATACGGCGCGGTCTCTATAGGTGTATATTGTGCAGCCTCTGTATACAGCGCGGTCTCTATAGGTGTATACTGTGCAGTCTCTGTATACAGCACGGTCTCTATAGGTTTATACTGTGCAGCCTCTGTATACAGCGCGGTCTCTATAGGTGTATACCGTGCAGCCTCTGTATACAGCGCGATCTCTATGGGTGTATACTGTGCAGCCTCTGTATACAGCGCAGTCTCTATAGGTGTATACTGTGCAGCCTCTGTATACAGCGCGGTCTCTATAGGTGTATACTGTGCAGCCTCTGTATACAGCACGGTCTCTATAGGTGTATACTGTGCAGCCTCAGCCTCTGTATACAGCGCAGTCTCTATAGGTGTATACTGTGCAGCCTCTGTATACAGCGCGGTCTCTATAGGTGTATACTGTGCAGCCTCTGTATATAGCACGGTCTCTATAGGTGTATACTGTGCAGCCTCTGTATACAGCGCGGTCTCTATAGGTGTATACTGTGCAGCCTCTGTATACAGCGCGGTCTCTATAGGTGTATACTGTGCAGCCTCTGTATACAGCGCGGTCTCTATAGGTGTATACTGTGCAGCCTCTGTATACAGCGCGGTCTCTATAGGTGTATACTGTGCAGCCTCTGTATACAGCGCAGTCTCTATAGGTGTATACTGTGCAGCCTCTGTATACAGCGCGGTCTCTATAGGTGTATACTGTGCAGCCTCTGTATACAGCGCGGTCTCTATAGGTGTGTATACTGTGCAGCCTCTGTATACAGCACGGTCTCTATAGGTGTATACTGTGCAGCCTCTGTATACAGCGCGGTCTCTATAGGTGTATACCGTGCAGCCTCTGTATACAGCGCGGTCTCTATAGGTGTATACCATGCAGCCTCTGTATACAGCGCGGTCTCTATAGGTGTATACCGTGCAGCCTCTGTATACAGCACGGTCTCTATATGTTTATACCGTGCAGCCTCTATATACAGCGTGGTCTCTATAGGTGTATATTGTGCAGCCTCTGTATACAGCGCGGTCTCTATAGGTGTATACTGTGCAGCCTCTGTATACAGCACGGTCTCTATAGGTTTATACTGTGCAGCCTCTGTATACAGCACGGTCTCTATATGTTTATACCGTGCAGCCTCTATATACAGCGTGGTCTCTATAGGTGTATATTGTGCAGCCTCTGTATACAGCGCGGTCTCTATAGGTGTATACTGTGCAGCCTCTGTATACAGCGCAGTCTCTATAGGTGTATACCGTGCAGCCTCTGTATACAGCGCGGTCTCTATAGGTGTATACCGTGCAGCCTCTGTATACAGCGCAGTCTCTATAGGTGTATACCGTGCAGCCTCTGTATACAGCGCGGTCTCTTTAGGTGTATACCGTGCAGCCTCTGTATACAGCGCAGTCTCTATAGGTGTATACTGTGCAGCCTCTGTATACAGCGCAGTCTCTATAGGTGTATACTGTGCAGCCTCTGTATACAGCGCGGTCTCTATAGGTGTATACTGTGCAGCCTCTGTATACAGCGCAGTCTCTATAGGTGTATACTGTGCAGCCTCTGTATACAGCGCAGTCTCTATAGGTGTATACTGTGCAGCCTCTGTATACAGCGCGGTCTCTATAGGTGTATACTGTGCAGCCTCTGTATACAGCGCAGTCTCTATAGGTGTATACTGTGCAGCCTCTGTATACGGCGCCGTCACTATAGGTGTATACTGTGCAGCCTCTGTATACAGCGCGGTCTCTATAGGTTTATACTGTGCAGCCTCTGTATGCAGCGCGGTCTCTATAGGTGTATACTGTGCAGCCTCTGTATACGGTGCGGTCACTATAGGTGTATACCGTGCAGCCTCTGTATACAGCACGGTCTCTATAGGTGTATACCGTGCAGCCTCTGTATACAGCGTGGTCTCTATAGGTGTATATTGTGCAGCCTCTGTATACAGCGCGGTCTCTATAGGTGTATACTGTGCAGCCTCTGTATACAGCGCAGTCTCTATAGGTGTATACGGCGCGGTCTCTATAGGTGTATACTGTGCAGCCTCTGTATACAGCGCGGTCTCTATAGGTGTATACTTTGCAGCCTCTGTATACAGCGCGGTCTCTATAGGTGTATACTGTGCAGCCTCTGTATACAGCGCGGTCTCTATAGGTGTATACCGTGCAGCCTCTGTATACAGCGCGGTCTCTATAGGTGTATACTGTGCAGCCTCTGTATACAGCGCGGTCTCTATAGGTGTATACCGTGCAGCCTCTGTATACAGCGTGGTCTCTATAGGTGTATACTGTGCAGCCTCTGTATACAGCGCGGTCTCTATAGGTGTATACCGTGCAGCCTCTGTATACAGCACGGTCTCTATAGGTGTATACCGTGCAGCCTCTGTATACAGCGCGGTCTCTATAGGTGTATACTGTGCAGCCTCTGTATACAGCGCGGTCTCTATAGGTGTATACCGTGCAGCCTCTGTATACAGCGCGGTCTCTATAGGTGTATACCGTGCAGCCTCTGTATACAGCGCAGTCTCTATAGGTGTATACTGTGCAGCCTCAGCCTCCGTATACGGTGCGGTTTCTATAGTTGTATACTGTGCAGCCTCAGCCTCTGTATACAGCGCGGTCTCTATAGGTGTATACTGTGCAGCCTCTGTATACAGCACGGTCTCTATAGGTGTATACTGTGCAGCCTCTGTATACAGCGCGGTCTCTAGGTGTATACTGTGCAGCCTCAGCCTCCGTATACGGTGCGGTCTCTATAGTTGTATACTGTGCAGCCTCTGTATACAGCGCGGTCTCTATAGGTGTATACTGTGCAGCCTCTGTATACAGCACGGTCTCTATAGGTGTATACTGTGCAGCCTCTGTATACAGCGCGGTCTGTAGGTGTATACTGTGCTGCCTCTGTATACAGCGCGGTCTCTATAGGTGTATACTGTGCAGCCTCTGTATACAGCGCGGTCTCTATAGGTGTATACTGTGCAGCCTCTGTATACAGCGCGGTCTCTATAGGTGTATACCGTGCAGCCTCTGTATACAGCGCGGTCTCTATAGGTGTATACTGTGCTGCCTCTGTATACAGCGCAGTCTCTATAGGTGTATACTGTGCAGCCTCTGTATACAGCGCGGTCTCTATAGGTGTATACTGTGCAGCCTCTGTATACAGCGCGGTCTCTATAGGTGTATACTGTGCAGCCTCTGTATACAGCGCGGTCTCTATAGATGTATACTGTGCAGCCTCTGTATACAGCGCTGTCTCTATAGGTGTATACTGTGCAGCCTCTGTATACAGCGCGGTCTCTATAGGTGTATACTGTGCAGCCTCTGTATACAGCGCGGTCTCTATAGGTGTATACCGTGCAGCCTCTGTATACAGCGCGGTCTCTATAGGTGTATACCGTGCAGCCTCTGTATACAGCGCGGTCTCTATAGGTGTATACCGTGCAGCCTCTGTATACGGCGCGGTCTCTATAGGTGTATACCGTGCAGCCTCTGTATACGGCGCGGTCTCTATAGGTGTATACCGTGCAGCCTCTGTATACAGCACGGTCTCTATAGGTGTATACTGTGCAGCCTCTGTATACAGCGCGGTCTCTAGGTGAATACTGTGCAGCCTCTGTATACAGCACGGTCTCTATAGGTGTATACCTTGCAGCCTCTGTATACGGTGCGGTCTCTATAGGTGTATACTGTACAGCCTCTGTATACAGCGCGGTCTCTATAGGTGTATACTGTGCAGCCTCTGTATACAGCGCGGTCTCTATAGGTGTATACTGTGCAGCCTCTGTATACAGCGCGGTCTCTATAGGTGTATACTGTGCAGCCTCTATATACAGCGTGGTCTCTATAGGTGTATATTGTGCAGCCTCTGTATACAGCGCGGTCTCTATAGGTGTATACTGTGCAGCCTCTGTATACGGCGCGGTCTCTATAGGTGTATACTGTGCAGCCTCTGTATACAGCGCAGTCTCTATAGGTGTATACTGTGCAGCCTCAGCCTCTGTATACGGTGCGGTCTCTATAGTTGTATACTGTGCAGCCTCTGTATACAGCGCGGTCTCTATAGGTGTATACTGTGCAGCCTCTGTATACAGCGCGGTCTCTATAGGTGTATACTGTGCAGCCTCTGTATACGGCACGGTCTCTATAGGTGTATACCGTGCAGCCTCTGTATACGGCGCGGTCTCTATAGGTGTATACTGTGCAGCCTCAGCCTCTGTATAAGGCGCGGTCTCTATAGGTGTATACTGTGCAGCCTCTGTATACGGCGCGGTCTCTATAGGTGTATACTGTGCAGCCTCTGTATACGGCGCGGTCTCTATAGGTGTATACCGTGCAGCCTCTGTATACGGCGCAGTCTCTATAGGTGTATACTGTGCAGCCTCTATATACAGCGTGGTCTCTATAGGTGTATATTGTGCAGCCTCTGTATACAGCGCGGTCTCTATAGGTGTATACTGTGCAGCCTCTGTATACGGCGCGGTCTCTATAGGTGTATACTGTGCAGCCTCTGTATACAGCGCAGTCTCTATAGGTGTATACTGTGCAGCCTCAGCCTCTGTATACGGTGCGGTCTCTATAGTTGTATACTGTGCAGCCTCTGTATACAGCGCGGTCTCTATAGGTGTATACTGTGCAGCCTCTGTATACAGCGCAGTCTCTATAGGTGTATACTGTGCAGCCTCTATATACAGCGTGGTCTCTATAGGTGTATACTGTGCAGCCTCTATATACAGCGTGGTCTCTATAGGTGCATACTGTGCAGCCTCTATATACAGCGTGGTCTCTATAGGTGTATATTGTGCAGCCTCTGTATACAGCGCGGTCTCTATAGGTGTATACTGTGCAGCCTCTGTATATTGTGCAGCCTCTGTATACAGCACGGTCTCTATAGGTGTATACTGTGCAGCCTCTGTATACAGCACGGTCTCTATTGGTGTATACTGTGCAGCCTCTATACGACGCGGTCTCTATAGGTGTATACCGTGCAGCCTCTGTATACAGCGCGGTCTCTATAGGTGTATACCGTGCAGCCTCTGTATACGACGCGGTCTCTATAGGTGTATACTGTGCAGCCTCTGTATACAGCGCGGTCTCTGTAGGTGTATACTGTGCAGCCTCTGTATACAGCGCGGTCTCTATAGGTGTATACTGTGCAGCCTCTGTATACGGCGCGGTCTCTATAGGTGTATACTGTGCAGCCTCTGTATACGGCGCGGTCTCTATAGGTGTATACTGTGCAGCCTCTGTATACGGCGCGGTCTCTATAGGTGTATACTGTGCAGCCTCTGTATACGGCGCGGTCTCTATAGGTGTATACTGTGCAGCCTCTGTATACAGCGCGGTCTCTATAGGTGTATACTGTGCAGCCTCTGTATACAGCGCGGTCTCTATAGGTGTATACTGTGCAGCCTCTGTATACAGCGCGGTCTCTATAGGTGTATACCGTGCAGCCTCTGTATACAGCGTGGTCTCTATAGGTGTATACTGTGCTGCCTCTGTATACAGCGCGGTCTCTATAGGTGTATACTGTGCAGCCTCTGTATACGGCGCGGTCTCTATAGGTGTATACTGTGCAGCCTCTGTATACAGCGCGGTCTCTATAGGTGTATACTGTGCAGCCTCTGTATACAGCGCGGTCTCTATAGGTGTATACTGTGCAGCCTCTGTATACAGCGCGGTCTCTATAGGTGTATACTGTGCAGCCTCTGTATAAAGCGCGGTCTCTATAGGTGTATACTGTGCAGCCTCTGTATACAGTGCGGTTTCTATAGGTGTATACTGTGCAGCCTCTGTATACAGCGCGGTCTCTATAGGTGTATACTGTGCAGCCTCTGTATACAGCGCGGTCTCTATAGGTGTATACTGTGCAGCCTCTGTATACAGCGCGGTCTCTATAGGTGTATACTGTGCAGCCTCTGTATACAGTGCGGTTTCTATAGGTGTATACTGTGCAGCCTCTGTATACAGCGCGGTCTCTATAGGTGTATACTGTGCAGCCTCTGTATACAGCGCGGTCTCTATAGGTGTATACTGTGCAGCCTCTGTATACAGCGCGGTCTCTATAGGTGTATACTGTGCAGCCTCTGTATACAGCGCGGTCTCTATAGGTGTATACCGTGC
Source organism: Phyllobates terribilis (assembly GCF_046119375.1). Lineage (NCBI taxonomy): Eukaryota > Metazoa > Chordata > Amphibia > Anura > Dendrobatidae > Phyllobates > Phyllobates terribilis. The sequence goes on along the minus strand of NW_027362774.1, from coordinate 35,467,522 downwards.
AGCCTCTGTATACAGCACGGTCTCTATAGGTGTATACCGTGCAGCCTCTGTATACAGCGCGGTCTCTATAGGTGTATACCGTGCATCCTCTGTATACAGCGCGGTCTCTATAGGTGTATACCGTGCAGCCTCTGTATACAGCGTGGTCTCTATAGGTGTATACTGTGCAGCCTCAGCCTCTGTATACGCGGTCTCTATAGGTGTATACTTTGCAGCCTCTGTATACAGCACGTTCTCTATAGGTGTATACCGTGCAGCCTCTATATACAGCGTGGTCTCTATAGGTGTATATTGTGCAGCCTCTGTATACAGCGCGGTCTCTATAGGTGTATACTGTGCAGCCTCTGTATACAGCACGGTCTCTATAGGTGTATACTGTGCAGCCTCTGTATACAGCGCGGTCTCTATAGGTGTATACCGTGCAGCCTCTGTATACAGCGCAGTCTCTATAGGTGTATACTGTGCAGCCTCTGTATACAGCGCGGTCTCTATAGGTGTATACTGTGCAGCCTCTGTATACAGCGCAGTCTCTATAGGTGTATACTGTGCAGCCTCTGTATACAGCGCAGTCTCTATAGGTGTATACTGTGCAGCCTCTGTATACAGCGCGGTCTCTATAGGTGTATACTGTGCAGCCTCTGTATACAGCGCAGTCTCTATAGGTGTATACGGCGCGGTCTCTATAGGTGTATACCGTGTAGCCTCTGTATACAGCGCAGTCTCTATAGGTGTATACTGTGCAGCCTCTGTATACAGCGCGGTCTCTATAGGTGTATACTGTGCAGCCTCTGTATACAGCGCGGTCTCTATAGGTGTATACTGTGCAGCCTCTGTATACGGCGCGGTCTCTATAGGTGTATACTGTGCAGCCTCTGTATACGGCGCGGTCTCTATAGGTGTATACTGTGCAGCCTCTGTATACAGCGCAGTCTCTATAGGTGTATACTGTGCAGCCTCTGTATACAGCGCGGTCTCTATAGGTGTATACTGTGCAGCCTCTGTATACAGCGCGGTCTCTATAGGTGTATACTGTGCAGCCTCTGTATACAGCGCGGTCTCTATAGGTGTATACTGTGCAGCCTCTGTATACAGCGCGGTCTCTATAGGTGTATACTGTGCAGCCTCTGTATACAGCGCGGTCTCTATAGGTGTATACTGTGCAGCCTCTGTATACAGCAAGGTCTCTATAGGTGTATACTGTGCAGCCTCAGCCTCTGTATACAGCGCGGTGTCTATAGGTGTATACTGTGCAGCCTCTGTATACAGCGCGGTCTCTATAGGTGTATACTGTGCAGCCTCAGCCTCTGTATACGGCGCGGTCTCTATAGGTGTATACTGTGCAGCCTCTGTATACAGCGCGGTCTCTATAGGTGTATACTGTGCAGCCTCTGTATACAGCGCGGTCTCTATAGGTGTATACCGTGCAGCCTCTCTATACAGCGCGGTCTCTATAGGTGTATACTGTGCAGCCTCTGTATACAGCGCGGTCTCTAGGTGTATACTGTGCAGCCTCTGTATACGGCGCGGTCTCTATAGGTGTGTACGGCGCGGTCTCTATAGGTGTATACTGTGCAGCCTCTGTATACAGCGCGGTCTCTAGGTGTATACCGTGCAGCCTCTGTATACAGCGCGGTCTCTATAGGTGTATACCGTGCATCCTCTGTATACAGCGCGGTCTCTATAGGTGTATACCGTGCAGCCTCTGTATACAGCGTGGTCTCTATAGGTGTATACTGTGCAGCCTCAGCCTCTATATACGCGGTCTCTATAGGTGTATACTTTGCAGCCTCTGTATACAGCACGGTCTCTATAGGTGTATACCGTGCAGCCTCTATATACAGCGTGGTCTCTATAGGTGTATATTGTGCAGCCTCTGTATACAGCGCGGTCTCTATAGGTGTATACTGTGCAGCCTCTGTATACAGCACGGTCTCTATAGGTGTATACTGTGCAGCCTCTGTATACAGCGCAGTCTCTATAGGTGTATACTGTGCAGCCTCAGCCTCTGTATACGGTGCGGTCTCTATAGTTGTATACTGTGCAGCCTCTGTATACAGCGCGGTCTCTATAGGTGTATACTGTGCAGCCTCTGTATACAGCGCGGTCTCTATAGGTGTATACTGTGCAGCCTCTGTATACGGCACGGTCTCTATAGGTGTATACCGTGCAGCCTCTGTATACGGCGCGGTCTCTATAGGTGTATACTGTGCAGCCTCAGCCTCTGTATATGGCGCGGTCTCTATAGGTGTATACTGTGCAGCCTCTGTATACGGCGCGGTCTCTATAGGTGTATACTGTGCAGCCTCTGTATACGGCGCGGTCTCTATAGGTGTATACCGTGCAGCCTCTGTATACGGCGCAGTCTCTATAGGTGTATACTGTGCAGCCTCTATATACAGCGTGGTCTCTATAGGTGTATATTGTGCAGCCTCTGTATACAGCGCGGTCTCTATAGGTGTATACTGTGCAGCCTCTGTATACGGCGCGGTCTCTATAGGTGTATACTGTGCAGCCTCTGTATACAGCGCAGTCTCTATAGGTGTATACTGTGCAGCCTCAGCCTCTGTATACGGTGCGGTCTCTATAGTTGTATACTGTGCAGCCTCTGTATACAGCGCGGTCTCTATAGGTGTATACTGTGCAGCCTCTGTATACAGCGCAGTCTCTATAGGTGTATACTGTGCAGCCTCTATATACAGCGTGGTCTCTATAGGTGTATACTGTGCAGCCTCTATATACAGCGTGGTCTCTATAGGTGCATACTGTGCAGCCTCTATATACAGCGTGGTCTCTATAGGTGTATATTGTGCAGCCTCTGTATACAGCGCGGTCTCTATAGGTGTATACTGTGCAGCCTCTGTATATTGTGCAGCCTCTGTATACAGCACGGTCTCTATAGGTGTATACTGTGCAGCCTCTGTATACAGCACGGTCTCTATTGGTGTATACTGTGCAGCCTCTATACGACGCGGTCTCTATAGGTGTATACCGTGCAGCCTCTGTATACAGCGCGGTCTCTATAGGTGTATACCGTGCAGCCTCTGTATACGACGCGGTCTCTATAGGTGTATACTGTGCAGCCTCTGTATACAGCGCGGTCTCTGTAGGTGTATACTGTGCAGCCTCTGTATACAGCGCGGTCTCTATAGGTGTATACTGTGCAGCCTCTGTATACGGCGCGGTCTCTATAGGTGTATACTGTGCAGCCTCTGTATACGGCGCGGTCTCTATAGGTGTATACTGTGCAGCCTCTGTATACGGCGCGGTCTCTATAGGTGTATACTGTGCAGCCTCTGTATACGGCGCGGTCTCTATAGGTGTATACTGTGCAGCCTCTGTATACAGCGCGGTCTCTATAGGTGTATACTGTGCAGCCTCTGTATACAGCGCGGTCTCTATAGGTGTATACTGTGCAGCCTCTGTATACAGCGCGGTCTCTATAGGTGTATACCGTGCAGCCTCTGTATACAGCGTGGTCTCTATAGGTGTATACTGTGCTGCCTCTGTATACAGCGCGGTCTCTATAGGTGTATACTGTGCAGCCTCTGTATACGGCGCGGTCTCTATAGGTGTATACTGTGCAGCCTCTGTATACAGCGCGGTCTCTATAGGTGTATACTGTGCAGCCTCTGTATACAGCGCGGTCTCTATAGGTGTATACTGTGCAGCCTCTGTATACAGCGCGGTCTCTATAGGTGTATACTGTGCAGCCTCTGTATAAAGCGCGGTCTCTATAGGTGTATACTGTGCAGCCTCTGTATACAGTGCGGTTTCTATAGGTGTATACTGTGCAGCCTCTGTATACAGCGCGGTCTCTATAGGTGTATACTGTGCAGCCTCTGTATACAGCGCGGTCTCTATAGGTGTATACTGTGCAGCCTCTGTATACAGCGCGGTCTCTATAGGTGTATACTGTGCAGCCTCTGTATACAGTGCGGTTTCTATAGGTGTATACTGTGCAGCCTCTGTATACAGCGCGGTCTCTATAGGTGTATACTGTGCAGCCTCTGTATACAGCGCGGTCTCTATAGGTGTATACTGTGCAGCCTCTGTATACAGCGCGGTCTCTATAGGTGTATACTGTGCAGCCTCTGTATACAGCGCGGTCTCTATAGGTGTATACCGTGCAGCCTCTGTATACAGCACGGTCTCTATAGGTGTATACCGTGCAGCCTCTGTATACAGCACGGTCTCTATAGGTGTATACTGTGCAGCCTCTGTATACAGCACGGTCTCTATTGGTGTATACTGTGCAGCCTCTATACGACGCGGTCTCTATAGGTGTATACCGTGCAGCCTCTGTATACAGCGCGGTCTCTATAGGTGTATACCGTGCAGCCTCTGTATACGACGCGGTCTCTATAGGTGTATACTGTGCAGCCTCTGTATACAGCGCGGTCTCTGTAGGTGTATACTGTGCAGCCTCTGTATACAGCGCGGTCTCTATAGGTGTATACTGTGCAGCCTCTGTATACGGCGCGGTCTCTATAGGTGTATACTGTGCAGCCTCTGTATACGGCGCGGTCTCTATAGGTGTATACTGTGCAGCCTCTGTATACGGCGCGGTCTCTATAGGTGTATACTGTGCAGCCTCTGTATACGGCGCGGTCTCTATAGGTGTATACTGTGCAGCCTCTGTATACAGCGCGGTCTCTATAGGTGTATACTGTGCAGCCTCTGTATACAGCGCGGTCTCTATAGGTGTATACTGTGCAGCCTCTGTATACAGCGCGGTCTCTATAGGTGTATACCGTGCAGCCTCTGTATACAGCGTGGTCTCTATAGGTGTATACTGTGCTGCCTCTGTATACAGCGCGGTCTCTATAGGTGTATACTGTGCAGCCTCTGTATACGGCGCGGTCTCTATAGGTGTATACTGTGCAGCCTCTGTATACAGCGCGGTCTCTATAGGTGTATACTGTGCAGCCTCTGTATACAGCGCGGTCTCTATAGGTGTATACTGTGCAGCCTCTGTATACAGCGCGGTCTCTATAGGTGTATACTGTGCAGCCTCTGTATAAAGCGCGGTCTCTATAGGTGTATACTGTGCAGCCTCTGTATACAGTGCGGTTTCTATAGGTGTATACTGTGCAGCCTCTGTATACAGCGCGGTCTCTATAGGTGTATACTGTGCAGCCTCTGTATACAGCGCGGTCTCTATAGGTGTATACTGTGCAGCCTCTGTATACAGCGCGGTCTCTATAGGTGTATACTGTGCAGCCTCTGTATACAGTGCGGTTTCTATAGGTGTATACTGTGCAGCCTCTGTATACAGCGCGGTCTCTATAGGTGTATACTGTGCAGCCTCTGTATACAGCGCGGTCTCTATAGGTGTATACTGTGCAGCCTCTGTATACAGCGCGGTCTCTATAGGTGTATACTGTGCAGCCTCTGTATACAGCGCGGTCTCTATAGGTGTATACCGTGCAGCCTCTGTATACAGCACGGTCTCTATAGGTGTATACCGTGCAGCCTCTGTATACAGCGCGGTCTCTATAGGTGTATACCGTGCATCCTCTGTATACAGCGCGGTCTCTATAGGTGTATACCGTGCAGCCTCTGTATACAGCGTGGTCTCTATAGGTGTATACTGTGCAGCGTCAGCCTCTGTATACGCGGTCTCTATAGGTGTATACTTTGCAGCCTCTGTATACAGCACGTTCTCTATAGGTGTATACCGTGCAGCCTCTATATACAGCGTGGTCTCTATAGGTGTATATTGTGCAGCCTCTGTATACAGCGCGGTCTCTATAGGTGTATACTGTGCAGCCTCTGTATACAGCACGGTCTCTATAGGTGTATACTGTGCAGCCTCTGTATACAGCGCGGTCTCTATAGGTGTATACCGTGCAGCCTCTGTATACAGCGCAGTCTCTATAGGTGTATACTGTGCAGCCTCTGTATACAGCGCGGTCTCTATAGGTGTATACTGTGCAGCCTCTGTATACAGCGCAGTCTCTATAGGTGTATACTGTGCAGCCTCTGTATACAGCGCAGTCTCTATAGGTGTATACTGTGCAGCCTCTGTATACAGCGCGGTCTCTATAGGTGTATACTGTGCAGCCTCTGTATACAGCGCAGTCTCTATAGGTGTATACGGCGCGGTCTCTATAGGTGTATACCGTGTAGCCTCTGTATACAGCGCAGTCTCTATAGGTGTATACTGTGCAGCCTCTGTATACAGCGCGGTCTCTATAGGTGTATACTGTGCAGCCTCTGTATACAGCGCGGTCTCTATAGGTGTATACTGTGCAGCCTCTGTATACGGCGCGGTCTCTATAGGTGTATACTGTGCAGCCTCTGTATACGGCGCGGTCTCTATAGGTGTATACTGTGCAGCCTCTGTATACAGCGCAGTCTCTATAGGTGTATACTGTGCAGCCTCTGTATACAGCGCGGTCTCTATAGGTGTATACTGTGCAGCCTCTGTATACAGCGCGGTCTCTATAGGTGTATACTGTGCAGCCTCTGTATACAGCGCGGTCTCTATAGGTGTATACTGTGCAGCCTCTGTATACAGCGCGGTCTCTATAGGTGTATACTGTGCAGCCTCTGTATACAGCGCGGTCTCTATAGGTGTATACTGTGCAGCCTCTGTATACAGCAAGGTCTCTATAGGTGTATACTGTGCAGCCTCAGCCTCTGTATACAGCGCGGTGTCTATAGGTGTATACTGTGCAGCCTCTGTATACAGCGCGGTCTCTATAGGTGTATACTGTGCAGCCTCAGCCTCTGTATACGGCGCGGTCTCTATAGGTGTATACTGTGCAGCCTCTGTATACAGCGCGGTCTCTATAGGTGTATACTGTGCAGCCTCTGTATACAGCGCGGTCTCTATAGGTGTATACCGTGCAGCCTCTCTATACAGCGCGGTCTCTATAGGTGTATACTGTGCAGCCTCTGTATACAGCGCGGTCTCTAGGTGTATACTGTGCAGCCTCTGTATACGGCGCGGTCTCTATAGGTGTGTACGGCGCGGTCTCTATAGGTGTATACTGTGCAGCCTCTGTATACAGCGCGGTCTCTAGGTGTATACCGTGCAGCCTCTGTATACAGCGCGGTCTCTATAGGTGTATACCGTGCATCCTCTGTATACAGCGCGGTCTCTATAGGTGTATACCGTGCAGCCTCTGTATACAGCGTGGTCTCTATAGGTGTATACTGTGCAGCCTCAGCCTCTATATACGCGGTCTCTATAGGTGTATACTTTGCAGCCTCTGTATACAGCACGGTCTCTATAGGTGTATACCGTGCAGCCTCTATATACAGCGTGGTCTCTATAGGTGTATATTGTGCAGCCTCTGTATACAGCGCGGTCTCTATAGGTGTATACTGTGCAGCCTCTGTATACAGCACGGTCTCTATAGGTGTATACTGTGCAGCCTCTGTATACAGCGCAGTCTCTATAGGTGTATACTGTGCAGCCTCAGCCTCTGTATACGGTGCGGTCTCTATAGTTGTATACTGTGCAGCCTCTGTATACAGCGCGGTCTCTATAGGTGTATACTGTGCAGCCTCTGTATACAGCGCGGTCTCTATAGGTGTATACTGTGCAGCCTCTGTATACGGCACGGTCTCTATAGGTGTATACCGTGCAGCCTCTGTATACGGCGCGGTCTCTATAGGTGTATACTGTGCAGCCTCAGCCTCTGTATATGGCGCGGTCTCTATAGGTGTATACTGTGCAGCCTCTGTATACGGCGCGGTCTCTATAGGTGTATACTGTGCAGCCTCTGTATACGGCGCGGTCTCTATAGGTGTATACCGTGCAGCCTCTGTATACGGCGCAGTCTCTATAGGTGTATACTGTGCAGCCTCTATATACAGCGTGGTCTCTATAGGTGTATATTGTGCAGCCTCTGTATACAGCGCGGTCTCTATAGGTGTATACTGTGCAGCCTCTGTATACGGCGCGGTCTCTATAGGTGTATACTGTGCAGCCTCTGTATACAGCGCAGTCTCTATAGGTGTATACTGTGCAGCCTCAGCCTCTGTATACGGTGCGGTCTCTATAGTTGTATACTGTGCAGCCTCTGTATACAGCGCGGTCTCTATAGGTGTATACTGTGCAGCCTCTGTATACAGCGCAGTCTCTATAGGTGTATACTGTGCAGCCTCTATATACAGCGTGGTCTCTATAGGTGTATACTGTGCAGCCTCTATATACAGCGTGGTCTCTATAGGTGCATACTGTGCAGCCTCTATATACAGCGTGGTCTCTATAGGTGTATATTGTGCAGCCTCTGTATACAGCGCGGTCTCTATAGGTGTATACTGTGCAGCCTCTGTATATTGTGCAGCCTCTGTATACAGCACGGTCTCTATAGGTGTATACTGTGCAGCCTCTGTATACAGCACGGTCTCTATTGGTGTATACTGTGCAGCCTCTATACGACGCGGTCTCTATAGGTGTATACCGTGCAGCCTCTGTATACAGCGCGGTCTCTATAGGTGTATACCGTGCAGCCTCTGTATACGACGCGGTCTCTATAGGTGTATACTGTGCAGCCTCTGTATACAGCGCGGTCTCTGTAGGTGTATACTGTGCAGCCTCTGTATACAGCGCGGTCTCTATAGGTGTATACTGTGCAGCCTCTGTATACGGCGCGGTCTCTATAGGTGTATACTGTGCAGCCTCTGTATACGGCGCGGTCTCTATAGGTGTATACTGTGCAGCCTCTGTATACGGCGCGGTCTCTATAGGTGTATACTGTGCAGCCTCTGTATACGGCGCGGTCTCTATAGGTGTATACTGTGCAGCCTCTGTATACAGCGCGGTCTCTATAGGTGTATACTGTGCAGCCTCTGTATACAGCGCGGTCTCTATAGGTGTATACTGTGCAGCCTCTGTATACAGCGCGGTCTCTATAGGTGTATACCGTGCAGCCTCTGTATACAGCGTGGTCTCTATAGGTGTATACTGTGCTGCCTCTGTATACAGCGCGGTCTCTATAGGTGTATACCGTGCAGCCTCTGTATACGGCGCGGTCTCTATAGGTGTATACTGTGCAGCCTCTGTATACAGCGCGGTCTCTATAGGTGTATACTGTGCAGCCTCTGTATACAGCGCGGTCTCTATAGGTGTATACTGTGCAGCCTCTGTATACAGCGCGGTCTCTATAGGTGTATACTGTGCAGCCTCTGTATACGGCGCGGTCTCTATAGGTGTATACTGTGCAGCCTCTGTATACAGCGCGGTCTCTATAGGTGTATACTGTGCAGCCTCTGTATACGGCGCGGTCTCTATAGGTGTATACTGTGCAGCCTCTGTATATAGCGCGGTCTCTATAGTTGTATACTGTGCAGCCTCTGTATACGGCGCGGTCTCTATAGGTGTATACTGTGCAGCCTCTGTATACAGCGCGGTCTCTATAGGTGTATACTGTGCAGCCTCTGTATACAGCGCGGTCTCTATAGGTGTATACTGTGCAGCCTCTGTATACAGCGCGGTCTCTATAGGTGTATACTGTGCAGCCTCTGTATAAAGCGCGGTCTCTATAGGTGTATACTGTGCAGCCTCTGTATACAGTGCGGTTTCTATAGGTGTATACTGTGCAGCCTCTGTATACAGCGCGGTCTCTATAGGTGTATACTGTGCAGCCTCTGTATACAGCGCGGTCTCTATAGGTGTATACTGTGCAGCCTCTGTATACAGCGCGGTCTCTATAGGTGTATACTGTGCAGCCTCTGTATACAGTGCGGTTTCTATAGGTGTATACTGTGCAGCCTCTGTATACAGCGCGGTCTCTATAGGTGTATACTGTGCAGCCTCTGTATACAGCGCGGTCTCTATAGGTGTATACTGTGCAGCCTCTGTATACAGCGCGGTCTCTATAGGTGTATACTGTGCAGCCTCTGTATACAGCGCGGTCTCTATAGGTGTATACCGTGCAGCCTCTGTATACAGCACGGTCTCTATAGGTGTATACCGTGCAGCCTCTGTATACAGCGCGGTCTCTATAGGTGTATACCGTGCATCCTCTGTATACAGCGCGGTCTCTATAGGTGTATACCGTGCAGCCTCTGTATACAGCGTGGTCTCTATAGGTGTATACTGTGCAGCCTCAGCCTCTGTATACGCGGTCTCTATAGGTGTATACTTTGCAGCCTCTGTATACAGCACGTTCTCTATAGGTGTATACCGTGCAGCCTCTATATACAGCGTGGTCTCTATAGGTGTATATTGTGCAGCCTCTGTATACAGCGCGGTCTCTATAGGTGTATACTGTGCAGCCTCTGTATACAGCACGGTCTCTATAGGTGTATACTGTGCAGCCTCTGTATACAGCGCGGTCTCTATAGGTGTATACCGTGCAGCCTCTGTATACAGCGCAGTCTCTATAGGTGTATACTGTGCAGCCTCTGTATACAGCGCGGTCTCTATAGGTGTATACTGTGCAGCCTCTGTATACAGCGCAGTCTCTATAGGTGTATACTGTGCAGCCTCTGTATACAGCGCAGTCTCTATAGGTGTATACTGTGCAGCCTCTGTATACAGCGCGGTCTCTATAGGTGTATACTGTGCAGCCTCTGTATACAGCGCAGTCTCTATAGGTGTATACGGCGCGGTCTCTATAGGTGTATACCGTGTAGCCTCTGTATACAGCGCAGTCTCTATAGGTGTATACTGTGCAGCCTCTGTATACAGCGCGGTCTCTATAGGTGTATACTGTGCAGCCTCTGTATACAGCGCGGTCTCTATAGGTGTATACTGTGCAGCCTCTGTATACGGCGCGGTCTCTATAGGTGTATACTGTGCAGCCTCTGTATACGGCGCGGTCTCTATAGGTGTATACTGTGCAGCCTCTGTATACAGCGCAGTCTCTATAGGTGTATACTGTGCAGCCTCTGTATACAGCGCGGTCTCTATAGGTGTATACTGTGCAGCCTCTGTATACAGCGCGGTCTCTATAGGTGTATACTGTGCAGCCTCTGTATACAGCGCGGTCTCTATAGGTGTATACTGTGCAGCCTCTGTATACAGCGCGGTCTCTATAGGTGTATACTGTGCAGCCTCTGTATACAGCGCGGTCTCTATAGGTGTATACTGTGCAGCCTCTGTATACAGCAAGGTCTCTATAGGTGTATACTGTGCAGCCTCAGCCTCTGTATACAGCGCGGTGTCTATAGGTGTATACTGTGCAGCCTCTGTATACAGCGCGGTCTCTATAGGTGTATACTGTGCAGCCTCAGCCTCTGTATACGGCGCGGTCTCTATAGGTGTATACTGTGCAGCCTCTGTATACAGCGCGGTCTCTATAGGTGTATACTGTGCAGCCTCTGTATACAGCGCGGTCTCTATAGGTGTATACCGTGCAGCCTCTCTATACAGCGCGGTCTCTATAGGTGTATACTGTGCAGCCTCTGTATACAGCGCGGTCTCTAGGTGTATACTGTGCAGCCTCTGTATACGGCGCGGTCTCTATAGGTGTGTACGGCGCGGTCTCTATAGGTGTATACTGTGCAGCCTCTGTATACAGCGCGGTCTCTAGGTGTATACCGTGCAGCCTCTGTATACAGCGCGGTCTCTATAGGTGTATACCGTGCATCCTCTGTATACAGCGCGGTCTCTATAGGTGTATACCGTGCAGCCTCTGTATACAGCGTGGTCTCTATAGGTGTATACTGTGCAGCCTCAGCCTCTATATACGCGGTCTCTATAGGTGTATACTTTGCAGCCTCTGTATACAGCACGGTCTCTATAGGTGTATACCGTGCAGCCTCTATATACAGCGTGGTCTCTATAGGTGTATATTGTGCAGCCTCTGTATACAGCGCGGTCTCTATAGGTGTATACTGTGCAGCCTCTGTATACAGCACGGTCTCTATAGGTGTATACTGTGCAGCCTCTGTATACAGCGCAGTCTCTATAGGTGTATACTGTGCAGCCTCTGTATACAGCGCGGTCTCTATAGGTGTATACTGTGCAGCCTCTGTATACAGCGCGGTCTCTATAGGTGTATACTGTGCAGCCTCTGTATACAGCGCGGTCTCTATAGGTGTATACTGTGCAGCCTCTGTATACAGCGCGGTCTCTATAGGTGTATACTGTGCAGCCTCTGTATACAGCTCGGTCTCTATAGGTGTATACTGTGCAGCCTCTGTATACAGCGCGGTCTCTATAGGTGTATACCGTGCAGCCTCTGTATACAGCGCGGTCTCTATAGGTGTATACCGTGCAACCTCTGTATACAGCGCGGTCTCTATAGGTGTATACTGTGCAGCCTCTGTATACAGCGCGGTCTCTATAGGTGTATACTGTGCAGCCTCTGTATACAGCACGGTCTCTATAGGTGTATACCGTGCAACCTCTGTATACAGCGCGGTCTCTATAGGTGTATACTGTGCAGCCTCTGTATACAGCGCGGTCTCTATAGGTGTATACTGTGCAGCCTCTGTATACAGCACGGTCTCTATAGGTGTATACTGTGCAGCCTCTGTATACAGCGCGGTCTCTATAGGTGTATACTGTGCAGCCTCTGTATACAGCACGGTCTCTATAGGTGTATACTGTGCAGCCTCTGTATACAGCGCGGTCTCTATAGGTGTATACTTTGCAGCCTCTGTATACAGCGCGGTCTCTATAGGTGTATACTGTGCAGCCTCTGTATACAGCGCGGTCTCTATAGGTGTATACTGTGCAGCCTCTGTATATAGCGCGGTCTCTATAGGTGTATACTGTGCAGCCTCTGTATACAGCGTGGTCTCTATAGGTGTATACTGTGCAGCCTCTGTATACAGCGCGGTCTCTATAGGTGTATACCGTGCAGCCTCTGTATACAGCACGGTCTCTATAGGTGTATACCGTGCAGCCTCTGTATACAGCGCGGTCTCTATAGGTGTATACTGTGCAGCCTCTGTATACAGCGCGGTCTCTATAGGTGTATACCGTGCAGCCTCTGTATACAGCGCGGTCTCTATAGGTGTATACCGTGCAGCCTCTGTATACAGCGCAGTCTCTATAGGTGTATACTGTGCAGCCTCAGCCTCTGTATACAGCGCGGTCTCTATAGGTGTATACTGTGCAGCCTCTGTATACAGCGCGGTCTCTAGGCGTATACTGTGCAGCCTCTGTATACAGCACGGTCTCTATAGGTGTATACTGTGCAGCCTCTGTATACAGCACGGTCTCTATAGGTGTATACTGTGCAGCCTCTGTATACAGCGCGGTCTCTAGGTGTATACTGTGCAGCCTCAGCCTCCGTATACGGTGCGGTCTCTATAGTTGTATACTGTGCAGCCTCTGTATACAGCGCGGTCTCTATAGGTGTATACTGTGCAGCCTCTGTATACAGCACGGTCTCTATAGGTGTATACTGTGCAGCCTCTGTATACAGCGCGGTCTCTAGGTGTATACTGTGCAGCCTCTGTATACAGCGCGGTCTCTATAGGTGTATACTGTGCAGCCTCTGTATACAGCGCGGTCTCTATAGGTGTATACTGTGCAGCCTCTGTATACAGCGCGGTCTCTATAGGTGTATACCGTGCAGCCTCTGTATACAGCGCGGTCTCTATAGGTGTATACTGTGCTGCCTCTGTATACAGCGCAGTCTCTATAGGTGTATACTGTGCAGCCTCTGTATACAGCGCGGTCTCTATAGGTGTATACTGTGCAGCCTCTGTATACGGTGCGGTCTCTATAGGTGTATACTGTGCAGCCTCTGTATACAGCGCTGTCTCTATAGGTGTATACTGTGCAGCCTCTGTATACAGCGCGGTCTCTATAGGTGTATACCGTGCAGCCTCTGTATACAGCGCGGTCTCTATAGGTGTATACCGTGCAGCCTCTGTATACAGCGCGGTCTCTAGGTGTATACTGTGCAGCCTCTGTATACAGCGCAGTCTCTATAGGTGTATACTGTGCAGCCTCTGTATACAGCGCGGTCTCTATAGGTGTATACTGTGCAGCCTCTGTATACGGCGCGGTCTCTATAGGTGTATACTGTGCAGCCTCTGTATACGGCGCGGTCTCTATAGGTGTATACTGTGCAGCCTCTGTATACGGCGCGGTCTCTATAGGTGTATACTGTGCAGCCTCTGTATACAGCGCGGTCTCTATAGGTGTATACGGCGTGGTCTCTATAGGTGTATACTGTGCTGCCTCTGTATACAGCGCAATCTCTATAGGTGTATACTGTGCAGTCTCTGTATACGGCGCGGTCTCTATAGGTGTATACTGTGCAGCCTCTGTATACGGCGCGGTCTCTATAGGTGTATACTGTGCAGCCTCTGTATACAGCGCTGTCTCTATAGGTGTATACTGTGCAGCCTCAGCCTCTGTATACAGCGCAGTCTCTATAGGTGTATACTGTGTAGCCTCTGTATACAGCGCGGTCTCTATAGGTGTATACTGTGCAGCCTCTGTATACAGCGCGGTCTCTATAGGTGTATACTGTGCTGCCTCTGTATACAGCGCGGTCTCTATAGGTGTATACCGTGCAGTCTCTGTATACAGCGCGGTCTCTATAGGTGTATACCGTGCAGCCTCTGTATACAGCGCGGTCTCTATAGTTGTATACTGTGCTGCCTCTGTATACAGCGCGGTCTCTATAGGTGTATACCGTGCAGTCTCTGTATACAGCGCGGTCTCTATAGGTGTATACCGTGCAGCCTCTGTATACAGCGCGGTCTCTATAGGTGTATACTGTGCAGCCTCTGTATACAGCGCGGTCTCTATAGATGTATACTGTGCAGCCTCTGTATACAGCGCGGTCTCTATAGGTGTATACTGTGCAGCCTCTGTATACAGCGCGGTCTCTATAGGTGTATACTGTGCAGCCTCTGTATACAGCGCGGTCTCTATAGGTGTATACTGTGCAGCCTCTGTATACAGCAAGTTCTCTATAGGTGTATACTGTGCAGCCTCTGTATACGGCGCGGTCTCTATAGGTGTATACTGTGCAGCCTCTGTATACGGCGCGGTCTCTATAGGTGTATACTGTGCAGCCTCTGTATACAGCGCAGTCTCTATAGGTGTATACTGTGCAGCCTCTGTATACAGCGCAGTCTCTATAGGTGTATACTGTGCAGCCTCTGTATACAGCGCAGTCTCTATAGGTGTATACTGTGCAGCCTCTGTATACAGCGCAGTCTCTATATGTGTATACTGTGCAGCCTCTGTATACAGCACGGTCTCTATAGGTGTATACTGTGCAGCCTCTGTATACAGCACGGTCTCTATAGGTGTATACTGTGCAGCCTCTGTATACAGCGCGGTCTCTATAGGTGTATACTGTGCAGCCTCTGTATACAGCGCGGTCTCTATAGGTGTATACTGTGCAGCCTCTGTATACAGCGCGGTCTCTATAGGTGTATACTGTGCAGCCTCTGTATACAGCGCGGTCTCTATAGGTGTATACTGTGCAGCCTCTGTATACAGCGCGGTCTCTATAGGTGTATACTGTGCAGCCTCTGTATACAGCGCGGTCTCTATAGGTGTATACTGTGCAGCCTCTGTATACAGCGCGGTCTCTATAGGTGTATACTGTGCAGCCTCTGTATACAGCGCGGTCTCTATAGGTGTATACCGTGCAGCCTCTGTATACAGCACGGTCTCTATAGGTGTATACCGTGCAGCCTCTGTATACAGCGCGGTCTCTATAGGTGTATACCGTGCAACCTCTGTATACAGCGCGGTCTCTATAGGTGTATACCGTGCAGCCTCTGTATACAGCGCGGTCTCTATAGGTGTATACCGTGCAGCCTCTGTATACAGCGCGGTCTCTATAGGTGTATACCGTGCAGCCTCTGTATACAGCGCGGTCTCTATAGGTGTATACCGTGCAGCCTCTGTATACAGCACGGTCTCTATAGGTGTATACTGTGCAGCCTCTGTATACAGCGCGGTCTCTATAGGTGTATACTTTGCAGCCTCTGTATACAGCGCGGTCTCTATAGGTTTATACTGTGCAGCCTCTGTATACAGCGCGGTCTCTATAGGTGTATACTGTGCAGCCTCTGTATACAGCGCGGTCTCTATAGGTGTATACCGTGCAGCCTCTGTATACAGCGTGGTCTCTATAGGTGTATACTGTGCAGCCTCTGTATACAGCGCGGTCTCTATAGGTGTATACCGTGCAGCCTGTGTATACAGCACGGTCTCTATAGGTGTATACCGTGCAGCCTCTGTATACAGCGCGGTCTCTATAGGTGTATACTGTGCAGCCTCTGTATACAGCGCGGTCTCTATAGGTGTATACCGTGCAGCCTCTGTATACAGCGCGGTCTCTATAGGTGTATACCGTGCAGCCTCTGTATACAGCGCAGTCTCTATAGGTGTATACTGTGCTGCCTCTGTATACGGTGCGGTCTCTATAGTTGTATACTGTGCAGCCTCAGCCTCTGTATACAGCGCGGTCTCTATAGGTGTATACTGTGCAGCCTCTGTATACAGCGCGGTCTCTAGGTGTATACTGTGCAGCCTCTGTATACAGCACGGTCTCTATAGGTGTATACTGTGCAGCCTCTGTATACAGCACGGTCTCTATAGGTGTATACTGTGCAGCCTCTGTATACAGCGCGGTCTCTAGGTGTATACTGTGCAGCCTCAGCCTCCGTATACGGTGCGGTCTCTATAGTTGTATACTGTGCAGCCTCTGTATACAGCGCTGTCTCTATAGGTGTATACTGTGCAGCCTCTGTATACAGCACGGTCTCTATAGGTGTATACTGTGCAGCCTCTGTATACAGCGCGGTCTCTAGGTGTATACTGTGCAGCCTCTGTATACAGCGCGGTCTCTATAGGTGTATACTGTGCAGCCTCTGTATACAGCGCGGTCTCTATGGGTGTATACTGTGCAGCCTCTGTATACAGCGCGGTCTCTATAGGTGTATACCGTGCAGCCTCTGTATACAGCGCGGTCTCTATAGGTGTATACTGTGCTGCCTCTGTATACAGCGCAGTCTCTATAGGTGTATACTGTGCAGCCTCTGTATACAGCGCGGTCTCTATAGGTGTATACTGTGCAGCCTCTGTATACGGTGCGGTCTCTATAGGTGTATACTGTGCAGCCTCTGTATACAGCGCGGTCTCTATAGGTGTATACTGTGCAGCCTCTGTATACAGCGCGGTCTCTATAGGTGTATACTGTGCAGCCTCTGTATACGGCGCGGTCTCTATAGGTGTATACTGTGCAGCCTCTGTATACGGCGCGGTCTCTATAGGTGTATACTGTGCAGCCTCTGTATACAGCGCGGTCTCTATAGGTGTATACGGCGTGGTCTCTATAGGTGTATACTGTGCTGCCTCTGTATACAGCGCAATCTCTATAGGTGTATACTGTGCAGTCTCTGTATACGGCGCGGTCTCTATAGGTGTATACTGTGCAGCCTCTGTATACGGCGCGGTCTCTATAGGTGTATACTGTGCAGCCTCTGTATACAGCGCTGTCTCTATAGGTGTATACTGTGCAGCCTCAGCCTCTGTATACAGCGCAGTCTCTATAGGTGTATACTGTGTAGCCTCTGTATACAGCGCGGTCTCTATAGGTGTATACTGTGCAGCCTCTGTATACAGCGCGGTCTCTATAGGTGTATACCGTGCAGCCTCTGTATACAGCGCGGTCTCTATAGTTGTATACTGTGCTGCCTCTGTATACAGCGCGGTCTCTATAGGTGTATACTGTGCAGCCTCTGTATACAGCGCGGTCTCTATAGGTGTATACTGTGCAGCCTCTATATACAGCGCGGTCTCTATAGGTGTATACTGTGCAGCCTCTGTATACAGCAAGGTCTCTATAGGTGTATACTGTGCAGCCTCAGCCTCTGTATACGGTGCGGTCTCTATAGTTGTATACTGTGCAGCCTCTGTATACAGCGCGGTCTCTATAGGTGTATACTGTGCAGCCTCAGCCTCTGTATACAGCACGGTCTCTATAGGTGTATACTGTGCAGCCTCTGTATACAGCGCGGTCTCTATAGGTGTATACTGTGCAGCCTCAGCCTCTGTATACAGCGCAGTCTCTATAGGTGTATACTGTGCAGCCTCAGCCTCTGTATACGGCGCAGTCTCTATAGGTGTATACTGTGCAGCCTCTGTATACAGCGCGGTCTCTATAGGTGTATACCGTGCAGCCTCTGTATACAGCGCGGTCTCTATAGGTGTATACCGTGCAGCCTCTGTATACAGCGCGGTCTCTATAGGTGTATACTGTGCAGACTCTGTATACAGCGCGGTCTCTAGGTGTATACTGTGCAGCCTCTGTATACGGCGCGGTCTCTATAGGTGTATACGGCGCGGTCTCCATAGGTGTATACTGTGCAGCCTCTGTATACAGCGCGGTCTCTAGGTGTATACCGTGCAGCCTCTGTATACAGCGCGGTCTCTATAGGTGTATACTGTGTAGCCTCTGTATACAGCGCGGTCTCTATAGGTGTATACTGTGCAGCCTCAGCCTCCGTATACAGTGCGGTCTCTATAGGTGTATACCGTGCAGCCTCTGTATACAGCGCGGTCTCTATAGGTGTATACTGTGTAGCCTCTGTATACAGCGTGGTCTCTATAGGTGTATACTGTGCAGCCTCAGCCTCTGTATACGCAGTCTCTATAGGTGTATAATGTGCAGCCTCTGTATACAGCACGGTCTCTATAGGTGTATACCGTGCAGCCTCTATATACAGCGCGGTCTCTATAGGTGTATACTGTGCAGCCTCTGTATACGGCGCGGTCTCTATAGGTGTATATTGTGCAGCCTCTGTATACAGCGCGGTCTCTATAGGTGTATACTGTGCAGCCTCTGTATACAGCACGGTCTCTATAGGTTTATACTGTGCAGCCTCTGTATACAGCGCGGTCTCTATAGGTGTATACCGTGCAGCCTCTGTATACAGCGCGATCTCTATGGGTGTATACTGTGCAGCCTCTGTATACAGCGCAGTCTCTATAGGTGTATACTGTGCAGCCTCTGTATACAGCGCGGTCTCTATAGGTGTATACTGTGCAGCCTCTGTATACAGCACGGTCTCTATAGGTGTATACTGTGCAGCCTCAGCCTCTGTATACAGCGCAGTCTCTATAGGTGTATACTGTGCAGCCTCTGTATACAGCGCGGTCTCTATAGGTGTATACTGTGCAGCCTCTGTATATAGCACGGTCTCTATAGGTGTATACTGTGCAGCCTCTGTATACAGCGCGGTCTCTATAGGTGTATACTGTGCAGCCTCTGTATACAGCGCGGTCTCTATAGGTGTATACTGTGCAGCCTCTGTATACAGCGCGGTCTCTATAGGTGTATACTGTGCAGCCTCTGTATACAGCGCAGTCTCTATAGGTGTATACTGTGCAGCCTCTGTATACAGCGCGGTCTCTATAGGTGTATACTGTGCAGCCTCTGTATACGGCGCCGTCACTATAGGTGTATACTGTGCAGCCTCTGTATACAGCGCGGTCTCTATAGGTTTATACTGTGCAGCCTCTGTATACAGCGCGGTCTCTATAGTTGTATACTGTGCAGCCTCTGTATACAGCGCGGTCTCTATAGGTGTATACTGTGCAGCCTCTGTATACAGCGCGGTCTCTATAGGTGTATACTGTGCAGCCTCTGTATACAGCGCGGTCTCTATAGGTGTATACTGTGCAGCCTCTGTATACAGCGCGGTCTCTATAGGTTTATACTGTGCAGCCTCTGTATACAGCGCGGTCTCTATAGTTGTATACTGTGCAGCCTCTGTATACAGCGCAGTCTCTATAGGTGTATACTGTGCAGCCTCTGTATACAGCGCGGTCTCTATAGGTTTATACTGTGCAGCCTCTGTATACAGCGCGGTCTCTATAGTTGTATACTGTGCAGCCTCTGTATACAGCGCAGTCTCTATAGGTGTATACTGTGCAGCCTCTGTATACAGCGCGGTCTCTATAGGTGTATACTGTGCAGCCTCTGTATACAGCGCGGTCTCTATAGGTGTATACTGTGCAGCCTCTGTATACAGCGCGGTCTCTATAGGTGTATACCGTGTAGCCTCTGTATACAGCGCAGTCTCTATAGGTGTATACCGTGCAGCCTCTGTATACAGCGCGGTCTCTATAGGTGTATACTGTGCAGCCTCTGTATACAGCGCGGTCTCTATAGGTGTATACTGTGCAGCCTCTGTATACGGCGCGGTCTCTATAGGTGTATACTGTGCAGCCTCTGTATACAGCGCGGTCTCTATAGGTGTATACTGTGCAGCCTCTGTATACAGCGCGGTCTCTATAGGTGTATACTGTGCAGCCTCTGTATACGGCGCCGTCACTATAGGTGTATACTGTGCAGCCTCTGTATACAGCGCGGTCTCTATAGGTGTATACTGTGCAGCCTCTGTATACAGCGCGGTCTCTATAGGTGTATACTGTGCAGCCTCTGTATACGGTGCGGTCACTATAGGTGTATACCGTGCAGCCTCTGTATACAGCACGGTCTCTATAGGTGTATACCGTGCAGCCTCTGTATACAGCGTGGTCTCTATAGGTGTATATT
Source organism: Phyllobates terribilis (assembly GCF_046119375.1). NCBI lineage: Eukaryota > Metazoa > Chordata > Amphibia > Anura > Dendrobatidae > Phyllobates > Phyllobates terribilis. The sequence goes on along the minus strand of NW_027362774.1, from coordinate 35,447,069 downwards.
GTGCAGCCTCTGTATACAGCGCGGTCTCTATAGGTGTATACTGTGCAGCCTCTGTATACAGCGCGGTCTCTATAGGTGTATACTTTGCAGCCTCTGTATACAGCGCGGTCTCTATAGGTGTATACTGTGCAGCCTCTGTATACAGCGCGGTCTCTATAGGTGTATACTGTGCAGCCTCTGTATACAGCGCGGTCTGTATAGGTGTATACCGTGCAGCCTCTGTATACAGCGTGGTCTCTATAGGTGTATACTGTGCAGCCTCTGTATACAGCGCGGTCTCTATAGGTGTATACCGTGCAGCCTCTGTATACAGCACGGTCTCTATAGGTGTATACCGTGCAGCCTCTGTATACAGCGCGGTCTCTATAGGTGTATACTGTGCAGCCTCTGTATACAGCGCGGTCTCTATAGGTGTATACCGTGCAGCCTCTGTATACAGCGCGGTCTCTATAGGTGTATACCGTGCAGCCTCTGTATACAGCGCAGTCTCTATAGGTGTATACTGTGCAGCCTCAGCCTCCGTATACGGTGCGGTCTCTATAGTTGTATACTGTGCAGCCTCAGCCTCTGTATACAGCGCGGTCTCTATAGGTGTATACTGTGCAGCCTCTGTATACAGCACGGTCTCTATAGGTGTATACTGTGCAGCCTCTGTATACAGCGCGGTCTCTAGGTGTATACTGTGCAGCCTCAGCCTCCGTATACGGTGCGGTCTCTATAGTTGTATACTGTGCAGCCTCTGTATACAGCGCGGTCTCTATAGGTGTATACTGTGCAGCCTCTGTATACAGCACGGTCTCTATAGGTGTATACTGTGCAGCCTCTGTATACAGCGCGGTCTGTAGGTGTATACTGTGCTGCCTCTGTATACAGCGCGGTCTCTATAGGTGTATACTGTGCAGCCTCTGTATACAGCGCGGTCTCTATAGGTGTATACTGTGCAGCCTCTGTATACAGCGCGGTCTCTATAGGTGTATACCGTGCAGCCTCTGTATACAGCGCGGTCTCTATAGGTGTATACTGTGCTGCCTCTGTATACAGCGCAGTCTCTATAGGTGTATACTGTGCAGCCTCTGTATACAGCGCGGTCTCTATAGGTGTATACTGTGCAGCCTCTGTATACGGTGCGGTCTCTATAGGTGTATACTGTGCAGTCTCTGTATACAGCGCTGTCTCTATAGGTGTATACTGTGCAGCCTCTGTATACAGCGCGGTCTCTATAGGTGTATACCGTGCAGCCTCTGTATACAGCGCGGTCTCTATAGGTGTATACCGTGCAGCCTCTGTATACAGCGCGGTCTCTAGGTGTATACTGTGCAGCCTCTGTATACAGCGCAGTCTCTATAGGTGTATACTGTGCAGCCTCTGTATACAGCGCGGTCTCTATAGGTGTATACTGTGCAGCCTCTGTATACGGCGCGGTCTCTATAGGTGTATACTGTGCAGCCTCTGTATACGGCGCGGTCTCTATAGGTGTATACTGTGCAGCCTCTGTATACAGCGCGGTCTCTATAGGTGTATACGGCGTGGTCTCTATAGGTGTATACTGTGCTGCCTCTGTATAAAGCGCAATCTCTATAGGTGTATACTGTGCAGTCTCTGTATACGGCGCGGTCTCTATAGGTGTATACTGTGCAGCCTCTGTATACGGCGCGGTCTCTATAGGTGTATACTGTGCAGCCTCTGTATACAGCGCTGTCTCTATAGGTGTATACTGTGCAGCCTCAGCCTCTGTATACAGCGCAGTCTCTATAGGTGTATACTGTGTAGCCTCTGTATACAGCGCGGTCTCTATAGGTGTATACTGTGCAGCCTCTTTATACAGCGCGGTCTCTATAGGTGTATACCGTGCAGCCTCTGTATACAGCTCGGTCTCTATAGTTGTATACTGTGCTGCCTCTGTATACAGCGCGGTCTCTATAGGTGTATACCGTGCAGCCTCTGTATACAGCGCGGTCTCTATAGGTGTATACCGTGCAGTCTCTGTATACAGCGCGGTCTCTATAGGTGTATACTGTGCAGCCTCTGTATACAGCGCGGTCTCTATAGATGTATACTGTGCAGCCTCTGTATACAGCGCGGTCTCTATAGGTGTATACTGTGCAGCCTCTGTATACAGCGCGGTCTCTATAGGTGTATACTGTGCAGCCTCTGTATACAGCGCGGTCTCTATAGGTGTATACTGTGCAGCCTCTGTATACAGCAAGGTCTCTATAGGTGTATACTGTGCAGCCTCAGCCTCTGTATACGGTGCGGTCTCTATAGTTGTATACTGTGCAGCCTCTGTATACAGCGCGGTCTCTATATGTGTATACTGTGCAGCCTCAGCCTCTGTATACAGCACGGTCTCTATAGGTGTATACTGTGCAGCCTCTGTATACAGCGCGGTCTCTATAGGTGTATACTGTGCAGCCTCAGCCTCTGTATACAGCGCAGTCTCTATAGGTGTATACTGTGCAGCCTCAGCCTCTGTATACGGCGCAGTCTCTATAGGTGTATACTGTGCAGCCTCTGTATACAGCGCGGTCTCTATAGGTGTATACCGTGCAGCCTCTGTATACAGCGCGGTCTCTATAGGTGTATACCGTGCAGCCTCTGTATACAGCGCGGTCTCTATAGGTGTATACTGTGCAGACTCTGTATACAGCGCGGTCTCTAGGTGTATACTGTGCAGCCTCTGTATACGGCGCGGTCTCTATAGGTGTATACGGCGCGGTCTCTATAGGTGTATACTGTGCAGCCTCTGTATACAGCGCGGTCTCTAGGTGTATACCGTGCAGCCTCTGTATACAGCGCGGTCTCTATAGGTGTATACCGTGCAGCCTCTGTATACAGCGCGGTCTCTATAGGTGTATACTGTGTAGCCTCTGTATACAGCGCGGACTCTATAGGTGTATACTGTGCAGCCTCAGCCTCCGTATACAGTGCGGTCTCTATAGGTGTATACCGTGCAGCCTCTGTATACAGCGCGGTCTCTATAGGTGTATACTGTGTAGCCTCTGTATACAGCGTGGTCTCTATAGGTGTATACTGTGCAGCCTCAGCCTCTGTATACGCAGTCTCTATAGGTGTATACTGTGCAGCCTCTGTATACAGCACGGTCTCTATAGGTGTATACCGTGCAGCCTCTATATACAGTGCGGTCTCTATAGGTGTATACTGTGCAGCCTCTGTATACGGCGCGGTCTCTATAGGTGTATCTTGTGCAGCCTCTGTATACAGCGCGGTCTCTATAGGTGTATACTGTGCAGCCTCTGTATACAGCACGGTCTCTATAGGTTTATACTGTGCAGCCTCTGTATACAGCGCGGTCTCTATAGGTGTATACCGTGCAGCCTCTGTATACAGCGCGGTCTCTATAGGTGTATACTGTGCAGCCTCTGTATACAGCGCAGTCTCTATAGGTGTATACTGTGCAGCCTCTGTATACAGCGCGGTCTCTATAGGTGTATACTGTGCAGCCTCTGTATACAGCACGGTCTCTATAGGTGTATACTGTGCAGCCTCAGCCTCTGTATACAGCGCAGTCTCTATAGGTGTATACTGTGCAGCCTCTGTATACAGCGCGGTCTCTATAGGTGTATACTGTGCAGCCTCTGTATACAGCGCGGTCTCTATAGGTGTATACTGTGCAGCCTCTGTATACAGCGCGGTCTCTATAGGTGTATACTGTGCAGCCTCTGTATACAGCGCGGTCTCTATAGGTGTATACTGTGCAGCCTCTGTATACAGCGCAGTCTCTATAGGTGTATACTGTGCAGCCTCTGTATACAGCGCGGTCTCTATAGGTGTATACTGTGCAGCCTCTGTATACAGCGCGGTCTCTATAGGTGTATACTGTGCAGCCTCTGTATACAGCACGGTCTCTATAGGTGTATACCGTGCAGCCACTGTATACAGCGCGGTCTCTATAGGTGTATACCGTGCAGCCTCTGTATACAGCGCGGTCTCTATAGGTGTATACTGTGCAGCCTCTGTATACAGCGCGGTCTCTATAGGTGTATACTGTGCAGCCTCTATGCAGCGCGGTCTCTATAGGTGTATACTGTGCAGCCTCTGTATACAACGCGGTCTCTATAGGTGTATACTGTGCAGCCTCTGTATACAGCACAGTCTCTATAGGTGTATACTGTGCAGCCTCTGTATACAGCGCGGTCTCTATAGGTGTATACCGTGTAGCCTCTGTATACAGCGCGGTCTCTATAGGTGTATACCGTGCAGCCTCTGTATACAGCGCGGTCTCTATAGGTGTATACCGTGCAGCCTCTGTATACAGCACGGTCTCTATATGTTTATACCGTGCAGCCTCTATATACAGCGTGGTCTCTATAGGTGTATATTGTGCAGCCTCTGTATACAGCGCGGTCTCTATAGGTGTATACTGTGCAGCCTCTGTATACAGCACGGTCTCTATAGGTGTATACTGTGCAGCCTCTGTATACAGCACGGTCTGTATAGGTTTATACTGTGCAGCCTCTGTATACAGCGCGGTCTCTATAGGTGTATACCGTGCAGCCTCTGTATACAACGCAGTCTCTATAGGTGTAAACCGTGCAGCCTCTGTATACAGCGCGGTCTCTATAGGTGTATACCGTGCAGCCTCTGTATACAGCGCAGTCTCTATAGTTGTATACTGTGCAGCCTCTGTATACAGCGCAGTCTCTATAGGTGTATACTGTGCAGCCTCTGTATACAACGCAGTCTCTATAGGTGTAAACCGTGCAGCCTCTGTATACAGCGCGGTCTCTATAGGTGTATACCGTGCAGCCTCTGTATACAGCGCAGTCTCTATAGTTGTATACTGTGCAGCCTCTGTATACAGCGCGGTCTCTATAGGTGTATACTGTGCAGCCTCTGTATACGGCGCCGTCACTATAGGTGTATACTGTGCAGCCTCTGTATACAGCGCGGTCTCTATGGGTGTATACTGTGCAGCCTATGTATACAGCGCGGTCTCTATAGGTGTATACTGTGCAGTCTCTGTATACGGCGCGGTCTCTATAGGTGTATACTGTGCAGCCTCTGTATACGGTGCGGTCAATATAGGTGTATACTGTGCAGCCTCTGTATACAGCGCGGTCTCTATAGGTGTATACCGTGCAGCCTCTGTATACAGCACGGTCTCTATAGGTGTATACCGTGCAGCCTCTGTATACAGCACGGTCTCTATAGGTGTATATTGTGCAGCCTCTGTATACAGCGCGGTCTCTATAGGTGTATACTGTGCAGCCTCTGTATACAGCACGGTCTCTATAGGTGTATACTGTGCAGCCTCTGTATACAGCGCGGTCTCTATAGGTGTATACCGTGCAGCCTCTGTATACAGCGCAGTCTCTATAGGTGTATACCGTGCAGCCTCTGTATACAGCGCGGTCTCTATAGGTGTATACTGTGCAGCCTCTGTATACAGCGCAGTCTCTATAGGTGTATACTGTGCAGCCTCTGTATACAGCGCAGTCTCTATAGGTGTATACTGTGTAGCCTCTGTATACAGCGCGGTCTCTATAGGTGTATACCGTGCAGCCTCTGTATTCAGCACGGTCTCTATAGGTGTATACCGTGCAGCCTCTGTATACAGCGCGGTCTCTATAGGTGTATACTGTGCAGCCTCTGTATACGACGCGGTCTCTATAGGTGTATACTGTGCAGCCTCTGTATACAGCGCGGTCTCTAGGTGTATACTGTGCAGCCTCTATACAGCGCGGTCTCTATAGGTGTATACTGTGCAGCCTCTGTATACAGCGCGGTCTCTATAGGTGTATACCGTGCAGCCTCTGTATACAGCGCAGTCTCTATAGGTGTATACCGTGCAGCCTCTGTATACAGCGCGGTCTCTATAGGTGTATACTGTGCAGCCTCTGTATACAGCACGGTCTCTATAGGTGTATACTGTGCAGCCTCTGTATACGGTGCGGTCTCTATAGTTGTATACTGTGCAGCCTCAGCCTCTGTATACAGCGCGGTCTCTATAGGTGTATACTGTGCAGCCTCTGTATACAGCACGGTCTCTATAGGTGTATACTGTGCAGCCTCTGTATACAGCGCGGTCTCTAGGTGTATACTGTGCAGCCTCTGTATACAGCGCGGTCTCTATAGGTGTATACTGTGCAGCCTCTGTATACAGCGCGGTCTCTATAGGTGTATACTGTGCAGCCTCTGTATACAGCGCAGTCTCTATAGGTGTATACTGTGCAGCCTCTGTATACAGCGCGGTCTCTATAGGTGTATACCGTGCAGCCTCTGTATACAGCGCGGTCTCTATAGGTGTATACCGTGCTGCCTCTGTATACAGCGCGGTCTCTATAGGTGTATACTGTGCAGCCTCTGTATACAGCGCGGTCTCTATAGGTGTATACTGTGCAGCCTCTGTATACGGCGCGGTCTCTATAGGTGTATACTGTGCAGCCTCTGTATACGGTGCGGTCTCTATAGGTGTATACTGTGCAGCCTCTGTATACAGCGCGGTCTCTATAGGTGTATACCGTGCAGCCTCTGTATACAGCGCGGTCTCTATAGGTGTATACCGTGCAGCCTCTGTATACAGCGTGGTCTCTATAGGTGTATACCGTGCAGCCTCTGTATACAGCGCGGTCTCTATAGGTGTATACTGTGCAGCCTCTGTATACGGCGCGGTCTCTATAGGTGTATACTGTGCAGCCTCTGTATACGGCGCGGTCTCTATAGGTGTATACTGTGCAGCCTCTGTATACGCCGCGGTCTCTATAGGTGTATACTGTGCAGCCTCTGTATACGGCGCGGTCTCTATAGGTGTATACTGTGCAGCCTCTGTATACAGCGCGGTCTCTATAGGTGTATACTGTGCAGCCTCTGTATACAGCGCAGTCTCTATAGGTGTATACTGTGTAGCCTCTATATACAGCGCGGTCTCTATAGGTGTATACTGTGCAGCCTCTGTATACAGCGCGGTCTCTATAGGTGTATACCGTGCAGCCTCTGTATACAGCGCGGTCTCTATAGGTGTATACTGTGCTGCCTCTGTATACAGCGCGGTCTCTATAAGTGTATACAGCGCGGTCTCTATAGGTGTATACCGTGCTGCCTCTGTATACAGCGCGGTCTCTATAGGTGTATACTGTGCAGCCTCTGTATACAGCGCGGTCTCTATAGGTGTATACTGTGCAGCCTCTGTATACAGCGCGGTCTCTATAGGTGTATACTGTGCAGCCTCTGTATACAGCGCGGTCTCTATAGGTGTATACTGTGCAGCCTCTGTATACAGCGCGGTCTCTATAGGTGTATACTGTGCAGCCTCTGTATACAGCGCGGTCTCTATAGGTGTATACTGTGCAGCCTCTGTATACAGCGCGGTCTCTATAGGTGTATACTGTGCAGCCTCTGTATACGGCGCGGTCACTATAGGTGTATACTGTGCAGCCTCTGTATACAGCGCGGTCTCTATAGGTGTATACTGTGCAGCCTCTGTATACGGCGCGGTCTCTATAGGTGTATACTGTGCAGCCTCTGTATGCGGCGCGTTCACTATAGGTGTATACTGTGCAGCCTCTGTATACAGCGCAGTCTCTATAGGTGTATACTGTGCAGCCTCTGTATACAGCGCGGTCTCTATAGGTGTATACTGTGCAGCCTATGTATACAGCACGGTCTCTATAGGTGTATACTGTGCAGCCTCTGTATACAGCGCGGTCTCTATAGGTGTATACCGTGCAGCCTCTGTATACAGCACGGTCTCTATAGGTTTATACCGTGCAGCCTCTATATACAGCGTGGTCTCTATAGGTGTATATTGTGCAGCATCTGTATACAGCGCGGTCTCTATAGGTGTATACTGTGCAGCCTCTGTATACAGCACGGTCTCTATAGGTGTATACTGTGCAGCCTCTGTATACAGCACGGTCTCTATAGGTGTATACTGTGCAGCCTCTGTATACAGCACGGTCTCTATAGGTGTATACTGTGCAGCCTCTGTATACAGCGCGGTCTCTATAGGTGTATACTGTGCAGCCTCTGTATACAGCGCAGTCTCTATAGGTGTATACCGTGCAGCCTCTGTATACAGCGCGGTCTCTATAGGTGTATACCGTGCAGCCTCTGTATACAGCGCGGTCTCTATAGGTGTATACCGTGCAGCCTCTGTATACAGCACGGTCTCTATAGGTTTATACCGTGCAGCCTCTATATACAGCACGGTCTCTATAGGTGTATATTGTGCAGCCTCTATATACAGCGTGGTCTCTATAGGTGTATATTGTGCAGCCTCTCTATACAGCGCGGTCTCTATAGGTGTATACCGTGCAGCCTCTGTATACAGCGCCGTCTCTATAAGTGTATACCGTGCAGCCTCTGTGTACAGCGCGGTCTCTATGGGTGTATACCGTGCAGCCTCTGTATACAGCGCAGTCTCTATAGGTGTATACTGTGCAGCCTCTGTATACAGCGCGGTCTCTATAGGTGTATACTGTGCAGCCTCTGTATACAGCACGGTCTCTATAGGTGTATACTGTGCAGCCTCTGTATAGAGCGCAGTCTCTATAGGTGTATACTGTGCAGCCTCTGTATAGAGCGCGGTCTCTATAGGTGTATACCGTGCAGCCTCTGTATACGGCGCGGTCTCTATAGGTGTATACTGTGCAGCCTCTGTATACAGCGTGGTTTCTATAGGTGTATACTGTGCAGCCTATGTATACAGCACGGTCTCTATAGGTGTATACTGTGCAGCCTCTGTATACAGCGCGGTCTCTATAGGTGTATACCGTGCAGCCTCTGTATACAGCGCGGTCTCTATAGGTGTATACTGTGCAGCCTCTGTATACAGCGCGGTTTCTATAGGTGTATACTGTGCAGCCTATGTATACAGCACGGTCTCTATAGGTGTATACTGTGCAGCCTCTGTATACAGCGCGGTCTCTAGGTGTATTCTGTGCAGCCTCTGTATACGGCGCGGTCTCTATAGGTGTATACGGCGCGGTCTCTATAGGTGTATACTGTGCAGCCTCTGTATACAGCGCGGTCTCTAGGTGTATACCGTGCAGCCTCTGTATACAGCGCGGTCTCTATAGGTGTATACCGTGCAGCCTCTGTATACAGCGCGGTCTCTATAGGTGTATACTGTGCAGCCTCAGCCTCTGTATACGCGGTCTCTATAGGTGTATACTGTGCAGCCTCTGTATACAGCGCGGTCTCTAGGTGTATTCCGTGCAGCCTCTGTATACAGCGCGGTTTCTATAGGTGTATACTGTGCAGCCTCTGTATAGAGCACGGTCTCTATAGGTGTATACCGTGCAGCCTCTGTATACAGCACGGTCTCTATAGGTGTATACCGTTCAGCCTCTGTATACAGCGCAGTCTCTATAGGTGTATACCGTGCAGCCTCTGTATACAGCGCGGTCTCTATAGGTGTATACCGTGCAGCCTCTGTATACAGCGCGGTCTCTATAGGTGTATACCGTGCAGCCTCTGTATACAGCACGGTCTCTATATGTTTATACCGTGCAGCCTCTATATACAGCGTGGTCTCTATAGGTGTATATTGTGCAGCCTCTGTATACAGCGCGGTCTCTATAGGTGTATACTGTGCAGCCTCTGTATACAGCACGGTCTCTATAGGTGTATACTGTGCAGCCTCTGTATACAGCACGGTCTGTATAGGTTTATACTGTGCAGCCTCTGTATACAGCGCGGTCTCTATAGGTGTATACCGTGCAGCCTCTGTATACAGCGCAGTCTCTATAGGTGTATACCGTGCAGCCTCTGTATACAGCGCGGTCTCTATAGGTGTATACCGTGCAGCTTCTGTATACAGCGCAGTCTCTATAGGTGTATACCGTGCAGCCTCTGTATACAGCGCAGTCTCTATAGGTGTATACCGTGCAGCCTCTGTATACAGCGCAGTCTCTATAGGTGTATACCGTGCAGCCTCTGTATACGGCGCGGTCTCTATAGGTGTATACCGTGCAGCCTCTGTATACAGCGCGGTCACTATAGGTGTATACTGTGCAGCCTCTGTATACAGCGCGGTCTCTATAGGTGTATACTGTGCAGCCTATGTATACAGCGCGGTCTCTATAGGTGTATACTGTGCAGCCTATGTATACAGCGCGGTCTCTATAGGTGTATACTGTGCAGCCTCTGTATACAGCGCGGTCTCTATAGGTGTATACTGTGCAGCCTCTGTATACGGTGCGGTCACTATAGGTGTATACTGTGCAGCCTCTGTATACAGCGCGGTCTCTATAGGTGTATACCGTGCAGCCTCTGTATACAGCACGGTCTCTATAGGTGTATACCGTGCAGCCTCTGTATACAGCGTGGTCTCTATAGGTGTATATTGTGCAGCCTCTGTATACAGCGCGGTCTCTATAGGTGTATACTGTGCAGCCTCTGTATACAGCACGGTCTCTATAGGTGTATACTGTGCAGCCTCTGTATACAGCGCGGTCTCTATAGGTGTATACCGTGCAGCCTCTGTATACAGCGCAGTCTCTATAGGTGTATACCGTGCAGCCTCTGTATACAGCGCGGTCTCTATAGGTGTATACTGTGCAGCCTCTGTATACAGCGCAGTCTCTATAGGTGTATACTGTGCAGCCTCTGTATACAGCGCAGTCTCTATAGGTGTATACTGTGTAGCCTCTGTATACAGCGCGGTCTCTATAGGTGTATACCGTGCAGCCTCTGTATACAGCACGGTCTCTATAGGTGTATACCGTGCAGCCTCTGTATACAGCACGGTCTCTATAGGTGTATACTGTGCAGCCTCTGTATACAGCGCGGTCTCTATAGGTGTATACTGTGCAGCCTCTGTATACGACGCGGTCTCTATAGGTGTATACTGTGCAGCCTCTGTATACAGCGCGGTCTCTAGGTGTATACTGTGCAGCCTCTATACAGCGCGGTCTCTATAGGTGTATACTGTGCAGCCTCTGTATACAGCGCGGTCTCTATAGGTGTATACCGTGCAGCCTCTGTATACAGCGCAGTCTCTATAGGTGTATACTGTGCAGCCTCTGTATACGGTGCGGTCTCTATAGTTGTATACTGTGCAGCCTCAGCCTCTGTATACAGCGCGGTCTCTATAGGTGTATACTGTGCAGACTCTGTATACAGCACGGTCTCTATAGGTGTATACTGTGCAGCCTCTGTATACAGCGCGGTCTCTAGGTGTATACTGTGCAGCCTCAGCCTCCGTATACGGTGCGGTCTCTATAGTTGTATACTGTGCAGCCTCTGTATACAGCGCGGTCTCTATATGTGTATACTGTGCAGCCTCTGTATACAGCACGGTCTCTATAGGTGTATACTGTGCAGCCTCTGTATACAGCGCGGTCTCTAGGTGTATACTGTGCAGCCTCTGTATACAGCGCGGTCTCTATAGGTGTATACCGTGCTGCCTCTGTATACAGCGCGGTCTCTATGGGTGTATACTGTGCAGCTTCTGTATACAGCGCGGTCTCTATAGGTGTATACGGCGTGGTCTCTATAGGTGTATACTGTGCTGCCTCTGTATACAGCGCAGTCTCTATAGGTGTATACTGTGCAGCCTCTGTATACGGCGCGGTCTCTATAGGTGTATACTGTGCAGCCTCTGTATACGGCGCGGTCTCTATAGGTGTATACTGTGCAGCCTCTGTATACAGCGCGGTCTCTATAGGTGTATACTGTGCAGCCTCAGCCTCTGTATACAGCGCAGTCTCTATAGGTGTATACTGTGTAGCCTCTATATACAGTGCGGTCTCTATAGGTGTATACTGTGCAGCCTCTGTATACAGCGCGGTCTCTATAGGTGTATACCGTGCAGCCTCTGTATACAGCGCGGTCTCTATAGGTGTATACTGTGCTGCCTCTGTATACAGCGCGGTCTCTATAGGTGTATACCGTGCAGCCTCTGTATACAGCGCGGTCTCTATAGGTGTATACCGTGCAGCCTCTGTATACAGCGCGGTCTCTATAGGTGTATACTGTGCAGCCTCTGTATACAGCGCGGTCTCTATAGGTGTATACTGTGCAGCCTCTGTATACAGCGCGGTCTCTATAGGTGTATACTGTGCAGCCTCTGTATACAGCGCGGTCTCTATAGGTGTATACTGTGCAGCCTCTGTATACAGCGCAGTCTCTATAGGTGTATACTGTGCAGCCTCTGTATACAGCGCGGTCTCTATAGGTGTATACTGTGCAACCTCTGTATACAGCGCGGTCTCTATAGGTGTATACTGTGCAGCCTCTGTATACGGCACGGTCACTATAGGTGTATACTGTGCAGCCTCTGTATACAGCGCGGTCTCTATAGGTGTATACTGTGCAGCCTCTGTATACAGCGCGGTCTCTATAGGTGTATACTGTGCAGCCTATGTATACAGCACGGTCTCTATAGGTGTATACTGTGCAGCCTCTGTATACAGCGCGGTCTCTATAGGTGTATACCGTGCAGCCTCTGTATACAGCGCGGTCTCTATGGGTGTATACCGTGCAGCCTCTGTATACAGCACGGTCTCTATAGGTTTATACCGTGCAGCCTCTATATACAGCGTGGTCTCTATAGGTGTATATTGTGCAGCCTCTGTATACAGCGCGGTCTCTATAGGTGTATACTGTGCAGCCTCTGTATACAGCACGGTCTCTATAGGTGTATACTGTGCAGCCTCTGTATACAGCACGGTCTCTATAGGTGTATATCGTGCAGCCTCTGTATACAGCGCGGTCTCTATAGGTGTATACCGTGCAGCCTCTGTATACAGCGCGGTCTCTATAGGTGTATACTGTGCAGCCTCTGTATACGGTGCGGTCTCTGTAGGTGTATACCGTGCAGCCTCTGTATACAGCGCGGTCTCTATAGGTGTATACCGTGCAGCCTCTGTATACAGCACGGTCTCTATAGGTTTATACCGTGCAGCCTCTATATACAGCGTGGTCTCTATAGGTGTATATTGTGCAGCCTCTATATACAGCGTGGTCTCTATAGGTGTATATTGTGCAGCCTCTCTATACAGCGCGGTCTCTAGGTGTATACTGTGCAGCCTCTGTATACAGCGCGGTCTCTATAGGTGTATACTGTGCAGCCTCTGTATACAGCGCGGTCTCTATAGGTGTATACCGTGCAGCCTCTGTATACAGCACAGTCTCTATAGGTGTTTATCGTGCAGCCTCTGTATACAGCGCGGTCTCTATAGTTGTATACTGTGCAGCCTCTGTATACGGCGTGGTCTCTATAGGTGTATACGGCGCGGTCTCTATAGGTGTATACTGTGCAGCCTCTGTATACAGCGCGGTCTCTAGGTGTATACCGTGCAGCCTCTGTTTACAGCGCGGTCTCTATAGGTGTATACCGTGCATCCTCTGTATACGGTGCGGTCTCTATAGGTGTATACTGTGCAGCCTCTGTATACAGCGCGGTCTCTAGGTGTATACCGTGCAGCCTCTGTATACAGCGCAGTCTCTATAGGTGTATACTGTGCAGCCTCTGTATACAGCACGGTCTCTATAGGTGTATACTGTGCAGCCTCTGTATACAGCACGGTCTCTATAGGTGTGTACTGTGCAGCCTCTGTATACAGCACGGTCTCTATAGGTGTATACTGTGCAGCCTCTGTATACAGCGCGGTCTCTATAGGTGTATACTGTGCAGCCTCTGTATACAGCACGGTCTCTAAAGGTGTATACTGTGCAGCCTCTGTATACAGCGCGGTCTCTATAGGTGTATACTGTGCAGCCTCTGTATACAGCACGGTCTCTATAGGTGTATACGGCGCGGTCTCTAGGTGTATACTGTGCAGCCTCTGTATACAGCACGGTCTCTATAGGTGTATACTGTGCAGCCTCTGTATACAGCGCGGTCTCTATAGGTGTATACTGTGCAGCCTCTGTATACAGCACGGTCTCTATAGGTGTATACTGTGCAGCCTCTGTATACAGCGCGGTCTCTAGGTGTATACTGTGCAGCCTCTGTATACAGCGCGGTCTCTATAGGTGTATACTGTGCAGCCTCTGTATACAGCGCGGTCTCTATCGGTGTATACTGTGCAGCCTCAGCCTCTGTATACAGCGTGGTCTCTATAGGTGTATACTGTGTAGCCTCTGTATACAGCGCGGTCTCTATAGGTGTATACCGTGCAGCCTCTGTATACAGCGCGGTCTCTATAGGTGTATACCGTGCAGCCTCTGTATACAGCACGGTCTCTATAGGTGTATACTGTGCAGCCTCTGTATACGGCGCGGTCTCTATAGGTGTATACTGTGCAGCCTCTGTATAAAGCGCGGTCTCTATAGGTGTATACCGTGCAGCCTCTGTATACAGCACAGTCTCTATAGGTGTATACCGTGCAGCCTCTGTATACAGCGCGGTCTCTTTAGTTGTATACTGTGCAGCCTCTGTATACAGCGCGGTCTCTAGGTGTATACTGTGCAGCCTCTGTATACGGCGCGGTCTCTATAGGTGTATACGGCGCGGTCTCTATAGGTGTATACTGTGCAGCCTCTGTATACAGCGCGGTCTCTAGGTGTATACCGTGCAGCCTCTGTATACAGCGCGGTCTCTATAGGTGTATACCGTGCAGCCTCTGTATACGGCGCGGTCTCTATAGGTGTATACGGCGCAGTCTCTATAGGTGTATACTGTGCAGCCTCTGTATACAGCGCGGTCTCTATGTGTATACCGTGCAGCCTCTGTATACAGCGCAGTCTCTATAGGTGTATACTGTGCAGCCTCTGTATACAGCACGGTCTCTATAGGTGTATACTGTGCAGCCTCTGTATACAGCACGGTCTCCATAGGTGTATACTGTGCAGCCTCTGTATACAGCACGGTCTCTATAGGTGTATACTGTGCAGCCTCTGTATACAGCGCGGTCTCTATAGGTGTATACTGTGCAGCCTCTGTATACAGCACGGTCTCTATAGGTGTATACTGTGCAGCCTCTGTATACAGCGCGGTCTCTATAGGTGTATACTGTGCAGCCTCTGTATACAGCGCGGTCTCTATAGGTGTATACTGTGCAGCCTCTGTATACAGCACGGTCTCTATAGGTGTATACTGTGCAGCCTCTGTATACATCGCGGTCTCTATAGGTGTATACTGTGCAGCCTCTGTATACGGCGCGGTCTCTATAGGTGTATACTGTGCAGCCTCTGTATACGGCGCGGTCTCTATAGGTGTATACCGTGCAGCCTCTGTATACGGCGCGGTCTCTATAGGTGTATACTGTGCAGCCGCTGTATACAGCGCGGTCTCTATAGGTGTATACTGTGCTGCCTCTGTATACAGCGCGGTCTCTAGGTGTATACTGTGCAGCCTCTGTATACAGCGCGGTCTCTATAGGTGTATACTGTGCAGCCTCTGTATACAGCGCGGTCTCTATAGGTGTATACCGTGCAGCCTCTGTATACAGCGCGGTCTCTATAGGTGTATACCGTGCAGCCTCTGTATACGGCGCGGTCTCTATAGGTGTATACGGCGCAGTCTCTATAGGTGTATACTGTGCAGCCTCTGTATACAGCGCGGTCTCTATGTGTATACCGTGCAGCCTCTGTATACAGCGCAGTCTCTATAGGTGTATACTGTGCAGCCTCTGTATACAGCACGGTCTCTATAGGTGTATACTGTGCAGCCTCTGTATACAGCACGGTCTCCATAGGTGTATACTGTGCAGCCTCTGTATACAGCACGGTCTCTATAGGTGTATACTGTGCAGCCTCTGTATACAGCGCGGTCTCTATAGGTGTATACTGTGCAGCCTCTGTATACAGCATGGTCTCTATAGGTGTATACTGTGCAGCCTCTGTATACAGCACGGTCTCTATAGGTGTATACTGTGCAGCCTCTGTATACAGCGCGGTCTCTATAGGTGTATACTGTGCAGCCTCTGTATACAGCGCGGTCTCTATATGTGTATACCGTGCAGCCTCTGTATACAGCGCGGTCTCTATAGGTGTATACCGTGCAGCCTCTGTATACAGCGCGGTCTCTATAGGTGTATACCGTGCAGCCTCTGTATACGGCGCGGTCTGTATAGTTGTATACCGTGCAGCCTCTGTATACGGCGCGGTCTTTATAGGTGTATACTGTGCAGCCTCTGTATACAGCGCGGTCTCTATAGGTGTATACCGTGCAGCCTCTGTATACAGCACAGTCTCTATAGGTGTATACCGTGCAGCCTCTGTATACAGCGCGGTCTCTATAGGTGTATACTGTGCAGCCTCTGTATACAGCGCGGTCTCTAGGTGTATACTGTGCAGCCTCTGTATACGGCGCGGTCTCTATAGGTGTATACTGTGCAGCCTCTGTATACAGCGCGGTCTCTAGGTGTATACCGTGCAGCCTCTGTATACAGCGCAGTCTCTATAGGTGTATACTGTGCAGCCTCTGTATACAGCACGGTCTCTATAGGTGTATACTGTGCAGCCTCTGTATACAGCACGGTCTCTATAGGTGTATACTGTGCAGCCTCTGTATACAGCGCGGTCTCTATAGGTGTATACTGTGCAGCCTCTGTATACAGCGCGGTCTCTATAGGTGTATACTGTGCAGCCTCTGTATACAGCACGGTCTCTATAGGTGTATACCGTGTAGCCTCTGTATACAGCGCGGTCTCTATAGGTGTATACTGTGCAGCCTCTGTATACTGCGCGGTCTCTATAGGTGTATACTGTGCAGCCTCTGTATACTGCGCGGTCTCTATAGGTGTATACTGTGCAGCCTCTGTATACGGCGCGGTCTCTATAGGTGTATACTTTGCAGCCTCTGTATACAGCGCGGTCTCTATAGGTGTATACAGCGCGGTCTCTAGGTGTATACTGTGCAGCCTCAGCCTCTGTATACGGTGCGGTCTCTATAGGTGTATACTGTGCAGCCTCTGTATACAGCACGATCTCTATAGTTCTATACCGTGCAGTCTCTGTATACAGCGCGGTCTCTATAGGTGTATACTGTGCGGTCTCTATAGGTGTATACTGTGCAGCCTCAGCCTCTGTATACAGCGCAGTCTCTGTAGGTGTATACTGTGCAGCCTCTGTATACAGCGCGGTCTCTATAGGTGTATACTGTGCAGCCTCTGTATACGGCGCTGTCTCTATAGGTGTATACTGTGCAGCCTCTGTATACAGCGCGGTCTCTATAGGTGTATACTGTGCAGTCTCTGTATACAGCGCGGTCTCTATAGATGTATACTGTGCAGCCTCTGTATACAGCACGGTCTCTATAGTTGTATACTGTGCAGCCTCTGTATACAGCGCGGTCTCTATAGGTGTATACCGTGCAGCCTCTGTATACGGCGCGGTCTCTATAGTTGTATACCGTGCAGCCTCTGTATACAGCGCGGTCTCTATAGTTGTATACTGTGCAGCCTCTGTATACAGCGCAGTCTCTATAGGTGTATACTGTGCAGCCTCTGTATACAGCGCGGTCTCTATAGGTGTATACCGTGCAGCCTCTGTATACAGCGCGGTCTCTATAGGTGTATACTGTGCAGCCTCTGTATACAGCGCGGTCTCTATAGGTGTATACCGTGCAGCCTCTGTATACAGCGCGGTCTCTATAGGTGTATACCGTGCAGCCTTTGTATACAGCGCGGTCTCTATAGGTGTATACCGTGCAGCCTCTGTATACAGCTTGGTCTCTATAGGTGTATACTGTGCAGCCTCAGCCTCTGTATACGCGGTCTCTATAGGTGTATACTGTGCAGCCTCTGTATACAGCGCGGTCTCTATAGGTGTATACCGTGCAGCCTCTGTATACAGCGCAGTCTCTATAGGTGTATACCGTGCAGCCTCTGTATACAGCACGGTCTCTATAGGTGTATACTGTGCAGCCTCTGTATACAGCACGGTCTCTATAGGTGTATACTGTGCAGCCTCTGTATACGGTGCGGTCTCTATAGGTGTATACTGTGCAGCCTCTGTATACAGCGCGGTCTCTATAGGTGTATACTGTGCAGCCTCTGTATACAGCGCGGTCTCTATAGGTGTATACTGTGCAGCCTCTGTATACAGCGCGGTGTCTAGGTGTATACCGTGCAGCCTCTGTATACGGTGCGGTCTCTATAGGTGTATACCGTACAACCTCTGTATACAGCGCAGTCTCTATAGGTGTATACCGTGCAACTTCTGTATACAGCGCAGTCTCTATAGGTGTATACCGTGCAGCCTCTGTATACAGCACGGTCTCTATAGGTGTATACCGTGCAGCCTCTGTATACGGCGCAGTCTCTATAGGTGTATACCGTGCAGCCTCTGTATACAGCGCAGTCTCTATAGGTGTATACTGTGTAGCCTCTGTATACAGCGCAGTCTATAGGTGTATAGTGTGCAGCCTCTGTATACGGCGCGGTCTCTCTAGGTGTATACTGTGCAGTCTCTGTATACGGCGCTGTCTCTATAGGTGTATACAGCGCGGTCTCTATAGGTGTATACTGTGCAGCCTCTGTATACAGCGCAGTCTCTATAGGTGTATACTCTGCAGCCTCTGTATACAGCGCGGTCTCTATAGGTGTATACTGTGCAGCCTCCGTATACAGCGCGGTCTCTATAGGTGTATACTGTGCAGCCTCTGTATACAGCGCGGTCTCTATAGGTGTATACAGCGCGGTCTCTATAGTTGTATACTGTGCAGCCTCTGTATAAAGCACGGTCTCTATAGTTGTATACTGTGCAGCCTCTGTATACAGCGCGGTGTCTATAGGTGTATACCGTGCAGCCTCTGTATACAGCGCGGTCTCTATAGGTGTATACTGTGCGGTCTCTATAGGTGTATACTGTGCAGCCTCAGCCTCTGTATACAGCGCAGTCTCTATAGGTGTATACTGTGCAGCCTCTGTATACAGCGCGGTCTCTATAGGTGTATACTGTGCAGCCTCTGTATACAGCACGGTCTCTATAGTTGTATACTGTGCAGCCTCTGTATACAGCACGGTCTCTATAGGTGTATACCGTGTAGCCTCTGTATACAGCACGGTCTCTATAGGTGTATACCGTGTAGCCTCTGTATACGGCGCGGTCTCTATAGGTGTATACCGTGCAGCCTCTGTATACTGTGCGGTCTCTATAGGTGTATACTGTGCAGCCTCTGTATACGGCGCGGTCTCTATAGGTGTATACCGTGCAGCCTCTGTATACGGCGCGGTCTCTATAGGTGTATACCGTGCAGCCTCTGTATACGGCGCGGTCTCTATAGGTGTATACCGTGCAGCCTCTGTATACGGCGCGGTCTCTATAGGTGTATACCGTGCAGCCTCTGTATACGCGCGGTCTCTATAGGTGTATACCGTGCAGCCTCTGTATACGGCGCGGTCTCTATAGGTGTATACCGTGCAGCCTCTGTATACGGCACGGTCTCTATAGGTGTATACCGTGCAGCCTCTGTATACGGCGCGGTCTCTATAGGTGTATACCGTGCAGCCTCTGTATACGGTGCAGCCTCTGTATACGGTGCAGTCTCTATAGGTGTATACCGTGCGGTCTCTATAGGTGTATACTGTGCAGCCTCTGTATACAGCGCGGTCTCTATAGGTGTATACCGTGCAACCTCTGTATACGGCGCGGTTTCTATAGGTGTATACCGTGCAGCCTCTGTATACAGCGCGGTCTCTATAGGTGTATACTGTGCAGCCTCTGTATACAGCGCGGTCTCTATAGGTGTATACTGTGCAGCCTCTGTATACAGCGCGGTCTCTATACGTGTATACTGTGCAGCCTCTGTATACAGCGCGGTCTCTTTAGGTGTATACTGTGCAGCCTCAGCCTCTATATACAGCGCGGTCTCTATAGGTGTATACTGTGCAGCCTCTGTATACAGCGCGGTCTCTATAGGTGTATACTGTGCAGCCTCTGTATACAGCGCAGTCTCTATAGGTGTATACTGTGCAGCCTCTGTATACAGCGCGGTCTCTATAGATGTATACTGTGCAGCCTCTGTATACAGCACGGTCTCTATAGTTGTATACTGTGCAGCCTCTGTATACAGCGCGGTCTCTATAGGTGTATACCGTGCAGCCTCTGTATACGGCGCGGTCTCTATAGGTGTATACGGCGCGGTCTCTATAGGTGTATACTGTGCAGCCTCTGTATACAGCGCGGTCTCTATAGTTGTATACCGTGCAGCCTCTGTATACAGCGCGGTCTCTATAGGTGTATACTGTGCAGCCTCTGTATACAGCGCGGTCTCTAGGTGTATACTGTGCAGCCTCTGTATACAGCGCGGTCTCTATAGGTGTATACTGTGCAGCCTCTGTATACAGCGCGGTCTCTATAGGTGTATACTGTGCAGCCTCTGTATACAGCGCGGTCTCTATAGGTGTATACCGTGCAGCCTCTGTATACAGCGCGGTCTCTATAGGTGTATACTGTGCAGCCTCTGTATACAGCGCGGTCTCTATAGGTGTATACTGTGCAGCCTCTGTATACGGTGCGGTCTCTATAGGTGTATACTGTGCAGCCTCTGTATACGGTGCGGTCTCTATAGGTGTATACCGTGCAGCCTCTGTATACAGCGCAGTCTCTATAGGTGTATACCGTGCAGCCTCTGTATACAGCGCGGTCTCTATAGGTGTATACCGTGCAGCCTCTGTATACAGCATGGTCTCTATAGGTGTATACCGTGCAGCCTCTGTATACAGCGCGGTCTCTAGGTGTATACTGTGCAGCCTCTGTATACGGCGCGGTCTCTATAGGTGTATACTGTGCAGCCTCTGTATACAGCGCGGTCTCTAGGTGTATACCGTGCAGCCTCTGTATACAGCGCAGTCTCTATAGGTGTATACTGTGCAGCCTCTGTATACAGCACGGTCTCTATAGGTGTATACTGTGCAGCCTCTGTATACAGCGCGGTCTCTATAGGTGTATACTGTGCAGCCTCTGTATACAGCGCGGTCTCTATAGGTGTATACTGTGCAGCCTCTGTATACAGCGCGGTCTCTATAGGTGTATACTGTGCAGCCTCTGTATACAGCACGGTCTCTATAGGTGTATACCGTGCAGCCTCTGTATACAGCGCGGTCTCTATAGGTGTATACTGTGCAGCCTCTGTATACTGCGCGGTCTCAATAGGTGTATACTGTGCAGCCTCTGTATACGGCGCGGTCTCTATAGGTGTATACTGTGCAGCCTCTGTATACAGCGCGGTCTCTATAGGTGTATACAGCGCGGTCTCTAGGTGTATACTGTGCAGCCTCAGCCTCTGTATACGGTGCGGTCTCTATAGTTGTATACTGTGCAGCCTCTGTATACAGCACGGTCTCTATAGTTCTATACCGTGCAGTCTCTGTATACAGCGCGGTCTCTATAGGTGTATACTGTGCGGTCTCTATAGGTGTATACTGTGCAGCCTCAGCCTCTGTATACAGCGCAGTCTCTGTAGGTGTATACTGTGCAGCCTCTGTATACAGCGCGGTCTCTATAGATGTATACTGTGCAGCCTCTGTATACAGCACGGTCTCTATAGTTGTATACTGTGCAGCCTCTGTATACAGCGCGGTCTCTATAGGTGTATACCGTGCAGCCTCTGTATACGGCGCGGTCTCTATAGTTGTATACCGTGCAGCCTCTGTATACAGCGCGGTCTCAATAGTTGTATACTGTGCAGCCTCTGTATACAGCGCAGTCTCTATAGGTGTATACTGTGCAGCCTCTGTATACAGCGCGGTCTCTATAGGTGTATACCGTGCAGCCTCTGTATACAGCGCGGTCTCTATAGTTGTATACTGTGCAGCCTCTGTATACAGCGCAGTCTCTATAGGTGTATACTGTGCAGCCTCTGTATACAGCGCGGTCTCTATAGGTGTATACTGTGCAGCCTCTGTATACAGCGCGGTCTCTTTAGGTGTATACTGTGCAGCCTCAGCCTCTATATACAGCGCGGTCTCTATAGGTGTATACTGTGCAGCCTCTGTATACAGCGCGGTCTCTATAGGTGTATACTGTGCAGCCTCTGTATACAGCGCAGTCTCTATAGGTGTATACCGTGCAGCCTCTGTATACAGCGCGGTCTCTATAGGTGTATACCGTGCAGCCTCTGTATACAGCACGGTCTCTATAGGTGTATACTGTGCAGCCTCTGTATACAGCACGGTCTCTATAGGTGTATACTGTGCAGCCTCTGTATACGGTGCGGTCTCTATAGGTGTATACTGTGCAGCCTCTGTATACAGCGCGGTCTCTATAGGTGTATACTGTGCAGCCTCTGTATACAGCGCGGTCTCTAGGTGTATACCGTGCAGCCTCTGTATACGGTGCGATCTCTATAGGTGTATACCGTGCAGCCTCTGTATACAGCGCAGTCTCTATAGGTGTATACCGTGCAGCCTCTGTATACAGCACGGTCTCTATAGGTGTATACCGTGCAGCCTCTGTATACGGTGTGGTCTCTATAGGTGTATACCGTGCAGCCTCTGTATACAGCGCGGTCTCTATAGGTGTATACCGTGCAGCCTCTGTATACAGCGCGGTCTCTATAGGTGTATACTGTGCAGCCTCTGTATACAGCGCAGTCTCTATAGGTGTATACTGTGTAGCCTCTGTATACAGCGCAGTCTATAGGTGTATAGTGTGCAGCCTCTGTATACGGCGCGGTCTCTATAGGTGTATACTGTGCAGCCTCTGTATACGGCGCGGTCTCTATAGGTGTATACTGTGCAGCCTCTGTATACAGCGCGGTCTCTATAGGTGTATACTGTGCAGCCTCTGTATACAGCGCAGTCTCTATAGGTGTATACTGTGCAGCCTCTGTATACAGCGCGGTCTCTATAGGTGTATACTGTGCAGCCTCTGTATACAGCGCGGTCTCTATAGGTGTATACAGCGCGGTCTCTATAGTTGTATACTGTGCAGCCTCTGTATAAAGCACGGTCTCTATAGTTGTATACTGTGCAGCCTCTGTATACAGCGCGGTCTCTATAGGTGTATACCGTGCAGCCTCTGTATACAGCGCGGTCTCTATAGGTGTATACTGTGCGGTCTCTATAGTTGTATACTGTGCAGCCTCAGCCTCTGTATACAGCGCAGTCTCTATAGGTGTATACTGTGCAGCCTCTGTATACAGCGCGGTCTCTATAGGTGTATACTGTGCAGCCTCTGTATACAGCACGGTCTCTATAGTTGTATACTGTGCAGCCTCTGTATACAGCACGGTCTCTATAGGTGTATACCGTGTAGCCTCTGTATACGGCGCGGTCTCTATAGGTGTATACCGTGCAGCCTCTGTATACGGCGCGGTCTCTATGGGTGTATACCGTGCAGCCTCTGTATACGGCGCGGTCTCTATAGGTGTATACCGTGCAGCCTCTGTATACGGCGCGGTCTCTATAGGTGTATACCGTGCAGCCTCTGTATACGGCGCGGTCTCTATAGGTGTATACCGTGCAGCCTGTGTATACGGCGCGGTCTCTATAGGTGTATACCGTGCAGCCTCTGTATACGGCGCGGTCTCTATAGGTGTATACTG
Source organism: Phyllobates terribilis (assembly GCF_046119375.1). Classification (NCBI taxonomy): domain Eukaryota; kingdom Metazoa; phylum Chordata; class Amphibia; order Anura; family Dendrobatidae; genus Phyllobates; species Phyllobates terribilis. Next base: position 35,423,668 of record NW_027362774.1, on the reverse strand, counting down.
TGCAGCCTCTGTATACGGCGCGGTCTCTATAGGTGTATACCGTGCAGCCTCTGTATACGGCACGGTCTCTATAGGTGTATACCGTGCAGCCTCTGTATACGGCGCGGTCTCTATAGGTGTATACCGTGCAGCCTCTGTATACGGTGCAGCCTCTGTATACGGTGCAGTCTCTATAGGTGTATACCGTGCGGTCTCTATAGGTGTATACTGTGCAGCCTCTGTATACAGCGCGGTCTCTATAGGTGTATACCGTGCAACCTCTGTATACGGCGCGGTTTCTATAGGTGTATACCGTGCAGCCTCTGTATACAGCGCGGTCTCTATAGGTGTATACTGTGCAGCCTCTGTATACAGCGCGGTCTCTATAGGTGTATACTGTGCAGCCTCTGTATACAGCGCGGTCTCTATAGGTGTATACTGTGCAGCCTCTGTATACAGCGCGGTCTCTTTAGGTGTATACTGTGCAGCCTCAGCCTCTATATACAGCGCGGTCTCTATAGGTGTATACCGTGCAGCCTCAGCCTCTGTATACAGCGTAGTCTCTGTAGGTGTATACTGTGCAGCCTCTGTATACAGCGCGGTCTCTATAGATGTATACTGTGCAGCCTCTGTATACAGCACGGTCTCTATAGTTGTATACTGTGCAGCCTCTGTATACAGCGCGGTCTCTATAGGTGTATACCGTGCAGCCTCTGTATACGGCGCGGTCTCTATAGGTGTATACGGCGCGGTCTCTATAGGTGTATACTGTGCAGCCTCTGTATACAGCGCGGTCTCTATAGGTGTATACTGTGTGGTCTCTATAGGTGTATACTGTGCAGCCTCTGTATACAGCGCGGTCTCTAGGTGTATACTGTGCAGCCTCTGTATACAGCGCGGTCTCTATAGGTGTATACTGTGCAGCCTCTGTATACAGCGCGGTCTCTATAGGTGTATACCGTGCAGCCTCTGTATACAGCGCGGTCTCTATAGGTGTATACCGTGCAGCCTCTGTATACAGCACGGTCTCTATAGGTGTATACTGTGCAGCCTCTGTATACAGCACGGTCTCTATAGGTGTATACTGTGCAGCCTCTGTATACGGTGCGGTCTCTATAGGTGTATACTGTGCAGCCTCTGTATACAGCGCGGTCTCTATAGGTGTATACTGTGCAGCCTCTGTATACAGCGCGGTCTCTAGGTGTATACCGTGCAGCCTCTGTATACGGTGCGGTCTCTATAGGTGTATACCGTGCAGCCTCTGTATACAGCGCAGTCTCTATAGGTGTATACCGTGCAGCCTCTGTATACAGCACGGTCTCTATAGGTGTATACCGTGCAGCCTCTGTATACGGTGCGGTCTCTATAGGTGTATACCGTGCAGCCTCTGTATACAGCGCAGTCTCTATAGGTGTATACCGTGCAGCCTGTGTATACAGCGCGGTCTCTATAGGTGTATACTGTGCAGCCTCTGTATACAGCGCAGTCTCTATAGGTGTATACTGTGTAGCCTCTGTATACAGCGCAGTCTATAGGTGTATAGTGTGCAGCCTCTGTATACGGCGCGGTCTCTATAGGTGTATACTGTGCAGCCTCTGTATACGGCGCGGTCTCTATAGGTGTATACTGTGCAGCCTCTGTATACAGCGCGGTCTCTATAGGTGTATACTGTGCAGCCTCTGTATACAGCGCAGTCTCTATAGGTGTATACTGTGCAGCCTCTGTATACAGCGCGGTCTCTATAGGTGTATACTGTGCAGCCTCCGTATACAGCGCGGTCTCTATAGGTGTATACTGTGCAGCCTCTGTATACAGCGCGGTCTCTATAGGTGTATACAGCGCGGTCTCTATAGTTGTATACTGTGCAGCCTCTGTATAAAGCACGGTTTCTATAGTTGTATACTGTGCAGCCTCTGTATACAGCGCGGTCTCTATAGGTGTATACCGTGCAGCCTCTGTATACAGCGCGGTCTCTATAGGTGTATACTGTGCGGTCTCTATAGTTGTATACTGTGCAGCCTCAGCCTCTGTATACAGCGCAGTCTCTATAGGTGTATACTGTGCAGCCTCTGTATACAGCGCGGTCTCTATAGGTGTATACTGTGCAGCCTCTGTATACAGCACGGTCTCTATAGTTGTATACTGTGCAGCCTCTGTATACAGCACGGTCTCTATAGGTGTATACCGTGTAGCCTCTGTATACGGCGCGGTCTCTATAGGTGTATACCGTGCAGCCTCTGTATACGGCGCGGTCTCTATGGGTGTATACCGTGCAGCCTCTGTATACGGCGCGGTCTCTATAGGTGTATACCGTGCAGCCTCTGTATACGGCGCGGTCTCTATAGGTGTATACCGTGCAGCCTCTGTATACGGCGCGGTCTCTATAGGTGTATACCGTGCAGCCTGTGTATACGGCGCGGTCTCTATAGGTGTATACCGTGCAGCCTCTGTATACGGCGCGGTCTCTATAGGTGTATACTGTGCAGCCTCTGTATACGGCGCGGTCTCTATAGGTGTATACCGTGCAGCCTCTGTATACGGCACGGTCTCTATAGGTGTATACCGTGCAGCCTCTGTATACGGCGCGGTCTCTATAGGTGTATACCGTGCAGCCTCTGTATACGGTGCAGCCTCTGTATACGGTGCAGTCTCTATAGGTGTATACCGTGCGGTCTCTATAGGTGTATACTGTGCAGCCTCTGTATACAGCGCGGTCTCTATAGGTGTATACCGTGCAACCTCTGTATACGGCGCGGTTTCTATAGGTGTATACCGTGCAGCCTCTGTATACAGCGCGGTCTCTATAGGTGTATACTGTGCAGCCTCTGTATACAGCGCGGTCTCTATAGGTGTATACTGTGCAGCCTCTGTATACAGCGCGGTCTCTATAGGTGTATACTGTGCAGCCTCTGTATACAGCGCGGTCTCTTTAGGTGTATACTGTGCAGCCTCAGCCTCTATATACAGCGCGGTCTCTATAGGTGTATACCGTGCAGCCTCAGCCTCTGTATACAGCGTAGTCTCTGTAGGTGTATACTGTGCAGCCTCTGTATACAGCACGGTCTCTATAGTTGTATACTGTGCAGCCTCTGTATACAGCGCGGTCTCTATAGGTGTATACCGTGCAGCCTCTGTATACGGCGCGGTCTCTATAGGTGTATACGGCGCGGTCTCTATAGGTGTATACTGTGCAGCCTCTGTATACAGCGCGGTCTCTATAGTTGTATACCGTGCAGCCTCTGTATACAGCGCGGTCTCTATAGGTGTATACTGTGTGGTCTCTATAGGTGTATACTGTGCAGCCTCTGTATACAGCGCGGTCTCTAGGTGTATACTGTGCATCCTCTGTATACAGCGCGGTCTCTATAGGTGTATACTGTGCAGCCTCTGTATACAGCGCGGTCTCTATAGGTGTATACCGTGCAGCCTCTGTATACAGCGCGGTCTCTATAGGTGTATACCGTGCAGCCTCTGTATACAGCACGGTCTCTATAGGTGTATATGTAGCACCCTGAGGATTCGGCTGCTACAGGGGTATTGCACCTCAACCCAGAGGTGTGATATTCCACTCCCGGGTAAGGATGGAGTGTGGAACTGAGCTCGGTAGGCTGCATGCACTACATACATCCCATTTCCGAGGAGCAGACCGACGGTACTCCCACTTAGAAATGTGCAGGTACGACCGAGTCTGTTCCTGGCTGGAGTGGGAGGGGGGTGGTACATCCCAAGTAGTGTAGGGGCAGATAGGGGGAGCAGCCTGGGTAAAGATAGGAGCTCATTGGGTGCTGGTCACCTGAGCTCACACATAGAGGGTGTATATAAGGTGGGCACCAACTAAGAACAGGGTCAGTTGCAGAGAGAAAGTCAGCGAGCTGAGGAGAAGAGAGACCCAGAGTGAGAGAGGAGAAAGAGAGACCCAGAGGGGGAAACAGAAAAGGAACTCTGAGAACCCAAAGTCCATCAGCGGGTGAAGAGTTGGCATTAGGGTACCGGATCCCAAGCTGGTGGGGGCAAAAGCACACCCTAGCCAGAGACCGGAGGCCGTGGGCAGTGTCTGCCACGGCCACCCACCACATCCACCCCGAAGGCATACCACGTGGAGGGTCAGGGAACCCAAGGCCAAGGGTCTCCCAACAGAAGGCCCGAGGGAGCTGGACCTGGGTGGATCCCTAGTGGGGACGGCCAGAGAAAGGACAGAAGGAGAGCTCAGGGTCACGCTCCGGACTCGCTTGGGGGTTGGCTGGATCCAGGACCTGGTGGATGCAGCACGGCTCGGGAGGTCACTTGAAGCTGGAGTGACCGGAACATCAGCAGTGAGTAAATACCCTTAACTGCATAACCCGACTCTGTCTTCCTTTAACATCTATGCTGCACCACCACAACCCCCATCCTCTGCACCTGACCCCCTGAGGCTATACCCCACCCGTTGGGGGTTATACCATCAAAAGCTGCACCTACACCATCAGCCTCAGCGGACCCTGCTGCAGCGGCGGCCATAGTGACCGCAATACAACGGGTGGCGTAGTCGACATTAAGAACTTGATAACATCTGTAGGACTGCCACATACAACTGAGTTTGACACCCTGGGCACGGACCGGGTCACAGCCACTCGGAAGACTACAACCCCCATCTGATCTGGCTCCGGATATTCCCCCTAAAGAATATGGCCCAGGGGGCGCGTCAACTTTGGCGTAGTCGGCAGGATTACGTGCCCGCAACACCCGGGTACTGCGTGCCTGAAGAAAAGTGCAAGTTTACCTCAAAAAGAAGTCTCCTGCCGGTTCCGGAGGGTCCCCGCCATCGGACCCCATCACCAGTCGATTCCTGCCGGTTGTCCGCCATTAACAGCTTTTTCCCGCCATCTGCAGAGTTTCCCGCCACTGGGAAGCGATTCCCGCCATTTCCAAAGGTTTCCCGCCTTGGAAGAGCGGACGCCATTATGGGCGTGCCAGAGGGTGGCGAGAGGCCACCTCCCATCGTGGGCCAGGACCGAAAATGGCGCCAAAAGTGGAAACCGCCCCCACCAACAGAGACTGTGATGCTAGAGGTGTCTGTCAGCGTGAAAGAACTCCCCCTGGAGCTGACAGTCACCAAGTTGCCCCGGGACCGCCCTCGAAGGGGGAGGAGACGAAAGGAGAGAGAAAAGATGGGTGTCGCCTGGAGCAGTCTGGAGCGAGCGCACCCGGAGGCAAGAAGCCTGGAGAAGAAGATCGGAGGAGCTTACCCGGAGATGGCGAGAAAGCAGAGCAGCACCGGCCCGTTGGCCAGGAGCCTGCTAGAAACCGAGGAGGGAGAGCAGAGCAGCACCGGCCCGCTGGCCAGGAGCCTGCTGGAAGAAGAGCAGAGCAGCACCGACCCGTTGGTCAGGAGCCTGCTGGAAACCACGACCCCACTAGGCCTAGTGGAGGTCCTCGCACAGCTCCCCCGAGACCGGGAGTGTGCACAGACTGCCCTGGAGGGCCTCGCACGGAGGATGGCCCGGGTACAGCGAGAGACATTGGCGGAGTGGAGCCGAGAGATGGCCCAGCAAACCAAGACCCGGAGCACGCCAGCCAAGATGAGGAGACAGACCGCCTCTGAGGATGGCGCGGGAGGACCCAAGGCCGGAGACGGCGCCGAGAAGGGAGCCGAACGCATGGAGGCAGGTAAAGGGGACGTCTATACCCCAAACCGGGAAACCGCTTACCTGCCCCAGCTCCCCGTCGCAGAGCCCGAAAGTCCCCCTGCTGTGCCCGAAAACGCCATGTCACCGACGCAGACTAGGCCCCAACCGGAAGCCGCCGCCGCGACCCCTGTGACGCCATGCGCACCGACCCCGAGCGTGGCAAAACAGGAAGTAACACCAGCCTGGTCGCAGGGCCTAGAATTCCCGGGCGTCACATCACCAACAGCGCCCCCTACCTCCGCGGAGCCTCCGGCCTGGCCGCAAGGCCAGGTAGCCCAGGGCGCCGCCGTCCTAACGGTGCCCTTCACCTTCCAGGTGCCCCAGGCCTGGCCGCAAGGCCTGGGCAACCCGGGCGCCACCACCACCGCGCCCGCGCCCGTAAAACCAAGGGTGCCGCGTCTGGGAGAGGACTTGTTTGCCCAGCACACGTGGCCGGACGGGCAGCCTTTCATCTGGTCCCAGGAATATTATGGACTGGAGCACCAGAGGAGGGTTGGGGCCATGTGTGCACCCCTGATTCCGGCTCCGAAGCCCGTGATAAGGATCTCGCCCCCGCTTGAAGAGACCCAATTTGAGTGGGACCCCACCGGAGAAGACCTAATGGGGTTCACTCAAGAAACCAGGGCAGCTGCAGCGGAGCGTGCTGAGTGCTGCCGACAGCAGCTCGAGGAGTTTGCGAGGGAGCGGAGAGAGAGGCGGGTCCGGGAACAACAGGCCCAAATAAGGAGCGCCGAGCAGAAGAGCCGGACCAGGAGGGACCCCCGTGCAGAGCACAGTCCCCGCACCACCGGGACTGTAATCAAGTTTAACCTGCAGCACGGGTGGGGCTTCATCCGAGACCACAACACCCCCGGCGACGTCTTTGTCACGCGCAGAGACGTGGAGTCCCATCTGCCGGAGGGGCACAGAGGTCGTGACCTTTACATCGGGGACGAGGTCACCTTTACCCGGCACAAGTGTGCCAAAGGACCTTACGCCCTCCATGTGCATCGCCTGACAGAGGAGGAGCTGCGATGTGAGGAGGAAGAGCAAGAGGACCCGGACGGGTCTGAAGCTAAGATCCCCAAAGAAAGAGCAGGAGGAAGACGTCGTTAAGTACAGCGGAGCAGGTGCTGTAAATAGTTACCCGACCGGGGTACAAAGAAACTGTTACTGCAAATATAGTCCCCGTTGGGACCAGCTGATGTGAACTGTTCACCCGTTTACCCTTAATCCCACTGACCGAGGACTGAGAGCGGTCATTCCTCCCCAATACCTGGCCGAGGACTGAGAGCGGCCACACTGTCCCTTGTACATAGTTGCGCTTCCTAAAGCGCCCCCTACTGGTTTTACTGTAAAACCACCTTAAAGAAAGGAACTGTCGCACTTTGCCCGGTCAACAGTTGCCCAGTGACCGGAGGAGGAACAAGAGACGACGAGAATGTTTAATGCTGCTAATTTATATAATGTTTTATATGTTTTATATGTTTTATATGTTTATGAAAAATTTTGTATGTTTTGTGATGTTTTTGTCTTTCAGCCCGAGGACGTGCTGTGATTTACCAGGGGGGAATGTAGCACCCTGAGGATTCGGCTGCTACAGGGGTATTGCACCTCAACCCAGAGGTGTGATATTCCACTCCCGGGTAAGGAAGGAGTGTGGAACTGAGCTCGGTAGGCTGCATGCACTACACACATCCCATTTCCGAGGAGCAGACCGACGGTACTCCCACTTAGAAATGTGCAGGTACGACCGAGTCTGTTCCTGGCTGGAGTGGGAGGGGGGTGGTACATCCCAAGTAGTGTAGGGGCAGATAGGGGGAGCAGCCTGGGTAAAGATAGGAGCTCATTGGGTGCTGGTCACCTAAGCTCACACATAGAGGGTGTATATAAGGTGGGCACCAACTAAGAACAGGGTCAGTTGCAGAGAGAAAGTCAGCGAGCTGAGGAGAAGAGAGACCCAGAGTGAGAGAGGAGAAAGAGAGACCCAGAGGGGGAAACAGAAAAGGAACTCTGAGAACCCAAAGTCCATCAGCGGGTGAAGAGTTGGCATTAGGGTACCGGATCCCAAGCTGGTGGGGGCAAAAGCACACCCTAGCCAGAGACCGGAGGCCGTGGGCAGTGTCTGCCACGGCCACCCACCACATCCACCCCGAAGGCATACCACGTGGAGGGTCAGGGAACCCAAGGCCAAGGGTCTCCCAACAGAAGGCCCGAGGGAGCTGGACCTGGGTGGATCCCTAGTGGGGACGGCCAGAGAAAGGACAGAAGGAGAGCTCAGGGTCACGCTCCGGACTCGCTTGGGGGTTGGCTGGATCCAGGACCTGGTGGATGCAGCACGGCTCGGGAGGTCACTTGAAGCTGGAGTGACCGGAACATCAGCAGTGAGTAAATACCCTTAACTGCATAACCCGACTCTGTCTTCCTTTAACATCTATGCTGCACCACCACAACCCCCATCCTCTGCACCTGACCCCCTGAGGCTATACCCCACCCGTTGGGGGTTATACCATCAAAAGCTGCACCTACACCATCAGCCTCAGCGGACCCTGCTGCAGCGGCGGCCATAGTGACCGCAATACAACGGGTGGCGTAGTCGACATTAAGAACTTAATAACATCAGTAGGACTGCCACATACAACTGAGTTTGACACCCTGGGCACGGACCGGGTCACAGCCACTCGGAAGACTACAACCCCCATCTGATCCGGCTCCGGATATTCCCCCTAAAGAATATGGCCCAGGGGGCGCGTCATATACTGTGCAGCCTCTGTATACAGCGCGGTCTCTATAGGTGTATACTGTGCAGCCTCTGTATACAGCGCGGTCTCTATAGGTGTATACTGTGCAGCCTCTGTATACAGCGCGGTCTCTATAGTTGTATACTGTGCAGCCTCTGTATACAGCGCGGTCTCTAGGTGTATACTGTGCAGCCTCTGCATACAGCACAGTCTCTATAGGTGTATACCGTGCAGCCTCTGTATACAGCGCGGTCTCTATAGGTGTATACTGTGCAGCCTCTGTATACGGCGCGGTCTCTATAGGTGTATACTGTGCAGCCTCTGTATACAGCGCGGTCTCTAGGTGTATACCGTGCAGCCTCTGTATACAACGTGGTCTCTATAGGTGTATACCGTGCAGCCGGTGTATACGGCGCGGTCTCTATAGGTGTATACTGTGCAGCCTCTGTATACAGCGCGGTCTCTAGGTGTATACCGTGCAGCCTTTGTATACAGCGCAGTCTCTATAGGTGTATACTGTGCAGCCTCTGTATACAGCACGGTCTCTATAGGTGTATACTGTGCAGCCTCTGTATACAGCACGGTCTCTATAGGTGTATACTGTGCAGCCTCTGTATACAGCACGGTCTCTATAGGTGTATACTGTGCAGCCTCTGTATACAGCACGGTCTCTATAGGTGTATACTGTGCAGCCTCTGTATACAGCGCGGTCTCTATAGGTGTATACTGTGCAGCCTCTGTATACAGCGCGGTCTCTATAGGTGTATACTGTGCAGCCTCTGTATACAGCACGGTCTCTATAGGTGTATACTGTGCAGCCTCTGTATTCAGCGCGGTCTCTATAGGTGTATACTGTGCAGCCTCTGTATACAGCGCGGTCTCTATAGGTGTATACTGTGCAGCCTCTGTATACAGCGCGGTCTCTATCGGTGTATACTGTGCAGCCTCAGCCTCTGTATACAGCGCGGTCTCTATAGGTGTATACTGTGTAGCCTCTGTATACAGCGCGGTCTCTAGAGGTGTATACCGTGCAGCCTCTGTATACGGCGCGGTCTCTATAGGTGTATACCGTGCAGCCTCTGTATACGGCGCGGTCTCTATAGGTGTATACTGTGCAGCCTCTGTATACAGCGCGGTCTCTATAGGTGTATACCGTGCAGCCTCTGTATACAGCACAGTCTCTATAGGTGTATACTGTGCAGCCTCTGTATACAGCGCGGTCTCTATAGGTGTATACCGTGCAGCCTCTGTATACAGCGCGGTCTCTATAGGTGTATACCGTGCAGCCTCTGTATACAGCACAGTCTCTATAGGTGTATACCGTGCAGCCTCTGTATACAGCGCGGTCTCTATAGGTGTATACCGTGCAGCCTCTGTATACAGCGCGGTCTCTATAGTTGTATACTGTGCAGCCTCTGTATACAGCACGGTCTCTAGGTGTATACTGTGCAGCCTCTGTATACGGCGCGGTCTCTATAGGTGTATACGGCGTGGTCTCTATAGGTGTATACTGTGCAGCCTCTGTATACAGCACGGTCTCTATAGGTGTATACTGTGCAGCCTCTGTATACAGCACGGTCTCTATAGGTGTATACTGTGCAGCCTCTGTATACAGCGCGGTCTCTATAGGTGTATACTGTGCAGCCTCTGTATACAGCGCGGTCTCTATAGGTGTATACTGTGCGGTCTCTATAGGTGTATACTGTGCAGCCTCAGCCTCTGTATACAGCGCAGTCTCTATAGGTGTATACTGTGCAGCCTCTGTATACAGCGCGGTCTCTATAGGTGTATACTGTGCAGCCTCTGTATACAGCACGGTCTCTATAGTTGTATACTGTGCAGCCTCTGTATAAAGCACGGTCTCTATAGGTGTATACTGTGCAGCCTCTGTATACGGCGCGGTCTCTATAGGTGTATACCGTGCAGCCTCTGTATACGGCGCGGTCTCTATAGGTGTATACCGTGCAGCCTCTGTATACGGCGCGGTCTCTATAGGTGTATACCGTGCAGCCTCTGTATACGACGCGGTCTCTATAGGTGTATACCGTGCAGCCTCTGTATACGGTGCGGTCTCTATAGGTGTATGCCGTGCAGCCTCTGTATACGGCGCGGTCTCTATAGGTGTATACCGTGCAGCCTCTGTATACGGCGCGGTCTCTATAGGTGTATACTGTGCAGCCTCTGTATACGGCGCGGTCTCTATAGGTGTATACCGTGCAGCCTCTGTATACGGCGCGGTCTCTATAGGTGTATACCGTGCAGCCTCTGTATACGGCGCGGTCTCTATAGGTGTATACCGTGCAGCCTCTGTATACGGCGCGGTCTCTATAGGTGTATACTGTGCAGCCTCTGTATACGGCGCGGTCTCTATAGGTGTATACCGTGCAGCCTCTGTATACGGCGCGGTCTCTATAGGTGTATACCGTGCAGCCTCTGTATACGGCGCGGTCTCTATAGGTGTATACCGTGCAGCCTCTGTATACGGCGCGGTCTCTATAGGTGTATACTGTGCAGCCTCTGTATACGGCGCGGTCTCTATAGGTGTATACCGTGCAGCCTCTGTATACGGCGCGGTCTCTATAGGTGTATACCGTGCAGCCTCTGTATACGGCGCGGTCTCTATAGGTGTATACCGTGCAGCCTCTGTATACAGTGCAGTCTCTATAGGTGTATACTGTGCAGCATCTGTATACCGTGCGGTCTCTATAGGTGTATACCGTGCAGCCTCTGTATACGGTGCAGTCTCTATAGGTGTATACCGTGCAGCCTCTGTATACCGTGCGGTCTCTATAGGTGTATACTGTGCAGCATCTGTATACAGCGCGGTCTCTATAGGTGTATACCGTGCAACCTCTGTATACGGCGCGGTCTCTATAGGTGTATACTGTGCAGCCTCTGTATACAGCGCGGTCTCTATAGGTGTATACTGTGCAGCCTCTGTATACAGCGCGGTCTCTATAGGTGTATACTGTGCAGCCTCTGTATACAGCGCGGTCTCTTTAGGTGTATACTGTGCAGCCTCAGCCTCTATATACAGCGCGGTCTCTATAGGTGTATACCGTGCAGCCTCAGCCTCTGTATACAGCGCAGTCTCTGTAGGTGTATACTGTGCAGCCTCTGTATACAGCGCGGTCTCTATAGATGTATACTGTGCAGCCTCTGTATACAGCACGGTCTCTATAGTTGTATACTGTGCAGCCTCTGTATACAGCGCGGTCTCTATAGGTGTATACCGTGCAGCCTCTGTATACGGCACGGTCTCTATAGGTGTATACGGCGCGGTCTCTATAGGTGTATACTGTGCAGCCTCTGTATACAGCGCGGTCTCTATAGTTGTATACCGTGCAGCCTCTGTATACAGCGCGGTCTCTATAGTTGTATACTGTGCAGCCTCTGTATACAGCGCAGTCTCTATAGGTGTATACTGTGCGGTCTCTATAGGTGTATACTGTGCAGCCTCTGTATACAGCGCGGTCTCTAGGTGTATACTGTGCAGCCTCTGTATACAGCGCGGTCTCTATAGGTGTATACTGTGCAGCCTCTGTATACAGCGCGGTCTCTATAGGTGTATACCGTGCAGCCTCTGTATACGGCGCGGTCTCTATAGGTGTATACTGTGCAGCCTCTGTATACAGCGCGGTCTCTATAGGTGTATACTGTGCAGCCTCTGTATACAGCGCGGTCTCTATAGGTGTATACCGTGCAGCCTCTGTATACAGCGCGGTCTCTATAGGTGTATACCGTGCAGCCTCTGTATGCATCACGGTCTCTATAGGTGTATACTGTGCAGCCTCTGTATACAGCGCGGTCTCTATAGGTGTATACTGTGCAGCCTCTGCATACAGCGCGGTCTCTATAGGTGTATACTGTGCAGCCTCTGTATACTGTGCGGTCTCTATAGGTGTATACCATGCAGCCTCTGTATACAGCGCAGTCTCTATAGGTGTATACCGTGCAGCCTCTGTATACGGTGCGGTCTCTATAGGTGTATACCGTGCAGCCTCTGTATACAGCGCGGTCTCTATAGGTGTATACCGTGCAGCCTCTGTATACAGCGCGGTCTCTATAGGTGTATACTGTGCAGCCTCTGTATACAGCGCAGTCTCTATAGGTGTATACTGTGTAGCCTCTGTATACAGCGCAGTCTCTATAGGTGTATACTGTGCAGCCTCTGTATACGGCGCGGTCTCTATAGGTGTATACTGTGCAGCCTCTGTATACGACGCGGTCTCTATAGGTGTATACTGTGCAGCCTCTGTATACAGCGCGGTCTCTATAGGTGTATACTGTGCAGCCTCTGTATACAGCGCAGTCTCTATAGGTGTATACTGTGCAGCCTCTGTATACAGCGCGGTCTCTATAGGTGTATACTGTGCAGCCTCTGTATACGGTGCGGTCTCTATAGTTGTATACTGTGTAGCCTCTGTATACAGCATGGTCTCTATAGTTGTATACTGTTCAGCCTCTGTATACAGCGCGGTCTCTATAGGTGTATACCGTGCAGCCTCTGTATACATGCGCGGTCTCTATAGGTGTATACTGTGCAGCCTCAGCCTCTGTATACAGCGCAGTCTCTATAGGTGTATACTGTGCAGCCTCTGTATACAGCGCGCTCTCTATAGGTGTATACTGTGCAGCCTCTGTATACAGCACGGTCTCTATAGGTGTATACCGTGTAGCCTCTGTATACGGCGCGGTCTCTATAGGTGTATATCGTGCAGCCTCTGTATACGGCGCGGTCTCTATAGGTGTATACCGTGCAGCCTCTGTATACGGCGCTGTCTCTATAGGTGTATACTGTGCAGCCTCCGTATACAGCGCGGTCTCTATAGGTGTATACTGTGCAGCCTCTGTATACAGCGCGGTCTCTAGGTGTATACTGTGCAGCCTCAGCCTCTGTATACAGCGCGGTCTCTATAGTTGTATACTGTGCAGCCTCTGTATACAGCGCGGTCTCTATAGGTGTATACTGTGCAGCCTCCGTATACAGCGCGGTCTCTATAGGTGTATACTGTGCAGCCTCTGTATACAGCGCGGTCTCTATAGGTGTATACAGCGCGGTCTCTAGGTGTATACTGTGCAGCCTCAGCCTCTGTATACAGCGCTGTCTCTATAGTTGTATACTGTGCAGCCTCTGTATACAGCGCGGTCTCTTTAGGTGTATACTGTGCAGCCTCTGTATACAGCACGGTCTCTATAGTTGTATACTGTGCAGCCTCTGTATACAGCGCGGTCTCTATAGGTGTATACTGTGCAGCCTCTGTATACAGCGCGGTCTCTATAGGTGTATACTGTGCAGCCTCTGTATATGGTGCGGTCTCTATAGTTGTATACCGTGCAGCCTCTGTATACGGCGCTGTCTCTATAGGTGTATACTGTGCAGCCTCCGTATACAGCGCGGTCTCTATAGGTGTATACTGTGCAGCCTCTGTATACAGCGCGGTCTCTATAGGTGTATACAGCGCGGTCTCTAGGTGTATACTGTGCAGCCTCAGCCTCTGTATACAGTGCGGTCTCTATAGGTGTATACCGTGCAGCCTCTGTATACGGCGCGGTCTCTATAGGTGTATACCGTGCAGCCTCTGTATACGGCGCGGTCTCTATAGGTGTATACTGTGCAGCCTCCGTATACAGCGCGGTCTCTATAGGTGTATACTGTGCAGCCTCTGTATACAGCGCGGTCTCTATAGGTGTATACAGCGCGGTCTCTAGGTGTATACTGTGCAGCCTCAGCCTCTGTATACAGCGCGGTCTCTATAGTTGTATACTGTGCAGCCTCTGTATACAGCGCGGTCTCTATAGGTGTATACTGTGCAGCCTCTGTATACAGCACGGTCTCTATAGGTGTATACCGTGCAGCCTCTGTATACAGCGCGGTCTCTATAGGTGTATACTGTGCAGCCTCTGTATACAGCACGGTCTCTATAGTTGTATACTGTGCAGCCTCTGTATACAGCGCGGTCTCTATAGGTGTATACAGTGCAGCCTCTGTATACAGCGCGGTCTCTATAGGTGTATACCGTGCAGCCTCTGTATACGGCGCGGTCTCTATAGGTGTATACCGTGCAGCCTCTGTATACAGCGCGGTCTCTATAGGTGTATACCGTGGAGCCTCTGTATACAGCGCGGTCTCTATAGGTGTATACCGTGCAGCCTCTGTATACGGCGCGGTCTCTATAGGTGTATACTGTGCAGCCTCTGTATACGGCGCGGTCTCTATAGGTGTATACTGTGCAGCCTCTATATACAGCGCGGTCTTCATAGGTGTATACCGTGCAGCCTCTGTATACAGCACAGTCTCTATAGGTGTATACCGTGCAGCCTCTGTATACAGCGCGGTCTCTATAGTTGTATACTGTGCAGCCTCTGTATACAGCGCGGTCTCTAGGTGTATACTGTGCAGCCTCTGTATACGGCGCGGTCTCTATAGGTGTATACGGCGCGGTCTCTATAGGTGTATACCGTGCAGCCTCTGTATACAGCGCGGTCTCTATAGGTGTATACCGTGCAGCCTCTGTATACGGCGCGGTCTCTATAGGTGTATACTGTGCAGCCTCTGTATACAGCGCGGTCTCTAGGTGTATACCGTGCAGCCTCTGTATACAGCGCAGTCTCTATAGGTGTATACTGTGCAGCCTCTGTATGCAGCACGGTCTCTATAGCTGTATACTGTGCAGCCTCTGTATACAGCACGGTCTCTATAGCTGTATACTGTGCAGCCTCTGTATACAGCACGGTCTCTATAGGTGTATACTGTGCAGCCTCTGTATACAGCGCGGTCTCTATAGGTGTATACTGTGCAGCGTCTGTATACAGCACGGTCTCTATAGGTGTATACTGTGCAGCCTCTGTATACAGCACGGTCTCTATAGGTGTATACTGTGCAGCCTCTGTATACAGCGCGGTCTCTAGGTGTATACTGTGCAGCCTCTGTATACAGCGCGGTCTCTATCGGTGTATACTGTGCAGCCTCAGCCTCTGTATACAGCGCGGTCTCTATAGGTGTATACTGTGTAGCCTCTGTATACAGCGCGGTCTCTATCGGTGTATACTGTGCAGCCTCAGCCTCTGTATACAGCGCGGTCTCTATAGGTGTATACTGTGTAGCCTCTGTATACAGCGCGGTCTCTATAGGTGTATACTGTGCAGCCTCTGTATACGGCGCGGTCTCTATAGGTGTATACTGTGCAGCCTCTGTATACAGCGCGGTCTCTATAGGTGTATACCGTGCAGCCTCTGTATACAGCACAGTCTCTATAGGTGTATACTGTGCTGCCTCTGTATACAGCGCGGTCTCTATAGTTGTATACTGTGCAGCCTCTGTATACAGCGCGGTCTCTAGGTGTATACTGTGCAGCCTCTGTATACGGCGCGGTCTCTATAGGTGTGTACGGCGCGGTCTCTATAGGTGTATACTGTGCAGCCTCTGTATACAGCGCGGTCTCTAGGTGTATACCGTGCAGCCTCTGTATACAGCGCGGTCTCTATAGGTGTATACCGTGCAGCCTCTGTATACGGCGCGGTCTCTATAGGTGTATACGGCGCGGTCTGTATAGGTGTATACTGTGCAGCCTCTGTATACAGCGCGGTCTCTAGGTGTATACCGTGCAGCCTCTGTATACAGCTCAGTCTCTATAGGTGTATACTGTGCAGCCTCTGTATACAGCACGGTCTCTATAGGTGAATACTGTGCAGCCTCTGTATACAGCACGGTCTCTATAGGTGTATACTGTGCAGCCTCTGTATACAGCACGGTCTCTATAGGTGTATACTGTGCAGCCTCTGTATATAGCACGGTCTCTATAGGTGTATACTGTGCAGCCTCTGTATACAGCTCGGTCTCTATAGGTGTATACTGTGCAGCCTCTGTATACAGCACGGTCTCTATAGGTGTATACTGTGCAGCCTCTGTATACGGCGCGGTCTCTATAGGTGTATACTGTGCAGCCTCTGTATACGGCGCGGTCTCTATAGGTGTATACTGTGCAGCCTCTGTATACGGCGCGGTCTCTATAGGTGTATACCGTGCAGCCTCTGTATACGGCGCCGTCTCTATAGGTGTATACCGTGCAGCCTCTGTATACGGCGCGGTCTCTATAGGTGTATACTGTGCAGTCTCTGTATACAGCGCGGTCTCTATAGGTGTATACTGTGCTGCCTCTGTATACAGCGCGGTCTCTAGGTGTATACTGTGCAGCCTCTGTATACAGCGCGGTCTCTATAGGTGTATACTGTGCAGCCTCTGTATACAGCGCAGTCTCTATCGGTGTATACTGTGCAGCCTCTGTATACAGCGCGGTCTCTATAGGTGTATACTGTGTAGCCTCTGCATACAGCGCGGTCTCTATAGGTGTATACCGTGCAGCCTCTGTATACAGCGCGGTCTCTATAGGTGTATACCGTGCAGCCTCTGTATACAGCGCGGTCTCTATAGGTGTATACCGTGCAGCCTCTGTATACGGCGCGGTCTGTATAGGTGTATATTGTGCAGCCTCTGTATACGGCGCGGTCTTTATAGGTGTATACTGTGCAGCCTCTGTATACAGCGCGGTCTCTATAGGTGTATACCGTGCAGCCTCTGTATACAGCGCGGTCTCTATAGTTGTATACTGTGCAGAGTCTGTATACAGCGCGGTCTCTAGGTGTATACTGTGCAGCCTCTGTATACGGCGCGGTCTCTATAGGTGTATACTGTGCAGCCTCTGTATACGGCGCGGTCTCTATAGGTGTATACTGTGCAGCCTCTGTATACGGCGCGGTCTCTATAGGTGTATACTGTGCAGCCTCTGTATACAGCGCGGTCTCTAGGTGTATATGGTGCAGCCTCTGTATACATCGCGGTCTCTATAGGTGTATACCGTGCAGCCTCTGTATACGGCGCGGTCTATATAGGTGTATACGGCGCGGTCTCTATAGGTGTATACTGTGCAGCCTCTGTATACAGCGCAGTCTCTAGGTGTATACCGTGCAGCCTTTGTATACAGCGCAGTCTCTATAGGTGTATACTGTGCAGCCTCTGTATACAGCACGGTCTCTATAGGTGTATACTGTGCAGCCTCTGTATACAGCACGGTCTCTATAGGTGTATACTGTGCAGCCTCTGTATACAGCGCGGTCTCTATAGGTGTATACTGTGCAGCCTCTGTATACAGCGCGATCTCTATAGGTGTATACTGTGCAGCCTCTGTATACAGCATGGTCTCTATAGGTGTATACTGTGCAGCCTCTGTATACAGCATGGTCTCTATAGGTGTATACCGTGCAGCCTCTATATACAGCGCGGTCTCTATAGTTGTATACTGTGCAGCCTCTGTATACAGCGCGGTCTCTATAGGTGTATACCGTGCAGCCTCTGTATACAGCGCGGTCTCTATAGGTGTATACCGTGCAGCCTCTGTATACAGCGCGGTCTCTATAGGTGTATACTGTGCAGCCTCTGTATACGGCGCGGTCTCTATAGGTGTATACTGTGCAGCCTCTGTATACGGCGCGGTCTCTATAGGTGTATACTGTGCAGCCTCCGTATACGGCGCGGTTTCTATAGGTGTATACTGTGCAGCCTCTGTATACAGCGCGGTCTCTATAGGTGTATACAGCGCGGTCTCTAGGTGTATACTGTGCAGCCTCAGCCTCTGTATACAGCGCGGTCTCTATAGGTGTATACTGTGCAGCCTCCGTATACAGCGCGGTCTCTATAGGTGTATACCGTGCAGCCTCTGTATACAGCGCGGTCTCTATAGGTGTATACTGTGCAGCCTCTGTATACAGCGCGGTCTCTATAGGTGTATACTGTGCAGCCTCTGTATACAGCGCGGTCTCTATAGTTGTATACCGTGCAGCCTCTGTATACAGCGCGGTCTCTATAGTTGTATACCGTGCAGCCTCTGTATACAGCGCGGTCTCTATAGGTGTATACCGTGCAGCCTCTGTATACAGCGCGGTCTCTATAGGTGTATACCGTGCAGCCTCTGTATACAGCGCGGTCTCTATAGGTGTATACCGTGCAGCCTCTGTATACAGCACGGTCTCTATAGGTGTATACCGTGCAGCCTCTGTATACAGCGCGGTCTCTATAGTTGTATACCGTGCAGCCTCTGTATACAGCGCGGTCTCTATAGGTGTATACTGTGCAGCCTCTGTATACAGCGCTGTCTCTATAGGTGTATACCGTGCAGCCTTTGTATACAGCGCGGTCTCTATAGGTGTATACCGTGCAGCCTCTGTATACAGCGTGGTCTCTATAGGTGTATACTGTGCAGCCTCTGTATACAGCGCGGTCTCTATAGGTGTATACCGTGCAGCCTCTGTATACAGCGCAGTCTCTATTGGTGTATACCGTGCAGCCTCTGTATACAGCGCGGTCTCTATAGGTGTATACCGTGCAGCCTCTGTATACAGCGCGGTCTCTATAGTTGTATACTGTGCAGCCTCAGCCTCTGTATACAGCACGGTCTCTATAGGTGTATACTGTGCAGCCTCTGTATACAGCGCGGTCTCTATAGGTGTATACTGTGCAGCCTCTGTATACAGCGCGGTCTCTATAGGTGTATACTGTGCAGCCTCTGTATACAGCGCGGTCTCTATAGGTGTATACTGTGCAGCCTCTGTATACAGCGCGGTCTCTAGGTGTATACCGTGCAGCCTCTGTATACGGCGCGGTCTCTATAGGTGTATACCGTGCAGCCTCTGTATACGGCGCTGTCTCTATAGGTGTATACTGTGCAGCCTCCGTATACAGCGCGGTCTCTATAGGTGTATACTGTGCAGCCTCTGTATACAGCGCGGTCTCTAGGTGTATACTGTGCAGCCTCAGCCTCTGTATACAGCGCGGTCTCTATAGTTGTATACTGTGCAGCCTCTGTATACAGCGCGGTCTCTATAGGTGTATACTGTGCAGCCTCCGTATACAGCGCGGTCTCTATAGGTGTATACTGTGCAGCCTCTGTATACAGCGCGGTCTCTATAGGTGTATACAGCGCGGTCTCTAGGTGTATACTGTGCAGCCTCAGCCTCTGTATACAGCGCTGTCTCTATAGTTGTATACTGTGCAGCCTCTGTATACAGCGCGGTCTCTTTAGGTGTATACTGTGCAGCCTCTGTATACAGCACGGTCTCTATAGTTGTATACTGTGCAGCCTCTGTATACAGCGCGGTCTCTATAGGTGTATACTGTGCAGCCTCTGTATACAGCGCGGTCTCTATAGGTGTATACTGTGCAGCCTCTGTATATGGTGCGGTCTCTATAGTTGTATACCGTGCAGCCTCTGTATACGGCGCTGTCTCTATAGGTGTATACTGTGCAGCCTCCGTATACAGCGCGGTCTCTATAGGTGTATACTGTGCAGCCTCTGTATACAGCGCGGTCTCTATAGGTGTATACAGCGCGGTCTCTAGGTGTATACTGTGCAGCCTCAGCCTCTGTATACAGTGCGGTCTCTATAGGTGTATACCGTGCAGCCTCTGTATACGGCGCGGTCTCTATAGGTGTATACCGTGCAGCCTCTGTATACGGCGCGGTCTCTATAGGTGTATACTGTGCAGCCTCCGTATACAGCGCGGTCTCTATAGGTGTATACTGTGCAGCCTCTGTATACAGCGCGGTCTCTATAGGTGTATACAGCGCGGTCTCTAGGTGTATACTGTGCAGCCTCAGCCTCTGTATACAGCGCGGTCTCTATAGTTGTATACTGTGCAGCCTCTGTATACAGCGCGGTCTCTATAGGTGTATACTGTGCAGCCTCTGTATACAGCACGGTCTCTATAGGTGTATACCGTGCAGCCTCTGTATACAGCGCGGTCTCTATAGGTGTATACTGTGCAGCCTCTGTATACAGCACGGTCTCTATAGTTGTATACTGTGCAGCCTCTGTATACAGCGCGGTCTCTATAGGTGTATACAGTGCAGCCTCTGTATACAGCGCGGTCTCTATAGGTGTATACCGTGCAGCCTCTGTATACGGCGCGGTCTCTATAGGTGTATACCGTGCATCCTCTGTATACAGCGCGGTCTCTATAGGTGTATACCGTGGAGCCTCTGTATACAGCGCGGTCTCTATAGGTGTATACCGTGCAGCCTCTGTATACGGCGCGGTCTCTATAGGTGTATACTGTGCAGCCTCTGTATACGGCGCGGTCTCTATAGGTGTATACTGTGCAGCCTCTATATACAGCGCGGTCTTCATAGGTGTATACCGTGCAGCCTCTGTATACAGCACAGTCTCTATAGGTGTATACCGTGCAGCCTCTGTATACAGCGCGGTCTCTATAGTTGTATACTGTGCAGCCTCTGTATACAGCGCGGTCTCTAGGTGTATACTGTGCAGCCTCTGTATACGGCGCGGTCTCTATAGGTGTATACGGCGCGGTCTCTATAGGTGTATACCGTGCAGCCTCTGTATACAGCGCGGTCTCTATAGGTGTATACCGTGCAGCCTCTGTATACGGCGCGGTCTCTATAGGTGTATACTGTGCAGCCTCTATACAGCGCGGTCTCTAGGTGTATACCGTGCAGCCTCTGTATACAGCGCAGTCTCTATAGGTGTATACTGTGCAGCCTCTGTATGCAGCACGGTCTCTATAGCTGTATACTGTGCAGCCTCTGTATACAGCACGGTCTCTATAGCTGTATACTGTGCAGCCTCTGTATACAGCACGGTCTCTATAGGTGTATACTGTGCAGCCTCTGTATACAGCGCGGTCTCTATAGGTGTATACTGTGCAGCGTCTGTATACAGCACGGTCTCTATAGGTGTATACTGTGCAGCCTCTGTATACAGCACGGTCTCTATAGGTGTATACTGTGCAGCCTCTGTATACAGCGCGGTCTCTAGGTGTATACTGTGCAGCCTCTGTATACAGCGCGGTCTCTATAGGTGTATACTGTGCAGCCTCTGTATACGGCGCGGTCTCTATCGGTGTATACTGTGCAGCCTCAGCCTCTGTATACAGCGCGGTCTCTATAGGTGTATACTGTGTAGCCTCTGTATACAGCGCGGTCTCTATAGGTGTATACTGTGCAGCCTCTGTATACGGCGCGGTCTCTATAGGTGTATACTGTGCAGCCTCTGTATACAGCGTGGTCTCTATAGGTGTATACCGTGCAGCCTCTGTATACAGCACAGTCTCTATAGGTGTATACTGTGCTGCCTCTGTATACAGCGCGGTCTCTATAGGTGTATACTGTGCAGCCTCTGTATACAGCGCGGTCTCTAGGTGTATACTGTGCAGCCTCTGTATACGGCGCGGTCTCTATAGGTGTGTACGGCACGGTCTCTATAGGTGTATACTGTGCAGCCTCTGTATACAGCGCGGTCTCTAGGTGTATACCGTGCAGCCTCTGTATACAGCGCGGTCTCTATAGGTGTATACCGTGCAGCCTCTGTATACGGCGCGGTCTCTATAGGTGTATACGGCGCGGTCTCTATAGGTGTATACTGTGCAGCCTCTGTATACAGCGCGGTCTCTAGGTGTATACCGTGCAGCCTCTGTATACAGCTCAGTCTCTATAGGTGTATACTGTGCAGCCTCTGTATACAGCACGGTCTCTATAGGTGAATACTGTGCAGCCTCTGTATACAGCACGGTCTCTATAGGTGTATACTGTGCAGCCTCTGTATACAGCACGGTCTCTATAGGTGTATACTGTGCAGCCTCTGTATATAGCACGGTCTCTATAGGTGTATACTGTGCAGCCTCTGTATACAGCTCGGTCTCTATAGGTGTATACTGTGCAGCCTCTGTATACAGCACGGTCTCTATAGGTGTATACTGTGCAGCCTCTGTATACGGCGCGGTCTCTATAGGTGTATACTGTGCAGCCTCTGTATACGGCGCGGTCTCTATAGGTGTATACTGTGCAGCCTCTGTATACGGCGCGGTCTCTATAGGTGTATACCGTGCAGCCTCTGTATACGGCGCCGTCTCTATAGGTGTATACCGTGCAGCCTCTGTATACGGCGCGGTCTCTATAGGTGTATACTGTGCAGTCTCTGTATACAGCGCGGTCTCTATAGGTGTATACTGTGCTGCCTCTGTATACAGCGCGGTCTCTAGGTGTATACTGTGCAGCCTCTGTATACAGCGCGGTCTCTATAGGTGTATACTGTGCAGCCTCTGTATACAGCGCAGTCTCTATCGGTGTATACTGTGCAGCCTCTGTATACAGCGCGGTCTCTATAGGTGTATACTGTGTAGCCTCTGCATACAGCGCGGTCTCTATAGGTGTATACCGTGCAGCCTCTGTATACAGCGCGGTCTCTATAGGTGTATACCGTGCAGCCTCTGTATACAGCGCGGTCTCTATAGGTGTATACCGTGCAGCCTCTGTATACGGCGCGGTCTGTATAGGTGTATATTGTGCAGCCTCTGTATACGGCGCGGTCTTTATAGGTGTATACTGTGCAGCCTCTGTATACAGCGCGGTCTCTATAGGTGTATACCGTGCAGCCTCTGTATACAGCGCGGTCTCTATAGTTGTATACTGTGCAGAGTCTGTATACAGCGCGGTCTCTAGGTGTATACTGTGCAGCCTCTGTATACGGCGCGGTCTCTATAGGTGTATACTGTGCAGCCTCTGTATACGGCGCGGTCTCTATAGGTGTATACTGTGCAGCCTCTGTATACGGCGCGGTCTCTATAGGTGTATACTGTGCAGCCTCTGTATACAGCGCGGTCTCTAGGTGTATATGGTGCAGCCTCTGTATACATCGCGGTCTCTATAGGTGTATACCGTGCAGCCTCTGTATACGGCGCGGTCTATATAGGTGTATACGGCGCGGTCTCTATAGGTGTATACTGTGCAGCCTCTGTATACAGCGCAGTCTCTAGGTGTATACCGTGCAGCCTTTGTATACAGCGCAGTCTCTATAGGTGTATACTGTGCAGCCTCTGTATACAGCACGGTCTCTATAGGTGTATACTGTGCAGCCTCTGTATACAGCACGGTCTCTATAGGTGTATACTGTGCAGCCTCTGTATACAGCGCGGTCTCTATAGGTGTATACTGTGCAGCCTCTGTATACAGCGCGATCTCTATAGGTGTATACTGTGCAGCCTCTGTATACAGCGCGGTCTCTATAGGTGTATACAGCGCGGTCTCTAGGTGTATACTGTGCAGCCTCAGCCTCTGTATACAGCGCGGTCTCTATAGGTGTATACTGTGCAGCCTCCGTATACAGCGCGGTCTCTATAGGTGTATACCGTGCAGCCTCTGTATACAGCGCGGTCTCTATAGGTGTATACTGTGCAGCCTCTGTATACAGCGCGGTCTCTATAGGTGTATACTGTGCAGCCTCTGTATACAGCGCGGTCTCTATAGTTGTATACCGTGCAGCCTCTGTATACAGCGCGGTCTCTATAGTTGTATACCGTGCAGCCTCTGTATACAGCGCGGTCTCTATAGGTGTATACCGTGCAGCCTCTGTATACAGCGCGGTCTCTATAGGTGTATACCGTGCAGCCTCTGTATACAGCGCGGTCTCTATAGGTGTATACCGTGCAGCCTCTGTATACAGCACGGTCTCTATAGGTGTATACCGTGCAGCCTCTGTATACAGCGCGGTCTCTATAGTTGTATACCGTGCAGCCTCTGTATACAGCGCGGTCTCTATAGGTGTATACTGTGCAGCCTCTGTATACAGCGCTGTCTCTATAGGTGTATACCGTGCAGCCTTTGTATACAGCGCGGTCTCTATAGGTGTATACCGTGCAGCCTCTGTATACAGCGTGGTCTCTATAGGTGTATACTGTGCAGCCTCTGTATACAGCGCGGTCTCTATAGGTGTATACCGTGCAGCCTCTGTATACAGCGCAGTCTCTATTGGTGTATACCGTGCAGCCTCTGTATACAGCGCGGTCTCTATAGGTGTATACCGTGCAGCCTCTGTATACAGCGCGGTCTCTATAGTTGTATACTGTGCAGCCTCAGCCTCTGTATACAGCACGGTCTCTATAGGTGTATACTGTGCAGCCTCTGTATACAGCGCGGTCTCTATAGGTGTATACTGTGCAGCCTCTGTATACAGCGCGGTCTCTATAGGTGTATACTGTGCAGCCTCTGTATACAGCGCGGTCTCTATAGGTGTATACTGTGCAGCCTCTGTATACAGCGCGGTCTCTAGGTGTATACCGTGCAGCCTCTGTATACGGTGCGGTCTCTATAGGTGTATACTGTGCAGCCTCTGTATACAGCGCAGTCTCTCTAGGTGTATACCGTGCAGCCTCTGTATACAGCGCGGTCTCTATAGGTGTATACTGTGCAGCCTCTGTATACAGCGCTGTCTCTATAGGTGTATACCGTGCAGCCTTTGTATACAGCGCGGTCTCTATAGGTGTATACTGTGCAGCCTCTGTATACAGCGCGGTCTCTATAGGTGTATACTGTGCAGCCTCTGTATACAGCGCGGTCTCTATAGTTGTATACCGTGCAGCCTCTGTATACAGCGCGGTCTCTATAGGTGTATACTGTGCAGCCTCTGTATACAGCGCGGTCTCTATAGGTGTATACCGTGCAGCCTCTGTATACAGCGCGGTCTCTATAGGTGTATACCGTGCAGCCTCTGTATACAGCACGGTCTCTATAGGTGTATACTGTGCAGCCTCTGTATACAGCGCGGTCTCTATAGTTGTATACCGTGCAGCCTCTGTATACAGCGCGGTCTCTATAGGTGTATACTGTGCAGCCTCTGTATACAGCGCTGTCTCTATAGGTGTATACCGTGCAGCCTTTGTATACAGCGCGGTCTCTATAGTTGTATACCGTGCAGCCTCTGTATACAGCGTGGTCTCTATAGGTGTATACCGTGCAGCCTCTGTATACAGCGCGGTCTCTATAGGTGTATACCGTGCAGCCTCTGTATACAGCGCGGTCTCTATAGTTGTATACTGTGCAGCCTCAGCCTCTGTATACAGCACGGTCTCTATAGGTGTATACTGTGCAGCCTCTGTATACAGCGCGGTCTCTATAGGTGTATACTGTGCAGCCTCTGTATACAGCGCGGTCTCTATAGGTGTATACTGTGCAGCCTCTGTATACAGCGCGGTCTCTAGGTGTATACCGTGCAGCCTCTGTATACGGTGCGGTCTCTATAGGTGTATACTGTGCAGCCTCTGTATACAGCGCAGTCTCTCTAGGTGTATACCGTGCAGCCTCTGTATACAGCGCTTTCTCTATAGCTGTATACTGTGCAGCCTCTGTATACAGCACGGTCTCTATAGCTGTATACTGTGCAGCCTCTGTATACAGCACGGTCTCTATAGGTGTATACTGTGCAGCCTCTGTATACAGCGCGGTCTCTATAGGTGTATACTGTGCAGCGTCTGTATACAGCGCGGTCTCTATAGGTGTATACTGTGCAGCCTCTGTATACAGCACGGTCTCTATAGGTGTATACTGTGCAGCCTCTGTATACAGCGCGGTCTCTAGGTGTATACTGTGCAGCCTCTGTATACAGCGCGGTCTCTATAGGTGTATACTGTGCAGCCTCTGTATACGGCGCGGTCTCTATCGGTGTATACTGTGCAGCCTCAGCCTCTGTATACAGCGCGGTCTCTATAGGTGTATACTGTGTAGCCTCTGTATACAGCGCGGTCTCTATAGGTGTATACTGTGCAGCCTCTGTATACGGCGCGGTCTCTATAGGTGTATACTGTGCAGCCTCTGTATACAGCGCGGTCTCTATAGGTGTATACCGTGCAGCCTCTGTATACAGCACAGTCTCTATAGGTGTATACTGTGCTGCCTCTGTATACAGCGCGGTCTCTATAGTTGTATACTGTGCAGCCTCTGTATACAGCGCGGTCTCTAGGTGTATACTGTGCAGCCTCTGTATACGGCGCGGTCTCTATAGGTGTGTACGGCGCGGTCTCTATAGGTGTATACTGTGCAGCCTCTGTATACAGCGCGGTCTCTAGGTGTATACCGTGCAGCCTCTGTATACAGCGCGGTCTCTATAGGTGTATACCGTGCAGCCTCTGTATACGGCGCGGTCTCTATAGGTGTATACGGCGCGGTCTCTATAGGTGTATACTGTGCAGCCTCTGTATACAGCGCGGTCTCTAGGTGTATACCGTGCAGCCTCTGTATACAGCTCAGTCTCTATAGGTGTATACTGTGCAGCCTCTGTATACAGCACGGTCTCTATAGGTGAATACTGTGCAGCCTCTGTATACAGCACGGTCTCTATAGGTGTATACTGTGCAGCCTCTGTATACAGCACGGTCTCTATAGGTGTATACTGTGCAGCCTCTGTATATAGCACGGTCTCTATAGGTGTATACTGTGCAGCCTCTGTATACAGCTCGGTCTCTATAGGTGTATACTGTGCAGCCTCTGTATACAGCACGGTCTCTATAGGTGTATACTGTGCAGCCTCTGTATACGGCGCGGTCTCTATAGGTGTATACTGTGCAGCCTCTGTATACGGCGCGGTCTCTATAGGTGTATACTGTGCAGCCTCTGTATACGGCGCGGTCTCTATAGGTGTATACCGTGCAGCCTCTGTATACGGCGCCGTCTCTATAGGTGTATACCGTGCAGCCTCTGTATACGGCGCGGTCTCTATAGGTGTATACTGTGCAGCCTCTGTATACAGCGCGGTCTCTATAGGTGTATACTGTGCTGCCTCTGTATACAGCGCGGTCTCTAGGTGTATACTGTGCAGCCTCTGTATACAGCGCGGTCTCTATAGGTGTATACTGTGCAGCCTCTGTATACAGCGCAGTCTCTATCGGTGTATACTGTGCAGCCTCTGTATACAGCGCGTTCTCTATAGGTGTATACTGTGTAGCCTCTGCATACAGCGCGGTCTCTATAGGTGTATACCGTGCAGCCTCTGTATACAGCGCGGTCTCTATAGGTGTATACCGTGCAGCCTCTGTATACAGCGCGGTCTCTATAGGTGTATACCGTGCAGCCTCTGTATACGGCGCGGTCTGTATAGGTGTATATTGTGCAGCCTCTGTATACGGCGCGGTCTTTATAGGTGTATACTGTGCAGCCTCTGTATACAGCGCGGTCTCTATAGGTGTATACCGTGCAGCCTCTGTATACAGCGCGGTCTCTATAGTTGTATACTGTGCAGAGTCTGTATACAGCGCGGTCTCTAGGTGTATACTGTGCAGCCTCTGTATACGGCGCGGTCTCTATAGGTGTATACTGTGCAGCCTCTGTATACGGCGCGGTCTCTATAGGTGTATACTGTGCAGCCTCTGTATACGGCGCGGTCTCTATAGGTGTATACTGTGCAGCCTCTGTATACAGCGCGGTCTCTAGGTGTATATGGTGCAGCCTCTGTATACATCGCGGTCTCTATAGGTGTATACCGTGCAGCCTCTGTATACGGCGCGGTCTATATAGGTGTATACGGCGCGGTCTCTATAGGTGTATACTGTGCAGCCTCTGTATACAGCGCAGTCTCTAGGTGTATACCGTGCAGCCTTTGTATACAGCGCAGTCTCTATAGGTGTATACTGTGCAGCCTCTGTATACAGCACGGTCTCTATAGGTGTATACTGTGCAGCCTCTGTATACAGCACGGTCTCTATAGGTGTATACTGTGCAGCCTCTGTATACAGCGCGGTCTCTATAGGTGTATACTGTGCAGCCTCTGTATACAGCGCGATCTCTATAGGTGTATACTGTGCAGCCTCTGTATACAGCATGGTCTCTATAGGTGTATACTGTGCAGCCTCTGTATACAGCATGGTCTCTATAGGTGTATACCGTGCAGCCTCTATATACAGCGCGGTCTCTATAGTTGTATACTGTGCAGCCTCTGTATACAGCGCGGTCTCTATAGGTGTATACCGTGCAGCCTCTGTATACAGCGCGGTCTCTATAGGTGTATACCGTGCAGCCTCTGTATACAGCGCGGTCTCTATAGGTGTATACTGTGCAGCCTCTGTATACGGCGCGGTCTCTATAGGTGTATACTGTGCAGCCTCTGTATACGGCGCGGTCTCTATAGGTGTATACTGTGCAGCCTTCGTATACAGCGCGGTTTCTATAGGTGTATACTGTGCAGCCTCTGTATACAGCGCGGTCTCTATAGGTGTATACAGCGCGGTCTCTAGGTGTATACTGTGCAGCCTCAGCCTCTGTATACAGCGCGGTCTCTATAGGTGTATACTGTGCAGCCTCCGTATACAGCACGGTCTCTATAGGTGTATACCGTGCAGCCTCTGTATACAGCGCGGTCTCTATAGGTGTATACTGTGCAGCCTCTGTATACAGCGCGGTCTCTATAGGTGTATACTGTGCAGCCTCTGTATACAGCGCGGTCTCTATAGTTGTATACCGTGCAGCCTCTGTATACAGCGCGGTCTCTATAGTTGTATACCGTGCAGCCTCTGTATACAGCGCGGTCTCTATAGGTGTATACCGTGCAGCCTCTGTATACAGCGCGGTCTCTATAGGTGTATACCGTGCAGCCTCTGTATACAGCGCGGTCTCTATAGGTGTATACCGTGCAGCCTCTGTATACAGCACGGTCTCTATAGGTGTATACCGTGCAGCCTCTGTATACAGCGCGGTCTCTATAGTTGTATACCGTGCAGCCTCTGTATACAGCGCGGTCTCTATAGGTGTATACTGTGCAGCCTCTGTATACAGCGCTGTCTCTATAGGTGTATACCGTGCAGCCTTTGTATACAGCGCGGTCTCTATAGGTGTATACCGTGCAGCCTCTGTATACAGCGTGGTCTCTATAGGTGTATACTGTGCAGCCTCTGTATACAGCGCGGTCTCTATAGGTGTATACCGTGCAGCCTCTGTATACAGCGCAGTCTCTATTGGTGTATACCGTGCAGCCTCTGTATACAGCGCGGTCTCTATAGGTGTATACCGTGCAGCCTCTGTATACAGCGCGGTCTCTATAGTTGTATACTGTGCAGCCTCAGCCTCTGTATACAGCACGGTCTCTATAGGTGTATACTGTGCAGCCTCTGTATACAGCGCGGTCTCTATAGGTGTATACTGTGCAGCCTCTGTATACAGCGCGGTCTCTATAGGTGTATACTGTGCAGCCTCTGTATACAGCGCGGTCTCTATAGGTGTATACTGTGCAGCCTCTGTATACAGCGCGGTCTCTAGGTGTATACCGTGCAGCCTCTGTATACGGTGCGGTCTCTATAGGTGTATACTGTGCAGCCTCTGTATACAGCGCAGTCTCTCTAGGTGTATACCGTGCAGCCTCTGTATACAGCGCGGTCTCTATAGGTGTATACTGTGCAGCCTCTGTATACAGCGCTGTCTCTATAGGTGTATACCGTGCAGCCTTTGTATACAGCGCGGTCTCTATAGGTGTATACTGTGCAGCCTCTGTATACAGCGCGGTCTCTATAGGTGTATACTGTGCAGCCTCTGTATACAGCGCGGTCTCTATAGTTGTATACCGTGCAGCCTCTGTATACAGCGCGGTCTCTATAGGTGTATACTGTGCAGCCTCTGTATACAGCGCGGTCTCTATAGGTGTATACCGTGCAGCCTTTGTATACAGCGCGGTCTCTATAGGTGTATACCGTGCAGCCTCTGTATACAGCACGGTCTCTATAGGTGTATACTGTGCAGCCTCTGTATACAGCGCGGTCTCTATAGTTGTATACCGTGCAGCCTCTGTATACAGCGCGGTCTCTATAGGTGTATACTGTGCAGCCTCTGTATACAGCGCTGTCTCTATAGGTGTATACCGTGCAGCCTTTGTATACAGCGCGGTCTCTATAGTTGTATACCGTGCAGCCTCTGTATACAGCGTGGTCTCTATAGGTGTATACCGTGCAGCCTCTGTATACAGCGCGGTCTCTATAGGTGTATACCGTGCAGCCTCTGTATACAGCGCGGTCTCTATAGTTGTATACTGTGCAGCCTCAGCCTCTGTATACAGCACGGTCTCTATAGGTGTATACTGTGCAGCCTCTGTATACAGCGCGGTCTCTATAGGTGTATACTGTGCAGCCTCTGTATACAGCGCGGTCTCTATAGGTGTATACTGTGCAGCCTCTGTATACAGCGCGGTCTCTAGGTGTATACCGTGCAGCCTCTGTATACGGTGCGGTCTCTATAGGTGTATACTGTGCAGCCTCTGTATACAGCGCAGTCTCTCTAGGTGTATACCGTGCAGCCTCTGTATACAGCGCTTTCTCTATAGGTGTATACCGTGCAGCCTCTGTATACAGCGCGGTCTCTAGGTGTATACCCTGCAGCCTCTGTATACAGCGCAGTCTCTCTAGGTGTATACCGTGCAGCCTCTGTATACAGCGCGGTCTCTATAGGTGTATACCGTGCAGCCTCTGTATACAGCGCGGTCTCTATAGGTGTATACCGTGCAGCCTCTGTATACAGCGCAGTCTCTATAGGTGTATACCGTGCAGCCTCTGTATACAGCGCGGTCTCTATAGGTGTATACCGTGCAGCCTCTGTATACAGCGCGGTCTCTATAGTTGTATACTGTGCAGCCTCAGCCTCTGTATACAGCACGGTCTCTATAGGTGTATACTGTGCAGCCTCTGTATACAGCGCGGTCTCTATAGGTGTATACTGTGCAGCCTCTGTATACAGCGCGGTCTCTATAGGTGTATACTGTGCAGCCTCTGTATACAGCGCGGTCTCTAGGTGTATACCGTGCAGCCTCTGTATACGGTGCGGTCTCTATAGGTGTATACTGTGCAGCCTCTGTATACAGCGCAGTCTCTCTAGGTGTATACCGTGCAGCCTCTGTATACAGCGCGGTCTCTATAGGTGTATACCGTGCAGCCTCTGTATACAGCGCGGTCTCTATAGGTGTATACCGTGCAGCCTCTGTATACAGCGCGGTCTCTATAGGTGTATACTGTGCAGCCTCTGTATACAGCGCAGTCTCTATAGGTGTATACTGTGTAGCCTCTGTATACAGCGCAGTCTCTCTAGGTGTATACCGTGCAGCCTCTGTATACAGCGCGGTCTCTATAGGTGTATACCGTGCAGCCTCTGTATACAGCGCGGTCTCTATAGGTGTATACTGTGCAGCCTCTGTATACAGCGCGGTCTCTATAGGTGTATACTGTGCAGCCTCTGTATACAGCGCAGTCTCTCTAGGTGTATACCGTGCAGCCTCTGTATACAGCGCGGTCTCTATAGGTGTATACCGTGCAGCCTCTGTATACAGCGCGGTCTCTATAGGTGTATACAGCGCAGTCTCTATAGGTGTATACTGTGTAGCCTCTGTATACAGCGCAGTCTATAGGTGTATACTGTGCAGCCTCTGTATACGGCGCGGTCTCTATAGGTGTATACTGTGCAGCCTCTGTATACGGCGCGGTCTCTATAGGTGTATACTGTGCAGCCTCTGTATACAGCGCGGTCTCTATAGGTGTATACTGTGCAGCCTCTGTATACGGCGCGGTCTCTATAGGTGTATATTGTGCAGCCTCCGTATACAGCGCGGTCTCTATAGGTGTATACTTTGCAGCCTCTGTATACAGCGCGGTCTCTATAGGTGTATACAGCGTGGTCTCTAGGTGTATACTGTGCAGCCTCAGTCTCTGTATACAGCGCGGTCTCTATAGTTGTATACTGTGCAGCCTCTGTATACAGCACGGTCTCTATAGTTGTATACTGTGCAGCCTCTGTATACAGCGCGGTCTCTATAGGTGTATACCGTGCAGCCTCTGTATACTGTGCGGTCTCTATAGGTGTATACTGTGCAGCCTCAGCCTCTGTATACAGCGCAGTCTCTATAGGTGTATACTGTGCAGCCTCTGTATACAGCACGGTCTCTATAGGTGTATACTGTGCAGCCTCTGTATACAGCACGGTCTCTATAGTTGTATACTGTGCAGCCTCTGTATACAGCACAGTCTCTATAGGTGTATACCGTGTAGCCTCTGTATACGGCGCGGTCGCTATAGGTGTATACCGTGCAGCCTCTGTATACGGCGCGGTCTCTATAGGTGTATACCGTGCAGCCTCTGTATACGGCGCGGTCTCTATAGGTGTATACTGTGCAGCCTCTGTATACGGCGCGGTCTCTATAGTTGTATACCGTGCAGCCTCTGTATACGGCGCGGTCTCTATAGGTGTATACCGTGCAGCCTCTGTATACGGCGCGGTCTCTATAGGTGTATACCGTGCAGCCTCTGTATACGGCGCGGTCTCTATAGGTGTATACCGTGCAGCCTCTGTATACGGCGCGGTCTCTATAGGTGTATACCGTGCAGCCTCTGTATACGGCGCGGTCTCTATAGGTGTATACCGTGCAGCCTCTGTATACAGCGCGGTCTCTATAGGTGTATACCGTGCAGCCTCTGTATACAGCGCGGTCTCTATAGGTGTATACCGTGCAGCCTCTGTATACAGCGCGGTCTCTATAGTTGTATACCATGCAGCCTTTGTATACAGCGCGGTCTCTATAGGTGTATACCGTGCAGCCTCTGTATACAGCGCGGTCTCTATAGGTGTATACCGTGCAGCCTCTGTATACGGCGCGGTCTCTATAGGTGTATACCGTGCAGCCTCTGTATACAGCGCAGTCTCTATAGGTGTATACCGTGCAGCCTCTGTATACAGCGCGGTCTCTATAGTTGTATACCGTGCAGCCTCTGTATACAGCGCGGTCTCTATAGGTGTAAACTGTGCAGCCTCTGTATACAGCGCGGTCTCTATAGGTGTATACCGTGCAGCCTCTGTATACAGCGCGGTCTCTATAGGTGTATACCGTGCAGCCTCTGTATACAGCACGGTCTCTATAGGTGTATACTGTGCAGCCTCTGTATACAGCGCGGTCTCTATAGTTGTATACCGTGCAGCCTCTGTATACAGCGCGGTCTCTATAGGTGTATACTGTGCAGCCTCTGTATACAGCGCTGTCTCTATAGGTGTATACCGTGCAGCCTTTGTATACAGCGCGGTCTCTATAGTTGTATACCGTGCAGCCTCTGTATACAGCGTGGTCTCTATAGGTGTATACCGTGCAGCCTCTGTATACAGCGCGGTCTCTATAGGTGTATACCGTGCAGCCTCTGTATACAGCGCGGTCTCTATAGTTGTATACTGTGCAGCCTCAGCCTCTGTATACAGCACGGTCTCTATAGGTGTATACTGTGCAGCCTCTGTATACAGCGCGGTCTCTATAGGTGTATACTGTGCAGCCTCTGTATACAGCGCGGTCTCTATAGGTGTATACTGTGCAGCCTCTGTATACAGCGCGGTCTCTAGGTGTATACCGTGCAGCCTCTGTATACGGTGCGGTCTCTATAGGTGTATACTGTGCAGCCTCTGTATACAGCGCAGTCTCTCTAGGTGTATACCGTGCAGCCTCTGTATACAGCGCTTTCTCTATAGGTGTATACCGTGCAGCCTCTGTATACAGCGCGGTCTCTAGGTGTATACCCTGCAGCCTCTGTATACAGCGCAGTCTCTCTAGGTGTATACCGTGCAGCCTCTGTATACAGCGCGGTCTCTATAGGTGTATACCGTGCAGCCTCTGTATACAGCGCGGTCTCTATAGGTGTATACCGTGCAGCCTCTGTATACAGCGCAGTCTCTATAGGTGTATACCGTGCAGCCTCTGTATACAGCGCGGTCTCTATAGGTGTATACCGTGCAGCCTCTGTATACAGCGCGGTCTCTATAGTTGTATACTGTGCAGCCTCAGCCTCTGTATACAGCACGGTCTCTATAGGTGTATACTGTGCAGCCTCTGTATACAGCGCGGTCTCTATAGGTGTATACTGTGCAGCCTCTGTATACAGCGCGGTCTCTATAGGTGTATACTGTGCAGCCTCTGTATACAGCGCGGTCTCTAGGTGTATACCGTGCAGCCTCTGTATACGGTGCGGTCTCTATAGGTGTATACTGTGCAGCCTCTGTATACAGCGCAGTCTCTCTAGGTGTATACCGTGCAGCCTCTGTATACAGCGCGGTCTCTATAGGTGTATACCGTGCAGCCTCTGTATACAGCGCGGTCTCTATAGGTGTATACCGTGCAGCCTCTGTATACAGCGCGGTCTCTATAGGTGTATACTGTGCAGCCTCTGTATACAGCGCAGTCTCTATAGGTGTATACTGTGTAGCCTCTGTATACAGCGCAGTCTCTCTAGGTGTATACCGTGCAGCCTCTGTATACAGCGCGGTCTCTATAGGTGTATACCGTGCAGCCTCTGTATACAGCGCGGTCTCTATAGGTGTATACTGTGCAGCCTCTGTATACAGCGCGGTCTCTATAGGTGTATACCGTGCAGCCTCTGTATACAGCGCGGTCTCTATAGGTGTATACCGTGCAGCCTCTGTATACAGCGCGGTCTCTATAGGTGTATACAGCGCAGTCTCTATAGGTGTATACTGTGTAGCCTCTGTATACAGCGCAGTCTATAGGTGTATACTGTGCAGCCTCTGTATACAGCGCAGTCTCTCTAGGTGTATACCGTGCAGCCTCTGTATACAGCGCGGTCTCTATAGGTGTATACCGTGCAGCCTCTGTATACAGCGCGGTCTCTATAGGTGTATACAGCGCAGTCTCTATAGGTGTATACTGTGTAGCCTCTGTATACAGCGCAGTCTATAGGTGTATACTGTGCAGCCTCTGTATACGGCGCGGTCTCTATAGGTGTATACTGTGCAGCCTCTGTATACGGCGCGGTCTCTATAGGTGTATACTGTGCAGCCTCTGTATACAGCGCGGTCTCTATAGGTGTATACTGTGCAGCCTCTGTATACGGCGCGGTCTCTATAGGTGTATACTGTGCAGCCTCCGTATACAGCGCGGTCTCTATAGGTGTATACTGTGCAGCCTCTGTATACAGCGCGGTCTCTATAGGTGTATACAGCGTGGTCTCTAGGTGTATACTGTGCAGCCTCAGTCTCTGTATACAGCGCGGTCTCTATAGTTGTATACTGTGCAGCCTCTGTATACAGCACGGTCTCTATAGTTGTATACTGTGCAGCCTCTGTATACAGCGCGGTCTCTATAGGTGTATACCGTGCAGCCTCTGTATACAGCGCGGTCTCTATAGGTGTATACCGTGCAGCCTCTGTATACTGTGCGGTCTCTATAGGTGTATACTGTGCAGCCTCAGCCTCTGTATACAGCGCAGTCTCTATAGGTGTATACTGTGCAGCCTCTGTATACAGCACAGTCTCTATAGGTGTATACCGTGTAGCCTCTGTATACGGCGCGGTCGCTATAGGTGTATACCGTGCAGCCTCTGTATACGGCGCGGTCTCTATAGGTGTATACCGTGCAGCCTCTGTATACGGCGCGGTCTCTATAGGTGTATACTGTGCAGCCTCTGTATACGGCGCGGTCTCTATAGTTGTATACCGTGCAGCCTCTGTATACGGCGCGGTCTCTATAGGTGTATACCGTGCAGCCTCTGTATACGGCGCGGTCTCTATAGGTGTATACCGTGCAGCCTCTGTATACGGCGCGGTCTCTATAGGTGTATACCGTGCAGCCTCTGTATACGGCGCGGTCTCTATAGGTGTATACCGTGCAGCCTCTGTATACGGCGCGGTCTCTATAGGTGTATACCGTGCAGCCTCTGTATACAGCGCGGTCTCTATAGGTGTATACCGTGCAGCCTCTGTATACAGCGCGGTCTCTATAGGTGTATACCGTGCAGCCTCTGTATACAGCGCGGTCTCTATAGTTGTATACCATGCAGCCTTTGTATACAGCGCGGTCTCTATAGGTGTATACCGTGCAGCCTCTGTATACAGCGCGGTCTCTATAGGTGTATACCGTGCAGCCTCTGTATACAGCGCAGTCTCTATAGGTGTATACCGTGCAGCCTCTGTATACAGCGCAGTCTCTATAGGTGTATACCGTGCAGCCTCTGTATACAGCGCAGTCTCTATAGGTGTATACTGTGCAGCCTCTGTATACAGTGCGGTCTCTATAGTTGTATACTGTGCAGCCTCTGTATACAGCGCGGTCTCTATAGGTGTATACTGTGCAGCCTCTGTATACAGCGCGGTCTCTATAGTTGTATACTGTGCAGCCTCTGTATACAGCGCGGTCTCTATAGGTGTATACCGTGCAGCCTCTGTATACAGCGCGGTCTCTATAGTTGTATACCGTGCAGCCTTTGTATACAGCGCGGTCTCTATAGGTGTATACCGTGCAGCCTCTGTATACAGCGCGGTCTCTATAGGTGTATACCGTGCAGCCTCTGTATACGGCGCGGTCTCTATAGGTGTATACCGTGCAGCCTCTGTATACAGCGCAGTCTCTATAGGTGTATACCGTGCAGCCTCTGTATACAGCGCGGTCTCTATAGGTGTATACCGTGCAGCCTCTGTATACAGCGCGGTCTCTATAGGTGTATACTGTGCAGCCTCTGTATACAGCGCGGTCTCTACAGGTGTATACTGTGCAGCCTCTGTATACAGCGCGGTCTCTATAGTTGTATACCGTGCAGCCTCTGTATACAGCGCGGTCTCTATAGTTGTATACCGTGCAGCCTCTGTATACAGCGCGGTCTCTATAGGTGTATACCGTGCAGCCTCTGTATACAGCGCGGTCTCTATAGGTGTATACCGTGCAGCCTCTGTATACAGCGCGGTCTCTATAGGTGTATACCGTGCAGCCTCTGTATACAGCACGGTCTCTATAGGTGTATACCGTGCAGCCTCTGTATACAGCGCGGTCTCTATAGTTGTATACCGTGCAGCCTCTGTATACAGCGCGGTGTCTATAGGTGTATACCGTGCAGCCTCTGTATACAGCGCAGTCTCTATAGGTGTATACTGTGCAGCCTCTGTATACAGCGCGGTCTCTATAGTTGTATACTGTGCAGCCTCTGTATACAGCGCGGTCTCTATAGGTGTATACTGTGCAGCCTCTGTATACAGCGCGGTCTCTATAGTTGTATACTGTGCAGCCTCTGTATACAGCGCGGTCTCTATAGGTGTATACCGTGCAGCCTCTGTATACAGCGCGGTCTCTATAGTTGTATACCGTGCAGCCTTTGTATACAGCGCGGTCTC
Organism: Phyllobates terribilis; assembly: GCF_046119375.1. Classification (NCBI taxonomy): domain Eukaryota; kingdom Metazoa; phylum Chordata; class Amphibia; order Anura; family Dendrobatidae; genus Phyllobates; species Phyllobates terribilis. The sequence goes on along the minus strand of NW_027362774.1, from coordinate 35,386,346 downwards.
TATAGGTGTATACCGTGCAGCCTCTGTATACAGCGCGGTCTCTATAGGTGTATACCGTGCAGCCTCTGTATACGGCGCGGTCTCTATAGGTGTATACCGTGCAGCCTCTGTATACAGCGCAGTCTCTATAGGTGTATACCGTGCAGCCTCTGTATACAGCGCGGTCTCTATAGGTGTATACCGTGCAGCCTCTGTATACAGCGCGGTCTCTATAGGTGTATACTGTGCAGCCTCTGTATACAGCGCGGTCTCTACAGGTGTATACTGTGCAGCCTCTGTATACAGCGCGGTCTCTATAGTTGTATACCGTGCAGCCTCTGTATACAGCGCGGTCTCTATAGTTGTATACCGTGCAGCCTCTGTATACAGCGCGGTCTCTATAGGTGTATACCGTGCAGCCTCTGTATACAGCGCGGTCTCTATAGGTGTATACCGTGCAGCCTCTGTATACAGCGCGGTCTCTATAGCTGTATACCGTGCAGCCTCTGTATACAGCACGGTCTCTATAGGTGTATACCGTGCAGCCTCTGTATACAGCGCGGTCTCTATAGTTGTATACCGTGCAGCCTCTGTATACAGCGCGGTGTCTATAGGTGTATACCGTGCAGCCTCTGTATACAGCGCGGTGTCTATAGGTGTATACCGTGCAGCCTCTGTATACAGCGCTGTCTCTATAGGTGTATACCGTGCAGCCTCTGTATACAGCGCGGTCTCTATAGGTGTATACCGTGCAGCCTCTGTATACAGCGCGGTCTCTATAGGTGTATACCGTGCAGCCTCTGTATACAGCGCGGTCTCTATTGGTGTATACCGTGCAGCCTCTGTATACAGCGCGGTCTCTATAGGTGTATACTGTGCAGCCTCTGTATACAGCACGGTCTCTATAGGTGTATACTGTGCAGCCTCTGTATACAGCGCGGTCTCTATAGTTGTATACTGTGCAGCCTCAGCCTCTGTATACAGCACGGTCTCTATAGGTGTATACTGTGCAGCCTCTGTATACAGCGCGGTCTCTATAGGTGTATACTGTGCAGCCTCTGTATACAGCGCGGTCTCTATAGGTGTATACTGTGCAGCCTCTGTATACAGCGCGGTCTCTATAGGTGTATACTGTGCAGCCTCTGTATACAGCGCGGTCTCTAGGTGTATACCGTGCAGCCTCTGTATACGGTGGGGTCTCTATAGGTGTATACTGTGCAGCCTCTGTATACAGCGCAGTCTCTCTAGGTGTATACCGTGCAGCCTCTGTATACAGCGCGGTCTCTATAGGTGTATACTGTGCAGCCTCTGTATACAGCGCTGTGTCTATAGGTGTATACCGTGCAGCCTTTGTATACAGCGCGGTCTCTATAGGTGTATACTGTGCAGCCTCTGTATACAGCGCGGTCTCTATAGGTGTATACTGTGCAGCCTCTGTATACAGCACGGTCTCTATAGTTGTATACCGTGCAGCCTCTGTATACAGCGCGGTCTCTATAGTTGTATACCGTGCAGCCTCTGTATACAGCGCGGTCTCTATAGGTGTATACTGTGCAGCCTCTGTATACAGCGCGGTCTCTATAGGTGTATACCGTGCAGCCTCTGTATACAGCGCGGTCTCTATGGGTGTATACCGTGCAGCCTCTGTATACAGCACGGTCTCTATAGGTGTATACCGTGCAGCCTCTGTATACAGCGCGGTCTCTATAGTTGTATACCGTGCAGCCTCTGTATACAGCGCGGTCTCTATAGGTGTATACTGTGCAGCCTCTGTATACAGCGCTGTCTCTATAGGTGTATACCGTGCAGCCTTTGTATACAGCGCGGTCTCTATAGTTGTATACCGTGCAGCCTCTGTATACAGCGTGGTCTCTATAGGTGTATACTGTGCAGCCTCTGTATACAGCGCGGTCTCTATAGGTGTATACCGTGCAGCCTCTGTATACAGCGCAGTCTCTATTGGTGTATACCGTGCAGCCTCTGTATACAGCGCGGTCTCTATAGGTGTATACCGTGCAGCCTCTGTATACAGCGCGGTCTCTATAGTTGTATACTGTGCAGCCTCAGCCTCTGTATACAGCACGGTCTCTATAGGTGTATACTGTGCAGCCTCTGTATACAGCGCGGTCTCTATAGGTGTATACTGTGCAGCCTCTGTATACAGCGCGGTCTCTATAGGTGTATACTGTGCAGCCTCTGTATACAGCGCGGTCTCTAGGTGTATACCGTGCAGCCTCTGTATACGGTGCGGTCTCTATAGGTGTATACTGTGCAGCCTCTGTAAACAGCGCAGTCTCTCTAGGTGTATACCGTGCAGCCTCTGTATACAGCGCTTTCTCTATAGGTGTATACCGTGCAGCCTCTGTATACAGCGCGGTCTCTAGGTGTATACCCTGCAGCCTCTGTATACAGCGCAGTCTCTCTAGGTGTATACCGTGCAGCCTCTGTATACAGCGCGGTCTCTATAGGTGTATACCGTGCAGCCTCTGTATACAGCGCGGTCTCTATAGGTGTATACCGTGCAGCCTCTGTATACAGCGCAGTCTCTATAGGTGTATACCGTGCAGCCTCTGTATACAGCGCGGTCTCTATAGGTGTATACCGTGCAGCCTCTGTATACAGCGCGGTCTCTATAGTTGTATACTGTGCAGCCTCAGCCTCTGTATACAGCACGGTCTCTATAGGTGTATACTGTGCAGCCTCTGTATACAGCGCGGTCTCTATAGGTGTATACTGTGCAGCCTCTGTATACAGCGCGGTCTCTATAGGTGTATACTGTGCAGCCTCTGTATACAGCGCGGTCTCTAGGTGTATACCGTGCAGCCTCTGTATACGGTGCGGTCTCTATAGGTGTATACTGTGCAGCCTCTGTATACAGCGCAGTCTCTCTAGGTGTATACCGTGCAGCCTCTGTATACAGCGCGGTCTCTAGGTGTATACCCTGCAGCCTCTGTATACAGCGCGGTCTCTATAGGTGTATACCGTGCAGCCTCTGTATACAGCGCGGTCTCTATAGGTGTATACTGTGCAGCCTCTGTATACAGCGCAGTCTCTATAGGTGTATACTGTGTAGCCTCTGTATACAGCGCAGTCTCTCTAGGTGTATACCGTGCAGCCTCTGTATACAGCGCGGTCTCTATAGGTGTATACCGTGCAGCCTCTGTATACAGCGCGGTCTCTATAGGTGTATACTGTGCAGCCTCTGTATACAGCGCGGTCTCTATAGGTGTATACTGTGCAGCCTCTGTATACAGCGCGGTCTCTATAGGTGTATACCGTGCAGCCTCTGTATACAGCGCGGTCTCTATAGGTGTATACAGCGCAGTCTCTATAGGTGTATACTGTGTAGCCTCTGTATACAGCGCAGTCTATAGGTGTATACTGTGCAGCCTCTGTATACGGCGCGGTCTCTATAGGTGTATACTGTGCAGCCTCTGTATACAGCGCGGTCTCTATAGGTGTATACTGTGCAGCCTCTGTATACGGCGCGGTCTCTATAGGTGTATACTGTGCAGCCTCCGTATACAGCGCGGTCTCTATAGGTGTATACTGTGCAGCCTCTGTATACAGCGCGGTCTCTATAGGTGTATACAGCGTGGTCTCTAGGTGTATACTGTGCAGCCTCAGTCTCTGTATACAGCGTGGTCTCTATAGTTGTATACTGTGCAGCCTCTGTATACAGCACGGTCTCTATAGTTGTATACTGTGCAGCCTCTGTATACAGCGCGGTCTCTATAGGTGTATACCGTGCAGCCTCTGTATACTGTGCGGTCTCTATAGGTGTATACTGTGCAGCCTCAGCCTCTGTATACAGCGCAGTCTCTATAGGTGTATACTGTGCAGCCTCTGTATACAGCACGGTCTCTATAGGTGTATACTGTGCAGCCTCTGTATACAGCACGGTCTCTATAGTTGTATACTGTGCAGCCTCTGTATACAGCACGGTCTCTATAGGTGTATACCGTGCAGCCTCTGTATACGGCGCGGTCGCTATAGGTGTATACCGTGCAGCCTCTGTATACGGCGCGGTCTCTATAGGTGTATACCGTGCAGCCTCTGTATACAGCGCGGTCTCTATAGGTGTATACCGTGCAGCCTCTGTATACGGCGCGGTCTCTATAGTTGTATACCGTGCAGCCTCTGTATACGGCGCGGTCTCTATAGGTGTATACCGTGCAGCCTCTGTATACGGCGCGGTCTCTATAGGTGTATACCGTGCAGCCTCTGTATACGGCGCGGTCTCTATAGGTGTATACCGTGCAGCCTCTGTATACGGCGCGGTCTCTATAGGTGTATACCGTGCAGCCTCTGTATACGGCGCGGTCTCTATAGGTGTATACCGTGCAGCCTCTGTATACGGCGCGGTCTCTATAGGTGTATACCGTGCAGCCTCTGTATACGGCGCGGTCTCTATAGGTGTATACCGTGCAGCCTCTGTATACGGCGCGGTCTCTATAGGTGTATACCGTGCAACCTCTGTATACGGCGCGATTTCTATAGGTGTATACCGTGCAGCCTCTGTATACAGCGAGGTCTCTATAGGTGTATACTGTGCAGCCTCTGTATACAGCGCGGTCTCTATAGGTGTATACTGTGCAGCCTCTGTATACAGCGCGGTCTCTATAGGTGTATACTGTGCAGCCTCAGCCTCTGTATACAGCGCAGTCTCTGTAGGTGTATACTGTGCAGCCTCTGTATACAGCGCGGTCTCTATAGATGTATACTGTGCAGCCTCTGTATACAGCACGGTCTCTATAGTTGTATACTGTGCAGCCTCTGTATACTGCGCGGTCTCTATAGGTGTATACCGTGCAGCCTCTGTATACGGCGCGGTCTCTATAGGTGTATACGGCGCGGTCTCTATAGGTGTATACTGTGCAGCCTCTGTATACAGCGCGGTCTCTATAGTTGTATACTGTGCAGCCTCTGTATACAGCGCAGTCTCTATAGGTGTATACTGTGTGGTCTCTATAGGTGTATACTGTGCAGCCTCTGTATACAGCGCGGTCTCTATAGGTGTATACTGTGCAGCCTCTGTATACAGCGCGGTGTCTATAGGTGTATACCGTGCAGCCTCTGTATACAGCGCGGTCTCTATAGGTGTATACCGTGCAGCCTCTGTATACAGCATGGTCTCTATAGGTGTATACTGTGCAGCCTCTGTATACAGCGCGGTCTCTATAGGTGTATACTGTGCAGCCTCTGTATACAGCGCGGTCTCTATAGGTGTATACTGTGCAGCCTCTGTATACGGTGCGGTCTCTATAGGTGTATACCGTGCAGCCTCTGTATACAGCGCAGTCTCTATAGGTGTATACCGTGCAGCCTCTGTATACAGCACGGTCTCTATAGGTGTATACTGTGCAGCCTCTGTATACGGTGCGGTCTCTATAGGTGTATACCGTGCAGCCTCTGTATACAGCGCAGTCTCTATAGGTGTATACCGTGCAGCCTCTGTATACGGTGCGGTCTCTATAGGTGTATACCGTGCAGCCTCTGTATACAGCGCAGTCTCTATAGGTGTATACCGTGCAGCCTCTGTATACAGCGCGGTCTCTATAGGTGTATACTGTGCAGCCTCTGTATACAGCGCAGTCTCTATAGGTGTATACCGTGTAGCCTCTGTATACGGCGCGGTCTCTATAGGTGTATACCGTGCAGCCTCTGTATACGGCGCGGTCTCTATAGGTGTATACCGTGCAGCCTCTGTATACGGCGCTGTCTCTATAGGTGTATACTGTGCAGCCTCCGTATACAGCGCGGTCTCTATAGGTGTATACTGTGCAGCCTCTGTATACAGCGCGGTCTCTATAGGTGTATACCGTGCAGCCTCTGTATACAGCGCAGTCTCTATAGGTGTATACGGCGCGGTCTCTATAGGTGTATACCGTGCAGCCTCTGTATACAGCGCGGTCTCTATAGGTGTATACCGTGCAGCCTCTGTATACAGCGCAGTCTCTATAGGTGTATACTGTGCAGCCTCTGTATACAGCGCGGTCTCTAGGTGTATACTGTGCAGCCTCTGTATACGGCGCGGTCTCTATAGGTGTATACGGCGCGGTCTCTATAGGTGTATACTGTGCAGCCTCTGTATACAGCGCGGTCTCTAGGTGCATACCGTGCAGCCTCTGTATACAGCGCGGTCTCTATAGGTGTATACCGTGCAGCCTCTGTATACGGCGCGGTCTCTATAGGTGTATCCGGCGCGGTCTCTATAGGTGTATACTGTGCAGCCTCTGTATACAGCGCGGTCTCTAGGTGTATACCGTGCAGCCTCTGTATACAGCGCAGTCTCTATAGGTGTATACTGTGCAGCCTCTGTATACAGCGCGGTCTCTATAGGTGTATACTGTGCAGCCTCTGTATACAGCGCGGTCTCTATAGGTGAATACTGTGCAGCCTCTGTATACAGCACGGTCTCTATAGGTGTATACTGTGCAGCCTCTGTATACAGCACGGTCTCTATAGGTGTATACTGTGCAGCCTCTGTATACAGCGCGGTCTCTATAGGTGTATACTGTGCAGCCTCTGTATACAGCACGGTCTCTATAGGTGTATACTGTGCAGCCTCTGTATACGGCGCGGTCTCTATAGGTGTATACTGTGCAGCCTCTGTATACGGCGCGGTCTCTATAGGTGTATACTGTGCAGCCTCTGTATACGGCGCTGTCTCTATAGGTGTATACCGTGCAGCCTCTGTATACGGCGCGGTCTCTATAGGTGTATACTGTGCAGCCTCTGTATACAGCGCGGTCTCTATAGGTGTATACTGTGCTGCCTCTGTATACAGCGCGGTCTCTAGGTGTATACTGTGCAGCCTCTGTATACAGCGCGGTCTCTATAGGTGTATACTGTGCAGCCTCTGTATACAGCGCAGTCTCTATCGGTGTATACTGTGCAGCCTCAGCCTCTGTATACAGCCGGTCTCTATAGGTGTATACTGTGTAGCCTCTGCATACAGCGCGGTCTCTATAGGTGTATACCATGCAGCCTCTGTATACAGCGCGGTCTCTACAGGTGTATACCGTGCAGTCTCTGTATACAGCGCGGTCTCTATAGGTGTATACCGTGCAGCCTCTGTATACGGCGCGGTCTGTATAGGTGTATATTGTGCAGCCTCTGTATACGGCGCGGTCTTTATAGGTGTATACTGTGCAGCCTCTGTATACAGCGCGGTCTCTATAGGTGTATACCGTGCAGCCTCTGTATACAGCACAGTCTCTATAGGTGTATACCGTGCAGCCTCTGTACACAGCGCGGTCTCTATAGTTGTATACTGTGCAGCCTCTGTATACAGCGCGGTCTCTAGGTGTATACTGTGCAGCCTCTGTATACGGCGCGGTCTCTATAGGTGTATACGGCGCGGTCTCTATAGGTGTATACTGTGCAGCCTCTGTATACAGCGCGGTCTCTAGGTGTATATGGTGCAGCCTCTGTATACATCGCGGTCTCTATAGGTGTATACCGTGCAGCCTCTGTATACGGCGCGGTCTCTATAGGTGTATACTGTGCAGCCTCTGTATACAGCGCGGTCTCTAGGTGTATACCGTGCAGCCTCTGTATACAGCGCAGTCTCTATAGGTGTATACTGTGCAGCCTCTGTATACAGCACGGTCTCTATAGGTGTATACTGTGCAGCCTCTGTATACAGCGCAGTCTCTATAGGTGTATACTGTGCAGCCTCTGTATACAGCACGGTCTCTATAGGTGTATACTGTGCAGCCTCTGTATACAGCACGGTCTCTATAGGTGTATACTGTGCAGCCTCTGTATACAGCACGGTCTCTATAGGTGTATACTGTGCAGCGTCTGTATACAGCGCGGTCTCTATAGGTGTATACTGTGCAGCCTCTGTATACAGCGCGGTCTCTATAGGTGTATACTGTGCAGCATCTGTATACAGCGCGGTCTCTATAGGTGTATACTGTGCAGCCTCTGTATACAGCACGGTCTCTATAGGTGTATACTGTGCAGCCTCTGTACACAGCGCGGTCTCTATAGGTGTATACTGTGCAGCCTCTGTATACAGCGTGGTCTCTATAGGTGTATACTGTGCAGCCTCTGTATACAGCACGGTCTCTATAGGTGTATACTGTGCAGCCTCTGTATACAGCGCGGTCTCTATAGGTGTATACTGTGCAGCCTCTGTTTACAGCGCGGTCTCTATAGGTGTATACTGTGCAGCCTCTGTTTACAGCGCGGTCTCTATAGGTGTATACTGTGCAGCCTCTGTATACAGCGCGGTCTCTATAGGTGTATACCGTGCAGCCTCTGTATACAGCGCGGTCTCTATAGTTGTATACTGTGCAGCCTCTGTATACAGCGCGGTCTCTATAGGTGTATACCGTGCAGCCTCTGTATACGGCGCGGTCTCTATAGGTGTATACCGTGCAGCCTCTGTATACAGCGCGGTCTCTATAGGTGTATACTGTGCAGCCTCTGTATACGGCGCGGTCTCTATAGGTGTATACTGTGCAGCCTCTGTATACGGCGCGGTCTCTATAGGTGTATACTGTGCAGCCTCTGTATACGGCGCGGTCTCTATAGGTGTATACTGTGCAGCCTCTGTATACAGCGCGGTCTCTATAGGTGTATACTGTGCAGCCTCCGTATACAGCGCGGTTTCTATAGGTGTATACTGTGCAGCCTCTGTATACAGCGCGGTCTCTATAGGTGTATACAGCGCAGTCTCTATAGGTGTATACTGTGTAGCCTCTGTATACAGCGCAGTCTATAGGTGTATACTGTGCAGCCTCTGTATACAGCGCGGTCTCTATAGGTGTATACTGTGCAGCCTCTGTATACAGCGCGGTCTCTATAGGTGAATACTGTGCAGCCTCTGTATACAGCACGGTCTCTATAGGTGTATACTGTGCAGCCTCTGTATACAGCACGGTCTCTATAGGTGTATACTGTGCAGCCTCTGTATACAGCGCGGTCTCTATAGGTGTATACTGTGCAGCCTCTGTATACAGCACGGTCTCTATAGGTGTATACTGTGCAGCCTCTGTATACGGCGCGGTCTCTATAGGTGTATACTGTGCAGCCTCTGTATACGGCGCGGTCTCTATAGGTGTATACTGTGCAGCCTCTGTATACGGCGCGGTCTCTATAGGTGTATACCGTGCAGCCTCTGTATACGGCGCGGTCTCTATAGGTGTATACTGTGCAGCCTCTGTATACAGCGCGGTCTCTATAGGTGTATACTGTGCTGCCTCTGTATACAGCGCGGTCTCTAGGTGTATACTGTGCAGCCTCTGTATACAGCGCGGTCTCTATAGGTGTATACTGTGCAGCCTCTGTATACAGCGCAGTCTCTATCGGTGTATACTGTGCAGCCTCAGCCTCTGTATACAGCGCGGTCTCTATAGGTGTATACTGTGTAGCCTCTGTATACAGCGCGGTCTCTATAGGTGTATACTGTGCAGCCTCTGTATACGGCGCGGTCTCTATAGGTGTATACCGTGCAGCCTCTGTATACGGCGCGGTCTCTATAGGTGTATACTGTGCAGCCTCTGTATACAGCGCGGTCTCTATAGGTGTATACTGTGCTGCCTCTGTATACAGCGCGGTCTCTAGGTGTATACTGTGCAGCCTCTGTATACAGCGCGGTCTCTATAGGTGTATACTGTGCAGCCTCTGTATACAGCGCAGTCTCTATCGGTGTATACTGTGCAGCCTCAGCCTCTGTATACAGCGCGGTCTCTATAGGTGTATACTGTGTAGCCTCTGCATACAGCGCGGTCTCTATAGGTGTATACCGTGCAGCCTCTGTATACAGCGCGGTCTCTATAGGTGTATACCGTGCAGCCTCTGTATACAGCGCGGTCTCTATAGGTGTATACCGTGCAGCCTCTGTATACGGCGCGGTCTGTATAGGTGTATATTGTGCAGCCTCTGTATACGGCGCGGTCTTTATAGGTGTATACAGCGCGGTCTCTATAGGTGTATACCGTGCAGCCTCTGTATACAGCACAGTCTCTATAGGTGTATACCGTGCAGCCTCTGTATACAGCGCGGTCTCTATAGTTGTATACTGTGCAGCCTCTGTATACAGCGCGGTCTCTAGGTGTATACTGTGCAGCCTCTGTATACGGCGCGGTCTCTATAGGTGTATACGGCGCGGTCTCTATAGGTGTATACTGTGCAGCCTCTGTATACAGCGCGGTCTCTAGGTGTATATGGTGCAGCCTCTGTATACATCGCGGTCTCTATAGGTGTATACCGTGCAGCCTCTGTATACGGCGCGGTCTCTATAGGTGTATACGGCGCGGTCTCTATAGGTGTATACTGTGCAGCCTCTGTATACAGCGCGGTCTCTAGGTGTATACCGTGCAGCCTCTGTATACAGCGCAGTCTCTATAGGTGTATACTGTGCAGCCTCTGTATACAGCACGGTCTCTATAGGTGTATACTGTGCAGCCTCTGTATACAGCGCAGTCTCTATAGGTGTATACTGTGCAGCCTCTGTATACAGCACGGTCTCTATAGGTGTATACTGTGCAGCCTCTGTATACAGCACGGTCTCTATAGGTGTATACTGTGCAGCCTCTGTATACAGCGCGGTCTCTATAGGTGTATACTGTGCAGCCTCTGTATACAGCGCGGTCTCTATAGGTGTATACTGTGCAGCATCTGTATACAGCGCGGTCTCTATAGGTGTATACTGTGCAGCCTCTGTATACAGCACGGTCTCTATAGGTGTATACTGTGCAGCCTCTGTACACAGCGCGGTCTCTATAGGTGTATACTGTGCAGCCTCTGTATACAGCGCGGTCTCTATAGGTGTATACCGTGCGGTCTCTATAGGTGTATACCGTGGAGCCTCTGTATACAGCACGGTCTCTATAGGTGTATACCGTGCAGCCTCTGTATACAGCGCGGTCTCTATAGGTGTATACTGTGCAGCCTCTGTATACAGCGCGGTCTCTATAGGTGTATACTGTGCAGCCTCTGTATACAGTGCGGTCTCTATAGGTGTATACTGTGCAGTCTCTGTATACAGCGCGGTCTCTATAGGTGTATACTGTGCAGCCTCTGTATACAGCGCGGTCTCTATAGGTGTATACCGTGCAGCCTCTGTATACAGCGCGGTCTCTATAGGTGTATACCGTGCAACCTCTGTATACAGCGCGGTCTCTATAGGTGTATACCGTGCAGCCTCTGTATACAGCGCGGTCTCTATAGTTGTATACCGTGCAGCCTTTGTATACAGCGCGGTCTCTATAGTTGTATACCGTGCAGCCTCTGTATACAGCGCGGTCTCTATAGGTGTATACCGTGCAGCCTCTGTATACAGCGCGGTCTCTATAGTTGTATACCGTGCAGCCTCTGTATACAGCGCGGTCTCTATAGGTGTATACTGTGCAGCATCTGTATACAGCGCGGTCTCTATAGGTGTATACTGTGCAGCCTCTGTATACAGCACGGTCTCTATAGGTGTATACTGTGCAGCCTCTGTATACAGCACGGTCTCTATAGGTGTATACTGTGCAGCCTCTGTATACAGCGCGGTCTCTATAGGTGTATACTGTGCAGCATCTGTATACAGCGCGGTCTCTATAGGTGTATACTGTGCAGCCTCTGTATACAGCACGGTCTCTATAGGTGTATACTGTGCAGCCTCTGTATACAGCGCGGTCTCTATAGGTGTATACTGTGCAGCCTCTGTATACAGCGCGGTCTCTATAGGTGTATACTGTGCAGCCTCTGTATACAGCACGGTCTCTATAGGTGTATACTGTGCGGCCTCTGTATACAGCGCGGTCTCTATAGGTGTATACTGTGCAGCCTCTGTTTACAGCGCGGTCTCTATAGGTGTATACTGTGCAGCCTCTGTATACAGCGCGGTCTCTATAGGTGTATACCGTGCAGCCTCTGTATACAGCGCGGTCTCTATAGTTGTATACTGTGCAGCCTCTGTATACAGCGCGGTCTCTATAGGTGTATACCGTGCAGCCTCTGTATACAGCGCGGTCTCTATAGGTGTATACTGTGCAGCCTCTGTATACGGCGCGGTCTCTATAGTTGTATACTGTGCAGCCTCTGTATACGGCGCGGTCTCTATAGGTGTATACTGTGCAGCCTCTGTATACGGCGCGGTCTCTATAGGTGTATACTGTGCAGCCTCTGTATACGGCGCGGTCTCTATAGGTGTATACTGTGCAGCCTCTGTATACAGCGCGGTTTCTATAGGTGTATACTGTGCAGCCTCCGTATACAGCGCTGTGTCTATAGGTGTATACTGTGCAGCCTCTGTATACAGCGCGGTCTCTATAGGTGTATACAGCGCGGTCTCTAGGTGTATACTGTGCAGCCTCAGCCTCTGTATACGGTGCGGTCTCTATAGTTGTATACTGTGCAGCCTCTGTATACAGCACGGTCTCTATAGTTCTATACCGTGCAGCCTCTGTATACAGCGCGGTCTCTATAGGTGTATACTGTGCGGTCTCTCTAGGTGTATACTGTGCAGCCTCAGCCTCTGTATACAGCGCAGTCTCTGTAGGTGTATACTGTGCAGCCTCTGTATACAGCGCGGTCTCTATAGATGTATACTGTGCAGCCTCTGTATACAGCACGGTCTCTATAGTTGTATACTGTGCAGCCTCTGTATACAGCGCGGTCTCTATAGGTGTATACCGTGCAGCCTCTGTATACGGCGCGGTCTCTATAGGTGTATACGGCGCGGTCTCTATAGGTGTATACTGTGCAGCCTCTGTATACAGCGCGGTCTCTATAGTTGTATACCGTGCAGCCTCTGTATACAGCACGGTCTCTATAGTTGTATACTGTGCAGCCTCTGTATACAGCGCAGTCTCTATAGGTGTATACCGTGCAGCCTCTGTATACAGCGCGGTCTCTAGGTGTATACCGTGCAGCCTCTGTATACAGCGCAGTCTCTATAGGTGTATACTGTGCAGCCTCTGTATACAGCACGGTCTCTATAGGTGTATACTGTGCAGCCTCTGTATACAGCGCAGTCTCTATAGGTGTATACTGTGCAGCCTCTGTATACAGCACGGTCTCTATAGGTGTATACTGTGCAGCCTCTGTATACAGCACGGTCTCTATAGGTGTATACTGTGCAGCCTCTGTATACAGCGCGGTCTCTATAGGTGTATACTGTGCAGCATCTGTATACAGCACGGTCTCTATAGGTGTATACTGTGCAGCATCTGTATACAGCGCGGTCTCTATAGGTGTATACTGTGCAGCCTCTGTATACAGCACGGTCTCTATAGGTGTATACTGTGCAGCCTCTGTATACAGCGCGGTCTCTATAGGTGTATATTGTGCAGCCTCTGTATACAGCGCGGTCTCTATAGGTGTATACTGTGCAGCCTCTGTATACAGCACGGTCTCTATAGGTGTATACTGTGCAGCCTCTGTATACAGCGCGGTCTCTATAGGTGTATACTGTGCATCCTCTGTTTACAGCGCGGTCTCTATAGGTGTATACCGTGCAGCCTCTGTATACAGCGCGGTCTCTATAGGTGTATACCGTGCAGCCTCTGTATACAGCGCGGTCTCTATAGTTGTATACCGTGCAGCCTCTGTATACAGCGCGGTCTCTATAGGTGTATACTGTGCAGCCTCTGTATACGGCGCGGTCTCTATAGGTGTATACTGTGCAGCCTCTGTATACAGCGCGGTTTCTATAGGTGTATACTGTGCAGCCTCCGTATACAGCGCGGTGTCTATAGGTGTGTACTGTGCAGCCTCTGTATACAGCGCGGTCTCTATAGGTGTATACAGCGCGGTCTCTAGGTGTATACTGTGCAGCCTCAGCCTCTGTATACGGCGCGGTCTCTATAGTTGTATACTGTGCAGCCTCTGTATACGGCGCGGTCTCTATAGGTGTATACTGTGCAGCCTCTGTATACGGCGCGGTCTCTATAGTTGTATACTGTGCAGCCTCTGTATACAGCGCGGTCTCTATAGGTGTATACCGTGCAGCCTCTGTATACAGCGCGGTCTCTATAGGTGTATACTGTGCAGCCTCTGTATACGGCGCGGTCTCTATAGTTGTATACTGTGCAGCCTCTGTATACGGCGCGGTCTCTATAGGTGTATACTGTGCAGCCTCTGTATACGGCGCGGTCTCTATAGGTGTATACTCTGCAGCCTCTGTATACGGCGCGGTCTCTATAGGTGTATACTGTGCAGCCTCTGTATACAGCGCGGTTTCTATAGGTGTATACTGTGCAGCCTCCGTATACAGCGCTGTGTCTATAGGTGTATACTGTGCAGCCTCTGTATACAGCGCGGTCTCTATAGGTGTATACAGCGCGGTCTCTAGGTGTATACTGTGCAGCCTCAGCCTCTGTATACGGTGCGGTCTCTATAGTTGTATACTGTGCAGCCTCTGTATACAGCACGGTCTCTATAGTTCTATACCGTGCAGCCTCTGTATACAGCGCGGTCTCTATAGGTGTATACTGTGCGGTCTCTCTAGGTGTATACTGTGCAGCCTCAGCCTCTGTATACAGCGCAGTCTCTGTAGGTGTATACTGTGCAGCCTCTGTATACAGCGCGGTCTCTATAGATGTATACTGTGCAGCCTCTGTATACAGCACGGTCTCTATAGTTGTATACTGTGCAGCCTCTGTATACAGCGCGGTCTCTATAGGTGTATACCGTGCAGCCTCTGTATACGGCGCGGTCTCTATAGGTGTATACGGCGCGGTCTCTATAGGTGTATACTGTGCAGCCTCTGTATACAGCGCGGTCTCTATAGTTGTATACCGTGCAGCCTCTGTATACAGCACGGTCTCTATAGTTGTATACTGTGCAGCCTCTGTATACAGCGCAGTCTCTATAGGTGTATACCGTGCAGCCTCTGTATACAGCGCGGTCTCTAGGTGTATACCGTGCAGCCTCTGTATACAGCGCAGTCTCTATAGGTGTATACTGTGCAGCCTCTGTATACAGCGCAGTCTCTATAGGTGTATACTGTGCAGCCTCTGTATACAGCACGGTCTCTATAGGTGTATACTGTGCAGCCTCTGTATACAGCACGGTCTCTATAGGTGTATACTGTGCAGCCTCTGTATACAGCACGGTCTCTATAGGTGTATACTGTGCAGCCTCTGTATACAGCACGGTCTCTATAGGTGTATACTGTGCAGCCTCTGTATACAGCGCGGTCTCTATAGGTGTATACTGTGCAGCCTCTGTATACGGCACGGTCTCTATAGGTGTATACTGTGCAGCCTCTGTATACGGCGCGGTCTCTATAGGTGTATACTGTGCAGCCTCTGTATACAGCACGGTCTCTATAGGTGTATACTGTGCAGCCTCTGTATACAGCGCGGTCTCTATAGGTGTATACTGTGCAGCCTCTGTATACAGCGCGGTCTCTATAGGTGTATACTGTGCAGCATCTGTATACAGCACGGTCTCTATAGGTGTATACTGTGCAGCCTCTGTATACAGCACGGTCTCTATAGGTGTATACTGTGCAGCCTCTGTATACAGCACGGTCTCTATAGGTGTATACTGTGCAGCCTCTGTATACAGCACGGTCTCTATAGGTGTATACTGTGCAGCCTCTGTATACAGCGCGGTCTCTATAGGTGTATACTGTGCAGCATCTGTATACAGCGCGGTCTCTATAGGTGTATACTGTGCAGCCTCTGTATACAGCACCGTCTCTATAGGTGTATACCGTGCAGCCTCTGTATACAGCACAGTCTCTATAGGTGTATACCGTGCAGCCTCTGTACACAGCGCGGTCTCTATAGTTGTATACTGTGCAGCCTCTGTATACAGCGCGGTCTCTAGGTGTATACTGTGCAGCCTCTGTATACGGCGCGGTCTCTATAGGTGTATACGGCGCGGTCTCTATAGGTGTATACTGTGCAGCCTCTGTATACAGCGCGGTCTCTAGGTGTATATGGTGCAGCCTCTGTATACATCGCGGTCTCTATAGGTGTATACCGTGCAGCCTCTGTATACGGCGCGGTCTCTATAGGTGTATACTGTGCAGCCTCTGTATACAGCGCGGTCTCTAGGTGTATACCGTGCAGCCTCTGTATACAGCGCAGTCTCTATAGGTGTATACTGTGCAGCCTCTGTATACAGCACGGTCTCTATAGGTGTATACTGTGCAGCCTCTGTATACAGCGCAGTCTCTATAGGTGTATACTGTGCAGCCTCTGTATACAGCACGGTCTCTATAGGTGTATACTGTGCAGCCTCTGTATACAGCACGGTCTCTATAGGTGTATACTGTGCAGCCTCTGTATACAGCACGGTCTCTATAGGTGTATACTGTGCAGCGTCTGTATACAGCGCGGTCTCTATAGGTGTATACTGTGCAGCCTCTGTATACAGCGCGGTCTCTATAGGTGTATACTGTGCAGCATCTGTATACAGCGCGGTCTCTATAGGTGTATACTGTGCAGCCTCTGTATACAGCACGGTCTCTATAGGTGTATACTGTGCAGCCTCTGTACACAGCGCGGTCTCTATAGGTGTATACTGTGCAGCCTCTGTATACAGCGTGGTCTCTATAGGTGTATACTGTGCAGCCTCTGTATACAGCACGGTCTCTATAGGTGTATACTGTGCAGCCTCTGTATACAGCGCGGTCTCTATAGGTGTATACCGTGCAGCCTCTGTATACAGCGCGGTCTCTATAGTTGTATACTGTGCAGCCTCTGTATACAGCGCGGTCTCTATAGGTGTATACCGTGCAGCCTCTGTATACGGCGCGATCTCTATAGGTGTATACCGTGCAGCCTCTGTATACAGCGCGGTCTCTATAGGTGTATACTGTGCAGCCTCTGTATACGGCGCGGTCTCTATAGGTGTATACTGTGCAGCCTCTGTATACGGCGCGGTCTCTATAGGTGTATACTGTGCAGCCTCTGTATACGGCGCGGTCTCTATAGGTGTATACTGTGCAGCCTCTGTATACAGCGCGGTCTCTATAGGTGTATACTGTGCAGCCTCCGTATACAGCGTGGTTTCTATAGGTGTATACTGTGCAGCCTCTGTATACAGCGCGGTCTCTATAGGTGTATACAGCGCAGTCTCTATAGGTGTATACTGTGTAGCCTCTGTATACAGCGCAGTCTATAGGTGTATACTGTGCAGCCTCTGTATACAGCGCGGTCTCTATAGGTGTATACTGTGCAGCCTCTGTATACAGCGCGGTCTCTATAGGTGAATACTGTGCAGCCTCTGTATACAGCACGGTCTCTATAGGTGTATACTGTGCAGCCTCTGTATACAGCACGGTCTCTATAGGTGTATACTGTGCAGCCTCTGTATACAGCGCGGTCTCTATAGGTGTATACTGTGCAGCCTCTGTATACAGCACGGTCTCTATAGGTGTATACTGTGCAGCCTCTGTATACGGCGCGGTCTCTATAGGTGTATACTGTGCAGCCTCTGTATACGGCGCGGTCTCTATAGGTGTATACTGTGCAGCCTCTGTATACGGCGCGGTCTCTATAGGTGTATACCGTGCAGCCTCTGTATACGGCGCGGTCTCTATAGGTGTATACTGTGCAGCCTCTGTATACAGCGCGGTCTCTATAGGTGTATACTGTGCTGCCTCTGTATACAGCGCGGTCTCTAGGTGTATACTGTGCAGCCTCTGTATACAGCGCGGTCTCTATAGGTGTATACTGTGCAGCCTCTGTATACAGCGCAGTCTCTATCGGTGTATACTGTGCAGCCTCAGCCTCTGTATACAGCGCGGTCTCTATAGGTGTATACTGTGTAGCCTCTGTATACAGCGCGGTCTCTATAGGTGTATACTGTGCAGCCTCTGTATACGGCGCGGTCTCTATAGGTGTATACCGTGCAGCCTCTGTATACGGCGCGGTCTCTATAGGTGTATACTGTGCAGCCTCTGTATACAGCGCGGTCTCTATAGGTGTATACTGTGCTGCCTCTGTATACAGCGCGGTCTCTAGGTGTATACTGTGCAGCCTCTGTATACAGCGCGGTCTCTATAGGTGTATACTGTGCAGCCTCTGTATACAGCGCAGTCTCTATCGGTGTATACTGTGCAGCCTCAGCCTCTGTATACAGCGCGGTCTCTATAGGTGTATACTGTGTAGCCTCTGCATACAGCGCGGTCTCTATAGGTGTATACCGTGCAGCCTCTGTATACAGCGCGGTCTCTATAGGTGTATACCGTGCAGCCTCTGTATACAGCGCGGTCTCTATAGGTGTATACCGTGCAGCCTCTGTATACGGCGCGGTCTGTATAGGTGTATATTGTGCAGCCTCTGTATACGGCGCGGTCTTTATAGGTGTATACAGCGCGGTCTCTATAGGTGTATACCGTGCAGCCTCTGTATACAGCACAGTCTCTATAGGTGTATACCGTGCAGCCTCTGTATACAGCGCGGTCTCTAGGTGTATACTGTGCAGCCTCTGTATACGGCGCGGTCTCTATAGGTGTATACGGCGCGGTCTCTATAGGTGTATACTGTGCAGCCTCTGTATACAGCGCGGTCTCTAGGTGTATATGGTGCAGCCTCTGTATACATCGCGGTCTCTATAGGTGTATACCGTGCAGCCTCTGTATACGGCGCGGTCTCTATAGGTGTATACGGCGCGGTCTCTATAGGTGTATACTGTGCAGCCTCTGTATACAGCGCGGTCTCTAGGTGTATACCGTGCAGCCTCTGTATACAGCGCAGTCTCTATAGGTGTATACTGTGCAGCCTCTGTATACAGCACGGTCTCTATAGGTGTATACTGTGCAGCCTCTGTATACAGCGCAGTCTCTATAGGTGTATACTGTGCAGCCTCTGTATACAGCACGGTCTCTATAGGTGTATACTGTGCAGCCTCTGTATACAGCACGGTCTCTATAGGTGTATACTGTGCAGCCTCTGTATACAGCGCGGTCTCTATAGGTGTATACTGTGCAGCCTCTGTATACAGCGCGGTCTCTATAGGTGTATACTGTGCAGCATCTGTATACAGCGCGGTCTCTATAGGTGTATACTGTGCAGCCTCTGTATACAGCACGGTCTCTATAGGTGTATACTGTGCAGCCTCTGTACACAGCGCGGTCTCTATAGGTGTATACTGTGCAGCCTCTGTATACAGCGCGGTCTCTATAGGTGTATACCGTGCGGTCTCTATAGGTGTATACCGTGGAGCCTCTGTATACAGCACGGTCTCTATAGATGTATACCGTGCAGCCTCTGTATACAGCGCGGTCTCTATAGGTGTATACTGTGCAGCCTCTGTATACAGCGCGTTCTCTATAGGTGTATACTGTGCAGCCTCTGTATACAGTGCGGTCTCTATAGGTGTATACTGTGCAGTCTCTGTATACAGCGCGGTCTCTATAGGTGTATACTGTGCAGCCTCTGTATACAGCGCGGTCTCTATAGGTGTATACCGTGCAGCCTCTGTATACAGCGCGGTCTCTATAGGTGTATACCGTGCAACCTCTGTATACAGCGCGGTCTCTATAGGTGTATACCGTGCAGCCTCTGTATACAGCGCGGTCTCTATAGTTGTATACCGTGCAGCCTTTGTATACAGCGCGGTCTCTATAGTTGTATACCGTGCAGCCTCTGTATACAGCGCGGTCTCTATAGGTGTATACCGTGCAGCCTCTGTATACAGCGCGGTCTCTATAGTTGTATACCGTGCAGCCTCTGTATACAGCGCGGTCTCTATAGGTGTATACTGTGCAGCATCTGTATACAGCGCGGTCTCTATAGGTGTATACTGTGCAGCCTCTGTATACAGCACGGTCTCTATAGGTGTATACTGTGCAGCCTCTGTATACAGCACGGTCTCTATAGGTGTATACTGTGCAGCCTCTGTATACAGCGCGGTCTCTATAGGTGTATACTGTGCAGCATCTGTATACAGCGCGGTCTCTATAGGTGTATACTGTGCAGCCTCTGTATACAGCGCGGTCTCTATAGGTGTATACCGTGCAGCCTCTGTATACAGCGCGGTCTCTATAGTTGTATACTGTGCAGCCACTGTATACAGCGCGGTCTCTATAGGTGTATACCGTGCAGCCTATGTATACAGCGCGGTCTCTATAGGTGTATACTGTGCAGCCTCTGTATACGGCGCGGTCTCTATAGTTGTATAGTGTGCAGCCTCTGTATACGGCGCGGTCTCTATAGGTGTATACTGTGCAGCCTCTGTATACGGCGCGGTCTCTATAGGTGTATACTGTGCAGCCTCTGTATACGGCGCGGTCTCTATAGGTGTATACTGTGCAGCCTCTGTATACAGCGCGGTTTCTATAGGTGTATACTGTGCAGCCTCCGTATACAGCGCTGTGTCTATAGGTGTATACTGTGCAGCCTCTGTATACAGCGCGGTCTCTATAGGTGTATACAGCGCGGTCTCTAGGTGTATACTGTGCAGCCTCAGCCTCTGTATACGGTGCGGTCTCTATAGTTGTATACTGTGCAGCCTCTGTATACAGCACGGTCTCTATAGTTCTATACCGTGCAGCCTCTGTATACAGCGCGGTCTCTATAGGTGTATACTGTGCAGCCTCAGCCTCTGTATACAGCGCAGTCTCTGTAGGTGTATACTGTGCAGCCTCTGTATACAGCGCGGTCTCTATAGATGTATACTGTGCAGCCTCTGTATACAGCACGGTCTCTATAGTTGCATACTGTGCAGCCTCTGTATACAGCGCGGTCTCTATAGGTGTATACCGTGCAGCCTCTGTATACGGCGCGGTCTCTATAGGTGTATACGGCGCGGTCTCTATAGGTGTATACTGTGCAGCCTCTGTATACAGCGCGGTCTCTATAGTTGTATACCGTGCAGCCTCTGTATACAGCACGGTCTCTATAGTTGTATACTGTGCAGCCTCTGTATACAGCGCAGTCTCTATAGGTGTATACCGTGCAGCCTCTGTATACAGCGCGGTCTCTAGGTGTATACCGTGCAGCCTCTGTATACAGCGCAGTCTCTATAGGTGTATACTGTGCAGCCTCTGTATACAGCACGGTCTCTATAGGTGTATACTGTGCAGCCTCTGTATACAGCGCAGTCTCTATAGGTGTATACTGTGCAGCCTCTGTATACAGCACGGTCTCTATAGGTGTATACTGTGCAGCCTCTGTATACAGCACGGTCTCTATAGGTGTATACTGTGCAGCCTCTGTATACAGCGTGGTCTCTATAGGTGTATACTGTGCAGCATCTGTATACAGCACGGTCTCTATAGGTGTATACTGTGCAGCATCTGTATACAGCGCGGTCTCTATAGGTGTATACTGTGCAGCCTCTGTATACAGCACGGTCTCTATAGGTGTATACTGTGCAGCCTCTGTATACAGCGCGGTCTCTATAGGTGTATATTGTGCAGCCTCTGTATACAGCGCGGTCTCTATAGGTGTATACTGTGCAGCCTCTGTATACAGCACGGTCTCTATAGGTGTATACTGTGCAGCCTCTGTATACAGCGCGGTCTCTATAGGTGTATACTGTGCAGCCTCTGTTTACAGCGCGGTCTCTATAGGTGTATACCGTGCAGCCTCTGTATACAGCGCGGTCTCTATAGGTGTATACCGTGCAGCCTCTGTATACAGCGCGGTCTCTATAGTTGTATACCGTGCAGCCTCTGTATACAGCGCGGTCTCTATAGGTGTATACTGTGCAGCCTCTGTATACGGCGCGGTCTCTATAGGTGTATACTGTGCAGCCTCTGTATACAGCGCGGTTTCTATAGGTGTATACTGTGCAGCCTCCGTATACAGCGCGGTGTCTATAGGTGTGTACTGTGCAGCCTCTGTATACAGCGCGGTCTCTATAGGTGTATACAGCGCGGTCTCTAGGTGTATACTGTGCAGCCTCAGCCTCTGTATACGGCGCGGTCTCTATAGTTGTATACTGTGCAGCCTCTGTATACGGCGCGGTCTCTATAGGTGTATACTGTGCAGCCTCTGTATACGGCGCGGTCTCTATAGTTGTATACTGTGCAGCCTCTGTATACAGCGCGGTCTCTATAGGTGTATACCGTGCAGCCTCTGTATACAGCGCGGTCTCTATAGGTGTATACTGTGCAGCCTCTGTATACGGCGCGGTCTCTATAGTTGTATACTGTGCAGCCTCTGTATACGGCGCGGTCTCTATAGGTGTATACTGTGCAGCCTCTGTATACGGCGCGGTCTCTATAGGTGTATACTCTGCAGCCTCTGTATACGGCGCGGTCTCTATAGGTGTATACTGTGCAGCCTCTGTATACAGCGCGGTTTCTATAGGTGTATACTGTGCAGCCTCCGTATACAGCGCTGTGTCTATAGGTGTATACTGTGCAGCCTCTGTATACAGCGCGGTCTCTATAGGTGTATACAGCGCGGTCTCTAGGTGTATACTGTGCAGCCTCAGCCTCTGTATACGGTGCGGTCTCTATAGTTGTATACTGTGCAGCCTCTGTATACAGCACGGTCTCTATAGTTCTATACCGTGCAGCCTCTGTATACAGCGCGGTCTCTATAGGTGTATACTGTGCGGTCTCTCTAGGTGTATACTGTGCAGCCTCAGCCTCTGTATACAGCGCAGTCTCTGTAGGTGTATACTGTGCAGCCTCTGTATACAGCGCGGTCTCTATAGATGTATACTGTGCAGCCTCTGTATACAGCACGGTCTCTATAGTTGTATACTGTGCAGCCTCTGTGTACAGCGCGGTCTCTATAGGTGTATACCGTGCAGCCTCTGTATACGGCGCGGTCTCTATAGGTGTATACGGCGCGGTCTCTATAGGTGTATACTGTGCAGCCTCTGTATACAGCGCGGTCTCTATAGTTGTATACCGTGCAGCCTCTGTATACAGCACGGTCTCTATAGTTGTATACTGTGCAGCCTCTGTATACAGCGCAGTCTCTATAGGTGTATACCGTGCAGCCTCTGTATACAGCGCGGTCTCTAGGTGTATACCGTGCAGCCTCTGTATACAGCGCAGTCTCTATAGGTGTATACTGTGCAGCCTCTGTATACAGCACGGTCTCTATAGGTGTATACTGTGCAGCCTCTGTATACAGCGCAGTCTCTATAGGTGTATACTGTGCAGCCTCTGTATACAGCACGGTCTCTATAGGTGTATACTGTGCAGCCTCTGTATACAGCACGGTCTCTATAGGTGTATACTGTGCAGCCTCTGTATACAGCACGGTCTCTATAGGTGTATACTGTGCAGCCTCTGTATACAGCACGGTCTCTATAGGTGTATACTGTGCAGCCTCTGTATACAGCGCGGTCTCTATAGGTGTATACTGTGCAGCCTCTGTATACAGCACGGTCTCTATAGGTGTATACTGTGCAGCCTCTGTATACGGCGCGGTCTCTATAGGTGTATACTGTGCAGCCTCTGTATACAGCACGGTCTCTATAGGTGTATACTGTGCAGCCTCTGTATACAGCGCGGTCTCTATAGGTGTATACTGTGCAGCCTCTGTATACAGCGCGGTCTCTATAGGTGTATACTGTGCAGCATCTGTATACAGCACGGTCTCTATAGGTGTATACTGTGCAGCCTCTGTATACAGCACGGTCTCTATAGGTGTATACTGTGCAGCCTCTGTATACAGCACGGTCTCTATAGGTGTATACTGTGCAGCCTCTGTATACAGCACGGTCTCTATAGGTGTATACTGTGCAGCCTCTGTATACAGCGCGGTCTCTATAGGTGTATACTGTGCAGCATCTGTATACAGCGCGGTCTCTATAGGTGTATACTGTGCAGCCTCTGTATACAGCACCGTCTCTATAGGTGTATACTGTGCAGCCTCTGTATACAGCGCGGTCTCTATAGGTGTATACTGTGCAGCCTCTGTATACAGCGCGGTCTCTATAGGTGTATACTGTGCAGCCTCTGTATACAGCACGGTCTCTATAGGTGTATACTGTGCAGCCTCTGTATACAGCGCGGTCTCTATAGGTGTATACTGTGCTGCCTCTGTTTACAGCGCGGTCTCTATAGGTGTATACCGTGCAGCCTCTGTATACAGCGCGGTCTCTATAGGTGTATACCGTGCAGCCTCTGTATACAGCGCGGTCTCTATAGTTGTATACCGTGCAGCCTCTGTACACAGCGCGGTCTCTATAGGTGTATACTGTGCAGCCTCTGTATACGGCGCGGTCTCTATAGTTGTATACTGTGCAGCCTCTGTATACGGCGCGGTCTCTATAGGTGTATACTGTGCAGCCTCTGTATACGGCGCGGTCTCTATAGGTGTATACTGTGCAGCCTCTGTATACGGCGCGGTCTCTATAGGTGTATACTGTGCAGCCTCTGTATACAGCGCGGTTTCTATAGGTGTATACTGTGCAGCCTCCGTATACAGCGCGGTGTCTATAGGTGTATACTGTGCAGCCTCTGTATACAGCGCGGTCTCTATAGGTGTATACAGCGCGGTCTCTAGGTGTATACTGTGCAGCCTCAGCCTCTGTATACGGTGCGGTCTCTATAGTTGTATACCGTGCAGCCTCTGTATACAGCGCGGTCTCTATAGGTGTATACTGTGCGGTCTCTCTAGGTGTATACTGTGCAGCCTCAGCCTCTGTATACAGCGCAGTCTCTGTAGGTGTATACTGTGCAGCCTCTGTATACAGCGCGGTCTCTATAGATGTATACTGTGCAGCCTCTGTATACAGCACGGTCTCTATAGTTGTATACTGTGCAGCCTCTGTATACAGCGCGGTCTCTATAGGTGTATACCGTGCAGCCTCTGTATACGGCGCGGTCTCTATAGGTGTATACGGCGCGGTCTCTATAGGTGTATACTGTGCAGCCTCTGTATACAGCGCGGTCTCTATAGTTGTATACCGTGCAGCCTCTGTATACAGCACGGTCTCTATAGTTGTATACTGTGCAGCCTCTGTATACAGCGCAGTCTCTATAGGTGTATACCGTGCAGCCTCTGTATACAGCGCGGTCTCTATAGGTGTATACCGTGCATCCTCTGTATACAGCGCGGTCTCTATAGTTGTATACTGTGCAGCCTCAGCCTCTGTATACAGCACGGTCTCTATAGGTATATACTGTGCAGCCTCTGTATACAGCGCGGTCTCTATAGGTGTATACTGTGCAGCCTCTGTATACAGCGCGGTCTCTATAGGTGTATACTGTGCAGCCTCTGTATACAGCGCGGTCTCTAGGTGTATACCGTGCAGCCTCTGTATACGGTGCGGTCTCTATAGGTGTATACTGTGCAGCCTCTGTATACAGCGCGGTCTCTAGGTGTATACCGTGCAGCCTCTGTATACGGTGCGGTCTCTATAGGTGTATACTGTGCAGCCTCTGTATACAGCGCAGTCTCTATAGGTGTATACTGTGCAGCCTCTGTATACAGCGCAGTCTCTATAGGTGTATACTGTGCAGCCTCTGTATACAGCGCAGTCTCTCTAGGTGTATACCGTGCAGCCTCTGTATACAGCGCGGTCTCTATAGGTGTATACCGTGCAGCCTCTGTATACAGCGCGGTCTCTATAGGTGTATACCGTGCAGCCTCTGTATACAGCGCGGTCTCTATAGGTGTATACCCTGCAGCCTCTGTATACAGCGCAGTCTCTCTACGTGTATACCGTGCAGCCTCTGTATACAGCGCGGTCTCTATAGGTGTATACCGTGCAGCCTCTGTATACAGCACGGTCTCTATAGGTGTATACCGTGCAGCCTCTGTATACAGCGCAGTCTCTATACGTATATACCGTGCAGCCTCTGTATACAGCGCGGTCTCTATAGTTGTATACTGTGCAGCCTCAGCCTCTGTATACAGCACGGTCTCTATAGGTGTATACTGTGCAGCCTCTGTATACAGCGCGGTCTCTATAGGTGTATACTGTGCAGCCTCTGTATACAGCGCGGTCTCTATAGGTGTATACTGTGCAGCCTCTGTATACAGCGCGGTCTCTCTAGGTGTATACCGTGCAGCCTCTGTATACAGCGCGGTCTCTATAGGTGTATACCGTGCAGCCTCTGTATACAGCGCGGTCTCTAGGTGTATACCCTGCAGCCTCTGTATACGGTGCGGTCTCTATAGTTGTATACTGTGCAGCCTCTGTATACAGCGCAGTCTCTCTAGGTGTATACCGTGCAGCCTCTGTATACAGCGCGGTCTCTATAGGTGTATACTGTGCAGCCTCTGTATACAGCGCGGTCTCTAGGTGTATACCCTGCAGCCTCTGTATACAGCGCAGTCTCTCTAGGTGTATACCGTGCAGCCTCTGTATACAGCGCGGTCTCTATAGGTGTATACCGTGCAGCCTCTGTATACAGCGCAGTCTCTCTACGTGTATACCGTGCAGCCTCTGTATACAGCGCGGTCTCTATAGGTGTATACCCTGCAGCCTCTGTATACAGCGCAGTCTCTCTACGTGTATACCGTGCAGCCTCTGTATACAGCGCGGTCTCTATAGGTGTATACCGTGCAGCCTCTGTATACAGCGCGGTCTCTATAGGTGTATACCGTGCAGCCTCTGTATACAGCGCAGTCTCTATACGTATATACCGTGCAGCCTCTGTATACAGCGCGGTCTCTATAGTTGTATACTGTGCAGCCTCAGCCTCTGTATACAGCACGGTCTCTATAGGTGTATACTGTGCAGCCTCTGTATACAGCGCGGTCTCTATAGGTGTATACTGTGCAGCCTCTGTATACAGCGCGGTCTCTATAGGTGTATACTGTGCAGCCTCTGTATACAGCGCGGTCTCTCTAGGTGTATACCGTGCAGCCTCTGTATACAGCGCGGTCTCTATAGGTGTATACCGTGCAGCCTCTGTATACAGCGCGGTCTCTAGGTGTATACCCTGCAGCCTCTGTATACGGTGCGGTCTCTATAGTTGTATACTGTGCAGCCTCTGTATACAGCGCAGTCTCTCTAGGTGTATACCGTGCAGCCTCTGTATACAGCGCGGTCTCTATAGGTGTATACTGTGCAGCCTCTGTACACAGCGCGGTCTCTAGGTGTATACCCTGCAGCCTCTGTATACAGCGCAGTCTCTCTAGGTGTATACCGTGCAGCCTCTGTATACAGCGCGGTCTCTATAGGTGTATACCGTGCAGCCTCTGTATACAGCGCGGTCTCTAGGTGTATACCCTGCAGCCTCTGTATACAGCGCAGTCTCTCTAGGTGTATACCGTGCAGCCTCTGTATACAGCGCGGTCTCTATAGGTGTATACCGTGCAGCCTCTGTATACAGCGCGGTCTCTATAGGTGTATACTGTGTAGCCTCTGTATACAGCGCAGTCTATAGGTGTATACTGTGCAGCCTCTGTATACGGCGCGGTCTCTATAGGTGTATACTGTGCAGCCTCTGTATACGGCGCGGTCTCTATAGGTGTATACTGTGCAGCCTCTGTATACAGCGCGGTCTCTATAGGTGTATACTGTGCAGCCTCTGTATACGGCGCGGTCTCTATAGGTGTATACTCTGCAGCCTCCGTATACAGCGCGGTCTCTATAGGTGTATACTGTGCAGCCTCTGTATACAGCGCGGTCTCTATAGGTGTATACTGTGCAGCCTCTGTATATTGTGCAGCCTCTGTATATTGTGCAGCCTCTGTATACAGCACGGTCTCTATAGGTGTATACTGTGCAGCCTCTGTATACAGCGCGGTCTCTATAGGTGTATACAGCGCGGTCTCTAGGTGTATACTGTGCAGCCTCAGTCTCTGTATACAGCGCGGTCTCTATAGTTGTATACTGTGCAGCCTCTGTATACAGCACGGTCTCTATAGTTGTATACTGTGCAGCCTCTGTATACAGCGCGGTCTCTATAGGTGTATACCGTGCAGCCTCTGTATACGGCGCGGTCTCTATAGGTGTATACTGTGCAGCCTCTGTATACAGCGCGGTCTCTATAGGTGTATATTGTGCAGCCTCTGTATACGGCGCGGTCTCTATAGGTGTATACTGTGCAGCCTCTGTATACAGCACGGTCTCTATAGTTGTATACTGTGCAGCCTCTGTATACAGCACGGTCTCTATAGGTGTATACCGTGTAGCCTCTGTATACGGCGCGGTCGCTATAGGTGTATACCGTGCAGCCTCTGTATACGGCGCGGTCTCTATAGGTGTATACCGTGCAGCCTCTGTATATGGCGCGGTCTATATAGGTGTATACCGTGCAGCCTCTGTATACGGCGCGGTCTCTATAGGTGTATACCGTGCAGCCTCTGTATACGGCGCGGTCTCTATAGGTGTATACCGTGCAGCCTCTGTATACGGCGCGGTCTCTATAGGTGTATACCGTGCAGCCTCTGTATACGGCGCGGTCTCTATAGGTGTATACCGTGCAGCCTCTGTATACGGCGCGGTCTCTATGGGTGTATACCGTGCAGCCTCTGTATACGGCGCGGTCTCTATAGGTGTATACCATGCAGCCTCTGTATACGGCGCGGTCTCTATAGGTGTATACCGTGCAGCCTCTGTATACGGCGCGGTCTCTATAGGTGTATACCGTGCAGCCTCTGTATACGGCGCGGTCTCTATAGGTGTATACCGTGCAGCCTCTGTATACGGTGCAGCCTCTGTATACAGCGCAGTCTCTATAGGTGTATACCGTGCGGTCTCTATAGGTGTATACTGTGCAGCCTCTGTATACAGCGCGGTCTCTATAGGTGTATACCGTGCAGCCTCTGTATACAGCGCGGTCTCTATAGGTGTATACTGTGCAGCCTCTGTATACAGCGCGGTCTCTATAGGTGTATACTGTGCAGCCTCTGTATACCGCGCGGTCTCTTTAGGTGTATACTGTGCAGCCTCAGCCTCTATATACAGCGCGGTCTCTATAGGTGTATACCGTGCAGCCTCAGCCTCTGTATACAGCGCAGTCTCTGTAGTTGTATACTGTGCAGCCTCTGTATACAGCGCGGTCTCTATAGTTGTATACTGTGCAGCCTCTGTATACAGCGCGGTCTCTATAGGTGTATACTGTGCAGCTTCTGTATACAGCGCGGTCTCTATAGGTGTATACTGTGTAGCCTCTGTATACAGCGCAGTCTCTATAGGTGTATACCGTGCAGCCTCTGTATACAGCGCGGTCTCTATAGTTGTATACTGTGCAGCCTCTGTATACAGCGCGGTCTCTATAGGTGTATACTGTGTAGCCTCTGTATACAGCGCAGTCTCTATAGGTGTATACTGTGCAGCCTCTGTATACAGCGCAGTCTCTATAGGTGTATACTGTGCAGCCTCTGTATACAGCGCGGTCTCTATAGGTGTATACTGTGCAGCCTCTGTATACAGCGCAGTCTCTATAGGTGTATACTGTGCAGCCTCTGTATACAGCGCGGTCTCTATAGGTGTATACTGTGTAGCCTCTGTATACAGCGCAGTCTCTATAGGTGTATACTGTGTAGCCTCTGTATACAGCGCGGTCTCTATAGGTGTATACTGTGCAGCCTCTGTATACAGCGCAGTCTCTATAGGTGTATACTGTGCAGCCTCTGTATACAGCGCAGTCTCTATAGGTGTATACTGTGCAGCCTCTGTATACAGCGCAGTCTCTATAGGTGTATACTGTGTAGCCTCTGTATACAGCGCAGTCTCTATAGGTGTATACTGTGCAGCCTCTGTATACAGCGCAGTCTCTATAGGTGTATACTGTGCAGCCTCTGTATACAGCGCGGTCTCTATAGGTGTATACTGTGCAGCCTCTGTATACAACGCAGTCTCTATAGGTGTATACTGTGCAGCCTCTGTATACAGCGCGGTCTCTATAGGTGTATACTGTGTAGCCTCTGTATACAGCGCAGTCTCTCTAGGTGTATACTGTGCAGCCTCTGTATACAGCGCGGTCTCTATAGGTGTATGCTGTGCAGCCTCTGTATACAGCGCAGTCTCTATAGGTGTATACTGTGCAACCTCTGTATACAGCGTGGTCTCTATAGGTGTATACCGTGCAGCCTCTGTATACGGCGCGGTCTCTATAGGTGTATACTGTGTAGCCTCTGTATACAGCGCAGTCTCTATAGGTGTATACTGTGCAGCCTCTGTATACATCGCGGTCTCTATAGGTGTATACTGTGCAGCCTCTGTATACAGCGCAGTCTCTATAGGTGTATACTGTGCAGCCTCTGTATACAGTGCGGTCTCTAGGTGTATACTGTGCAGCCTCTGTATACAGCGCGGTCTCTATAGGTGTATACTGTGCAGCCTCTGTATACAGCGCGGTCTCTATAGGTGTATACCGTGCAGCCTCTGTATACAGCGCGGTCTCTATAGGTGTATACCGTGCAGCCTCTGTATACAGCGCAGTCTCTATAGGTGTATACTGTGTAGCCTCTGTATACAGCACAGTCTATAGGTGTATACTGTGCAGCCTCTGTATACGGCGCGGTCTCTATAGGTGTATACTGTGCAGCCTCTGTATACGGCGCGGTCTCTATAGGTGTATACTGTGCAGCCTCTGTATACGGCGCGGTCTCTATAGGTGTATACTGTGCAGCCTCTGTATACGGCGCGGTCTCTATAGGTGTATACCGTGCAGCCTCTGTATACGGCGCGGTCTCTATAGGTGTATACCGTGCAGCCTCTGTATATGGCGCGGTCTATATAGGTGTATACCGTGCAGCCTCTGTATACGGCGCGGTCTCTATAGGTGTATACCGTGCAGCCTCTGTATACGGCGCGGTCTCTATAGGTGTATACCGTGCAGCCTCTGTATACGGCGCGGTCTCTATAGGTGTATACCGTGCAGCCTCTGTATACGGCGCGGTCTCTATAGGTGTATACCGTGCAGCCTCTGTATACGGCGCGGTCTCTATAGGTGTATACCGTGCAGCCTCTGTATACGGCGCGGTCTCTATAGGTGTATACCGTGCAGCCTCTGTATACGGCGCGGTCTCTATAGGTGTATACCGTGCAGCCTCTGTATACGGCGCGGTCTCTATAGGTGTATACCGTGCAGCCTCTGTATACGGCGCGGTCTCTATAGGTGTATACCGTGCAGCCTCTGTATACGGTGCAGCCTCTGTATACAGCGCAGTCTCTATAGGTGTATACCGTGCGGTCTCTATAGGTGTATACTGTGCAGCCTCTGTATACAGCGCGGTCTCTATAGGTGTATACCGTGCAGCCTCTGTATACAGCGCGGTCTCTATAGGTGTATACTGTGCAGCCTCTGTATACAGCGCGGTCTCTATAGGTGTATACTGTGCAGCCTCTGTATACCGCGCGGTCTCTTTAGGTGTATACTGTGCAGCCTCAGCCTCTATATACAGCGCGGTCTCTATAGGTGTATACCGTGCAGCCTCAGCCTCTGTATACAGCGCAGTCTCTGTAGTTGTATACTGTGCAGCCTCTGTATACAGCGCGGTCTCTATAGTTGTATACTGTGCAGCCTCTGTATACAGCTCGGTCTCTATAGGTGTATACTGTGCAGCTTCTGTATACAGCGCGGTCTCTATAGGTGTATACTGTGTAGCCTCTGTATACAGCGCAGTCTCTATAGGTGTATACCGTGCAGCCTCTGTATACAGCGCGGTCTCTATAGTTGTATACTGTGCAGCCTCTGTATACAGCGCGGTCTCTATAGGTGTATACTGTGTAGCCTCTGTATACAGCGCAGTCTCTATAGGTGTATACTGTGCAGCCTCTGTATACAGCGCAGTCTCTATAGGTGTATACTCTGCAGCCTCTGTATACAGCGCGGTCTCTATAGGTGTATACTGTGCAGCCTCTGTATACAGCGCAGTCTCTATAGGTGTATACTGTGCAGCCTCTGTATACAGCGCGGTCTCTATAGGTGTATACTGTGTAGCCTCTGTATACAGCGCGGTCTCTATAGGTGTATACTGTGTAGCCTCTGTATACAGCGCGGTCTCTATAGGTGTATACTGTGCAGCCTCTGTATACAGCGCAGTCTCTATAGGTGTATACTGTGCAGCCTCTGTATACAGCGCAGTCTCTATAGGTGTATACTGTGCAGCCTCTGTATACAGCGCAGTCTCTATAGGTGTATACTGTGTAGCCTCTGTATACAGCGCAGTCTCTATAGGTGTATACTGTGCAGCCTCTGTATACAGCGCAGTCTCTATAGGTGTATACTGTGCAGCCTCTGTATACAGCGCGGTCTCTATAGGTGTATACTGTGCAGCCTCTGTATACAACGCAGTCTCTATAGGTGTATACTGTGCAGCCTCTGTATACAGCGCGGTCTCTATAGGTGTATACTGTGTAGCCTCTGTATACAGCGCAGTCTCTCTAGGTGTATACTGTGCAGCCTCTGTATACAGCGCGGTCTCTATAGGTGTATACTGTGCAGCCTCTGTATACAGCGCAGTCTCTATAGGTGTATACTGTGCAACCTCTGTATACAGCGTGGTCTCTATAGGTGTATACCGTGCAGCCTCTGTATACGGCGCGGTCTCTATAGGTGTATACTGTGTAGCCTCTGTATACAGCGCAGTCTCTATAGGTGTATACTGTGCAGCCTCTGTATACATCGCGGTCTCTATAGGTGTATACTGTGCAGCCTCTGTATACAGCGCAGTCTCTATAGGTGTATACTGTGCAGCCTCTGTATACAGTGCGGTCTCTAGGTGTATACTGTGCAGCCTCTGTATACAGCGCGGTCTCTATAGGTGTATACTGTGCAGCCTCTGTATACAGCGCGGTCTCTATAGGTGTATACCGTGCAGCCTCTGTATACAGCGCGGTCTCTATAGGTGTATACTGTGCAGCCTCTGTATACAGCGCAGTCTCTATAGGTGTATACTGTGTAGCCTCTGTATACAGCACAGTCTATAGGTGTATACTGTGCAGCCTCTGTATACGGCGCGGTCTCTATAGGTGTATACTGTGCAGCCTCTGTATACGGCGCGGTCTCTATAGGTGTACACTGTGCAGCCTCTGTATACGGCGCGGTCTCTATAGGTGTATACTGTGCAGCCTCTGTATACGGCGCGGTCTCTATAGGTGTATACTGTGCAGCCTCTGTATACGGCGCGGTCTCTATAGGTGTATACTGTGCAGCCTCTGTATACAGCGCAGTCTCTATAGGTGTATACTGTGCAGCCTCTGTATACAGCGCAGTCTCTATAGGTGTATACTGTGCAGCCTCTGTATACGGCGCGGTCTCTATAGGTGTATACTGTGCAGCCTCTGTATACGGCGCGGTCTCTATAGGTGTATACTGTGCAGCCTCTGTATACGGCGCGGTCTCTATAGGTGTATATTGTGCAGCCTCTGTATACGGCGCGGTCTCTATAGTTGTATACTGTGCAGCCTCTGTATACGGCGCGGTCTCTATAGGTGTATACTGTGCAGCCTCTGTACACGGCGCGGTCTCTATAGGTGTATACTGTGCAGCCTCTGTATACAGCGCGGTCTCTATAGGTGTATACTGTGCAGCCTCCGTATACAGCGCGGTCTCTATAGGTGCATACTGTGCAGCCTCTGTATACAGCGCGGTCTCTATAGGTGTATACTGTGCAGCCTCCGTATACAGCGCGGTCTCTATAGGTGCATACTGTGCAGCCTCTGTATACAGCGCGGTCTCTATAGGTGTATACTGTGCAGCCTCCGTATACAGCGCGGTCTCTATAGGTGCATACTGTGCAGCCTCAGCCTCTGTATACAGCGCAGTCTCTATAGGTGTATACTGTGCAGCCTCTGTATACAGCGCGGTCTCTATAGGTGTATACTGTGCGGTCTCTATAGGTGTATACTGTGCAGCCTCAGCCTCTGTATACAGCGCAGTCTCTATAGGTGTATACTGTGCAGCCTCTGTATACAGCGCGGTCTCTATAGGTGTATACCGTGCAGCCTCTGTATACAGCACGGTCTCTATAGTTGTATACTGTGCAGCCTCTGTATACAGCACGGTCTCTATAGGTGTATACCGTGTAGCCTCTGTTTACGGCGCGGTCTCTATAGGTGTATACTGTGCAGCCTCTGTATACAGCACGGTCTCTATAGTTGTATACTGTGCAGCCTCTGTATACGGCGCGGTCTCTATAGGTGTATACCGTGCAGCCTCTGTATGCGGCGCGGTCTCTATAGGTGTATACCGTGCAGCCTCTGTATGCGGCGCGGTCTCTATAGGTGTATACCGTGCAGCCTCTGTATGCGGCGCGGTCTCTATAGGTGTATACCGTGCAGCCTCTGTATACGGCGCGGTCTCTATAGGTGTATACCGTGCAGCCTCTGTATACGGCGCGGTCTCTATAGGTGTATACCGTGCAGCCTCTGTATGCGGCGCGGTCTCTATAGGTGTATACCGTGCAGCCTCTGTATACGGCGCGGTCTCTATAGGTGTATACCGTGCAGCCTCTGTATACGGCGCGGTCTCTATAGGTGT
This sequence comes from Phyllobates terribilis, assembly GCF_046119375.1. NCBI lineage: Eukaryota > Metazoa > Chordata > Amphibia > Anura > Dendrobatidae > Phyllobates > Phyllobates terribilis. The sequence goes on along the minus strand of NW_027362774.1, from coordinate 35,352,100 downwards.
ATACCGTGCAGCCTCTGTATGCGGTGCGGTCTCTATAGGTGTATACCGTGCAGCCTCTGTATACGGCGCGGTCTCTATAGGTGTATACCGTGCAGCCTCTGTATACGGCGCGGTCTCTATAGGTGTATACCGTGCAGCCTCTGTATACGGCGCGGTCTCTATAGGTGTATACCGTGTAGCCTCTGTATACGGCGCGGTCTCTATAGGTGTATACCGTGCAGCCTCTGTATATGGCGCGGTCTCTATAGGTGTATACCGTGCAGCCTCTGTATACGGTGCAGCCTCTGTATATAGCGCAGTCTCTATAGGTGTATACCGTGCGGTCTCTATAGGTGTATACTGTGCGGTCTCTATAGGTGTATACCGTGCAGCCTCTGTATACAGCGCGGTCTCTATAGGTGTATACTGTGCAGCCTCTGTATACAGCGCGGTCTCTATAGGTGTATACTGTGCAGCCTCTGTATACAGCGCGGTCTCTATAGGTGTATACCGTGCAGCCTCTGTATACAGCGCAGTCTCTGTAGGTGTATACCGTGCAGCCTCTGTATACAGCGCAGTCTCTATAGGTGTATACCGTACAGCCTCTGTATACAGCGCAGTCTCTATAGGTGTATACCGTGCAGCCTCTGTATACAGCGCGGTCTCTTTAGGTGTATACTGTGCAGCCTCTGTATACAGCGCAGTCTCTATAGGTGTATACTGTGCAGCCTCTGTATACAGCGCGGTCTCTATAGGTGTATACTGTGCAGCCTCTGTATACGGCGCGGTCTCTATAGGTGTATACTGTGCAGCCTCTGTATACAGCGCGGTCTCTATAGGTGTATACTGTGCAGCCTCTGTATACGGTGTGGTCTCTATAGTTGTATACTGTGCAGCCTCTGTATACAGCGCGGTCTCTATAGGTGTATACTGTGCAGCCTCTGTATACAGCGCGGTCTCTAGAGGTGTATACCGTGCAGCCTCTGTATACAGCGTGTTTTCTATAGGTGTATACTGTGCAGCCTCTGTATACAGCGCGGTCTCTATAGGTGTATACTGTGCAGCCTCCGTATACAGCGCGGTCTCTATAGGTGTATACTGTGCAGCCTCTGTATACAGCGCGGTCTCTATAGGTGTATACTGTGCAGCCTCTGTATACAGCGCGGTCTCTAGGTGTATACTGTGCAGCCTCAGCCTCTGTATACAGCGCGGTCTCTATAGTTGTATACTGTGCAGCCTCTGTATACAGCGCGGTCTCTATAGGTGTATACTGTGCAGCCTCTGTATACAGCGCGGTCTCTATAGGTGTATACCGTGCAGCCTCTGTATACAGCGCGGTCTCTATAGTTGTATACTGTGCAGCCTCTGTATACGGCGCGGTCTCTATAGGTGTATACTGTGCAGCCTCTGTATACAGCGCGGTCTCTATAGGTGTATACCGTGCAGCCTCTGTATACAGCACAGTCTCTATAGGTGTATACTGTGCAGCCTCTGTATACAGCGCGGTCTCTATAGGTGTATACTGTGCAGCCTCTGTATACAGCGCGGTCTCTACAGGTGTATACTGTGCAGCCTCTGTATACAGCGCGGTCTCTATAGGTGTATACTGTGCAGCCTCTGTATACAGCGCGGTCTCTATAGGTGTATACTGTGCAGCCTCTGTATACAGCGCGGTCTCTAGGTGTATACCGTGCAGCCTCTGTATACGGTGCGGTCTCTATAGGTGTATACTGTGCAGCCTCTGTATACAGCGCAGTCTCTCTAGGTGTATACCGTGCAGCCTCTGTATACAGCGCGGTCTCTATAGGTGTATACCGTGCAGCCTCTGTATACAGCGCGGTCTCTATAGGTGTATACCGTGCAGCCTCTGTATACAGCGCGGTCTCTATAGGTGTATACCCTGCAGCCTCTGTATACAGCGCAGTCTCTCTACGTGTATACCGTGCAGCCTCTGTATACAGCGCGGTCTCTATAGGTGTATACCGTGCAGCCTCTGTATACAGCGCGGTCTCTATAGGTGTATACCGTGCAGCCTCTGTATACAGCGCAGTCTCTATAGGTGTATACCGTGCAGCCTCTGTATACAGCGCGGTCTCTATAGTTGTATACTGTGCAGCCTCAGCCTCTGTATACAGCACGGTCTCTATAGGTGTATACTGTGCAGCCTCTGTATACAGCGCGGTCTCTATAGGTGTATACTGTGCAGCCTCTGTATACAGCGCGGTCTCTAGGTGTATACCGTGCAGCCTCTGTATACGGTGCGGTCTCTATAGGTGTATACTGTGCAGCCTCTGTATACAGCGCAGTCTCTCTAGGTGTATACCGTGCAGCCTCTGTATACAGCGCGGTCTCTATAGGTGTATACCGTGCAGCCTCTGTATACAGCGCGGTCTCTAGGTGTATACCCTGCAGCCTCTGTATACAGCGCAGTCTCTCTAGGTGTATACCGTGCAGCCTCTGTATACAGCGCGGTCTCTATAGGTGTATACCGTGCAGCCTCTGTATACAGCGCGGTCTCTATAGGTGTATACTGTGCAGCCTCTGTATACAGCGCAGTCTCTATAGGTGTATACTGTGTAGCCTCTGTATACAGCGCAGTCTATAGGTGTATACTGTGCAGCCTCTGTATACGGCGCGGTCTCTATAGGTGTATACTGTGCAGCCTCTGTATACAGCGCGGTCTCTATAGGTGTATACTGTGCAGCCTCTGTATACGGCGCGGTCTCTATAGGTGTATACTGTGCAGCCTCCGTATACAGCGCGGTCTCTATAGGTGTATACTGTGCAGCCTCTGTATACAGCGCGGTCTCTATAGGTGTATACAGCGCGGTCTCTAGGTGTATACTGTGCAGCCTCAGTCTCTGTATACAGCGCGGTCTCTATAGTTGTATACTGTGCAGCCTCTGTATACAGCACGGTCTCTATAGTTGTATACTGTGCAGCCTCTGTATACAGCACGGTCTCTATAGTTGTATACTGTGCTGCCTCTGTATACAGCGCGGTCTCCATAGGTGTATACCGTGCAGCCTCTGTATACGGCGCGGTCTCTATAGGTGTATACTGTGCAGCCTCTGTATACAGCGCAGTCTCTATAGGTGTATACTGTGCAGCCTCTGTATACAGCGCGGTCTCTATAGGTGTATACTGTGCAGCCTCTGTATACAGCACGGTCTCTATAGTTGTATACTGTGCAGCCTCTGTATACAGCACGGTCTCTATAGGTGTATACCGTGCAGCCTCTGTATACGGCGCGGTCTCTATAGGTGTATACTGTGCAGCCTCTGTATACAGCGCGGTCTCCATAGGTGTATACCGTGCAGCCTCTGTATACGGCGCGGTCTCTATAGGTGTATACTGTGCAGCCTCTGTATACAGCGCAGTCTCTATAGGTGTATACTGTGCAGCCTCTGTATACAGCGCGGTCTCTATAGGTGTATACTGTGCAGCCTCTGTATACAGCGCGGTCTCTATAGGTGTATACCGTGCAGCCTCTGTATACAGCGCGGTCTCTATGGGTGTATACCGTGCAGCCTCTGTATACGGCGCGGTCTCTATAGGTGTATACCGTGCAGCCTCTGTATACGGCGCGGTCTCTATAGGTGTATACCGTGCAGCCTCTGTATACGGCGCGGTCTCTATAGGTGTATACCGTGCAGCCTCTGTATACGGCGCGGTCTCTATAGGTGTATACCGTGCAGCCTCTGTATACGGCGCGGTCTCTATAGGTGTATACCGTGCAGCCTCTGTATACGGCGCGGTCTCTATAGGTGTATACCGTGCAGCCTCTGTATACGGCGCGGTCTCTATAGGTGTATACCGTGCAGCCTCTGTATACGGCGCGGTCTCTATAGGTGTATACCGTGCAGCCTCTGTATACGCGCGGTCTCTATAGGTGTATACCGTGCAGCCTCTGTATACGGTGCAGCCTCTGTATACAGCGCAGTCTCTATAGGTGTATACCGTGCGGTCTCTATAGGTGTATACTGTGCAGCCTCTGTATACAGCGCGGTCTCTATAGGTGTATACCGTGCAGCCTCTGTATACAGCGCGGTCTCTATAGGTGTATACTGTGCAGCCTCTGTATACAGCGCGGTCTCTATGGGTGTATACTGTGCAGCCTCTGTATACAGCGCGGTCTCTATAGGTGTATACCGTGCAGCCTCTGTATACAGCGCGGTCTCTATAGGTGTATACTGTGCAGCCTCTGTATACAGCGCGGTCTCTATAGGTGTATACCGTGCAGCCTCTGTATACAGCGCGGTCTCTTTAGGTGTATACTGTGCAGCCTCAGCCTCTATATACAGCGCGGTCTCTATAGGTGTATACCGTGCAGCCTCTGTATACAGCGCGGTCTCTATAGGTGTATACTGTGCAGCCTCTGTATACAGCGCGGTCTCTATAGGTGTATACCGTGCAGCCTCTGTATACAGCGCGGTCTCTTTAGGTGTATACCGTGCAGCCTCAGCCTCTGTATACAGCGCAGTCTCTGTAGATGTATACTGTGCAGCCTCTGTATACAGCACGGTCTCTATAGTTGTATACTGTGCAGCCTCTGTATACAGCGCGGTCTCTATAGGTGTATACCGTGCAGCCTCTGTATACGGCGCGGTCTCTATAGGTGTATACTGTGCAGCCTCTGTATACAGCGCGGTCTCTATAGTTGTATACCGTGCAGCCTCTGTATATAGCGCGGTCTCTATAGTTGTATACTGTGCAGCCTCTGTATACAGCGCGGTCTCTATAGGTGTATACTGTGTAGCCTCTGTATACAGCGCAGTCTCTATAGGTGTATACCGTGCAGCCTCTGTATACAGCGCGGTCTCTATAGTTGTATACTGTGCAGCCTCTGTATACAGCGCGGTCTCTATAGGTGTATACTGTGTAGCCTCTGTATACAGCGCAGTCTCTATAGGTGTATACTGTGCAGCCTCTGTATACAGCGTAGTCTCTATAGGTGTATACTGTGCAGCCTCTGTATACAGCGCGGTCTCTATAGGTGTATACTGTGCAGCCTCTGTATACAGCGCGGTCTCTATAGGTGTATACTGTGTAGCCTCTGTATACAGCGCAGTCTCTATAGGTGTATACTGTGTAGCCTCTGTATACAGCGCAGTCTCTATAGGTGTATACTGTGCAGCCTCAGCCTCTGTATACGGCGCGGTCTCTATAGGTGTATACTGTGCAGCCTCTGTATACAGCGCGGTCTCTATAGGTGTATACTGTGTAGCCTCTGTATACAGCGCAGTCTCTATAGGTGTATACTGTGCAGCCTCTGTATACAGCGCGGTCTCTATAGGTGTATACTGTGCAGCCTCTGTATACAGCGCGGTCTCTATAGGTGTATACTGTGTAGCCTCTGTATACAGCGCAGTCTCTATAGGTGTATACTGTGCAGCCTCTGTATACAGCGCGGTCTCTATAGGTGTATACTGTGCAGCCTCTGTATACAGCGCGGTCTCTATAGGTGTATACTGTGTAGCCTCTGTATACAGCGCAGTCTCTATAGGTGTATACTGTGCAGCCTCTGTATACAGCGCGGTCTCTATAGGTGTATACTGTGTAGCCTCTGTATACAGCGCAGTCTCTATAGGTGTATACTGTGTAGCCTCTGTATACAGCGCAGTCTCTATAGGTGTATACTGTGTAGCCTCTGTATACAGCGCAGTCTCTATAGGTGTATACTGCGCAGCCTCTGTATACAGCGCAGTCTCTATAGGTGTATACTGTGCAGCCTCTGTATACAGCGCAGTCTCTATAGGTGTATACTGTGTAGCCTCTGTATACAGCGCAGTCTCTATAGGTGTATACTGTGCAGCCTCTGTATACAGCGCAGTCTCTATAGGTGTATACTGTGCAGCCTCTGTATACAGCGCGGTCTCTATAGGTGTATACTGTGCAGCCTCTGTATACAGCGCGGTCTCTATAGGTGTATACTGTGCAGCCTCTGTATACAGCGCGGTCTCTATAGGTGTATACTGTGTAGCCTCTGTATACAGCGCAGTCTCTATAGGTGTATACTGTGCAGCCTCTGTATACAGCGCGGTCTCTATAGGTGTATACTGTGCAGCTTCTGTATACAGCGCGGTCTCTATAGGTGTATACCGTGCAGCCTCTGTATACGGCGCGGTCTCTATAGGTGTATACTGTGTAGCCTCTGTATACAGCGCAGTCTCTATAGGTGTATACTGTGCAGCCTCTGTATACATCGCGGTCTCTATAGGTGTATACTGTGCAGCCTCTGTATACAGCGCAGTCTCTATAGGTGTATACTGTGCAGCCTCTGTATACAGCGCGGTCTCTATAGGTGTATACCGTGCAGCCTCAGCCTCTGTATACAGCGCGGTCTCTATAGTTGTATACTGTGCAGCCTCTGTATACAGCGCGGTCTCTATAGGTGTATACCGTGCAGCCTCTGTATACAGCGCGGTCTCTATAGGTGTATACCGTGCAGCCTCTGTATACAGCGTAGTCTCTATAGGTGTATACTGTGTAGCCTCTGTATACAGCACAGTCTATAGGTGTATACTGTGCAGCCTCTGTATACGGCGCGGTCTCTATAGGTGTATACTGTGCAGCCTCTGTATACGGCGCGGTCTCTATAGGTGTATACTGTGCAGCCTCTGTATACAGCGCAGTCTCTATAGGTGTATACTGTGTAGCCTCTGTATACAGCGCAGTCTCTATAGGTGTATACTGTGCAGCCTCTGTATACAGCGCAGTCTCTATAGGTGTATACTGTGTAGCCTCTGTATACAGCGCAGTCTCTATAGGTGTATACCGTGCAGCCTCTGTATACAGTGCGGTCTCTAGGTGTATACTGTGCAGCCTCTGTATACAGCGCGGTCTCTATAGGTGTATACTGTGCAGCCTCAGCCTCTGTATACAGCGCGGTCTCTATAGTTGTATACTGTGCAGCCTCTGTATACAGCGCGGTCTCTATAGGTGTATACCGTGCAGCCTCTGTATACAGCGCGGTCTCTATAGGTGTATACCGTGCAGCCTCTGTATACAGCGTAGTCTCTATAGGTGTATACTGTGTAGCCTCTGTATACAGCACAGTCTATAGGTGTATACTGTGCAGCCTCTGTATACGGCGCGGTCTCTATAGGTGTATACTGTGCAGCCTCTGTATACGGCGCGGTCTCTATAGGTGTATACTGTGCAGCCTCTGTATACAGCGCAGTCTCTATAGGTGTATACTGTGTAGCCTCTGTATACAGCGCAGTCTCTATAGGTGTATACTGTGTAGCCTCTGTATACAGCGCAGTCTCTATAGGTGTATACTGTGTAGCCTCTGTATACAGCGCAGTCTCTATAGGTGTATACTGTGCAGCCTCTGTATACAGCGCAGTCTCTATAGGTGTATACTGTGCAGCCTCTGTATACAGCGCAGTCTCTATAGGTGTATACTGTGTAGCCTCTGTATACAGCGCAGTCTCTATAGGTGTATACTGTGCAGCCTCTGTATACAGCGCAGTCTCTATAGGTGTATACTGTGCAGCCTCTGTATACAGCGCGGTCTCTATAGGTGTATACTGTGCAGCCTCTGTATACAGCGCGGTCTCTATAGGTGTATACTGTGCAGCCTCTGTATACAGCGCGGTCTCTATAGGTGTATACTGTGTAGCCTCTGTATACAGCGCAGTCTCTATAGGTGTATACTGTGCAGCCTCTGTATACAGCGCGGTCTCTATAGGTGTATACTGTGCAGCTTCTGTATACAGCGCGGTCTCTATAGGTGTATACCGTGCAGCCTCTGTATACGGCGCGGTCTCTATAGGTGTATACTGTGTAGCCTCTGTATACAGCGCAGTCTCTATAGGTGTATACTGTGCAGCCTCTGTATACATCGCGGTCTCTATAGGTGTATACTGTGCAGCCTCTGTATACAGCGCAGTCTCTATAGGTGTATACTGTGCAGCCTCTGTATACAGCGCGGTCTCTATAGGTGTATACCGTGCAGCCTCAGCCTCTGTATACAGCGCGGTCTCTATAGTTGTATACTGTGCAGCCTCTGTATACAGCGCGGTCTCTATAGGTGTATACCGTGCAGCCTCTGTATACAGCGCGGTCTCTATAGGTGTATACCGTGCAGCCTCTGTATACAGTGCGGTCTCTAGGTGTATACTGTGCAGCCTCTGTATACAGCGCGGTCTCTATAGGTGTATACTGTGCAGCCTCAGCCTCTGTATACAGCGCGGTCTCTATAGTTGTATACTGTGCAGCCTCTGTATACAGCGCGGTCTCTATAGGTGTATACCGTGCAGCCTCTGTATACAGCGCGGTCTCTATAGGTGTATACCGTGCAGCCTCTGTATACAGCGTAGTCTCTATAGGTGTATACTGTGTAGCCTCTGTATACAGCACAGTCTATAGGTGTATACTGTGCAGCCTCTGTATACGGCGCGGTCTCTATAGGTGTATACTGTGCAGCCTCTGTATACGGCGCGGTCTCTATAGGTGTATACTGTGCAGCCTCTGTATACAGCGCAGTCTCTATAGGTGTATACTGTGCAGCCTCTGTATACAGCGCGGTCTCTATAGGTGTATACTGTGCAGCCTCTGTATACGGCGCGGTCTCTATAGGTGTATACTGTGCAGCCTCTGTATACGGCGCGGTCTCTATAGGTGTATACTGTGCAGCCTCTGTATACGGCGCGGTCTCTATAGGTGTATACTGTGCAGCCTCTGTATACGGCGCGGTCTCTATAGGTGTATACTGTGCAGCCTCTGTACACGGCGCGGTCTCTATAGGTGTATACTGTGCAGCCTCTGTACACGGCGCGGTCTCTATAGGTGTATACTGTGCAGCCTCTGTATACGGCGTGGTCTCTATAGGTGTATACTGTGCAGCCTCTGTATACAGCGCGGTCTCTATAGGTGTATACTGTGCAGCCTCTGTATACAGCGCAGTCTCTATAGGTGTATACTGTGCAGCCTCTGTATACAGCGCGGTCTCTATAGGTGTATACTGTGCAGCCTCTGTATACAGCGCGGTCTCTATAGGTGTATACTGTGCAGCCTCTGTATACAGCGCGGTCTCTATAGGTGTATACTGTGCAGCCTCCGTATACAGCGCGGTCTCTATAGGTGTATACTGTGCAGCCTCTGTATACAGCGCAGTCTCTATAGGTGTATACTGTGCAGCCTCTGTATACAGCGCGGTCTCTATAGGTGTATACCGTGCAGCCTCTGTATACAGCGCGGTCTCTATAGGTGTATACTGTGCGGTCTCTATAGGTGTATACTGTGCAGCCTCAGCCTCTGTATACAGCGCAGTCTCTATAGGTGTATACTGTGCAGCCTCTGTATACAGCGCGGTCTCTATAGGTGTATACTGTGCAGCCTCTGTATACAGCACGGTCTCTATAGTTGTATACTGTGCAGCCTCTGTATACAGCACGGTCTCTATAGGTGTATACCGTGTAGCCTCTGTATACGGCGCGGTCTCTATAGGTGTATACTGTGCAGCCTCTGTATACAGCGCGGTCTCTATAGGTGTATACCGTGCAGCCTCTGTATACGGCGCGGTCTCTATAGGTGTATACCGTGCAGCCTCTGTATACAGCGCGGTCTCTATAGGTGTATACCGTGCAGCCTCTGTATACAGCGCGGTCTCTATAGGTGTATACTGTGCAGCCTCTGTATACAGCACGGTCTCTATAGTTGTATACTGTGCAGCCTCTGTATACGGCGCGGTCTCTATAGGTGTATACCGTGCAACCTCTGTATGCGGCGCGGTCTCTATAGGTGTATACCGTGCAGCCTCTGTATGCGGCGCGGTCTCTATAGGTGTATACCGTGCAGCCTCTGTATGCGGCGCGGTCTCTATAGGTGTATACCGTGCAGCCTCTGTATACGGCGCGGTCTCTATAGGTGTATACCGTGCAGCCTCTGTATGCGGCGCGGTCTCTATAGGTGTATACCGTGCAGCCTCTGTATACGGCGCGGTCTCTATAGGTGTATACCGTGCAGCCTCTGTATACGGCGCGGTCTCTATAGGTGTATACCGTGCAGCCTCTGTATGCGGCGCGGTCTCTATAGGTGTATACCGTGCAGCCTCTGTATACGGCACGGTCTCTATAGGTGTATACCGTGCAGCCTCTGTATACGGCGCGGTCTCTATAGGTGTATACCGTGCAGCCTCTGTATACGGCGCGGTCTCTATAGGTGTATACCGTGTAGCCTCTGTATACGGCGCGGTCTCTATAGGTGTATACCGTGCAGCCTCTGTATACGGCGCGGTCTCTATAGGTGTATACCGTGCAGCCTCTGTATACGGTGCAGCCTCTGTATATAGCGCAGTCTCTATAGGTGTATACTGTGCGGTCTCTATAGGTGTATACCGTGCAGCCTCTGTATACAGCGCGGTCTCTATAGGTGTATACTGTGCAGCCTCTGTATACAGCGCGGTCTCTATAGGTGTATACTGTGCAGCCTCTGTATACAGCGCGGTCTCTATAGGTGTATACCGTGCAGCCTCTGTATACAGCGCGGTCTCTATAGGTGTATACCGTGCAGCCTCTGTATACAGCGCAGTCTCTATAGGTGTATACCGTGCAGCCTCTGTATACAGCGCAGTCTCTATAGGTGTATACCGTGCAGCCTCTGTATACAGCGCAGTCTCTATAGGTGTATACCGTGCAGCCTCTGTATACAGCGCGGTCTCTATAGGTGTATACTGTGCGGTCTCTATAGGTGTATACTGTGCAGCCTCTGTATACAGCGCAGTCTCTATAGGTGTATACTGTGCAGCCTCTGTATACAGCGCGGTCTCTATAGGTGTATACTGTGCAGCCTCTGTATACGGTGCGGTCTCTATAGTTGTATACTGTGCAGCCTCTGTATACAGCGCGGTCTCTATAGGTGTATACTGTGCAGCCTCTGTATACAGCGCGGTCTCTAGAGGTGTATACCGTGCAGCCTCTGTATACAGCGCGGTCTCTATAGGTGTATACCGTGCAGCCTCTGTATACAGCGCGGTCTCTATAGGTGTATACTGTGCAGCCTCCGTATACAGCGCGGTCTCTATAGGTGTATACTGTGCAGCCTCTGTATACAGCGCGGTCTCTATAGGTGTATACTGTGCAGCCTCTGTATACAGCGCGGTCTCTAAAGGTGTATACTGTGCGGTCTCTATAGGTGTATACTGTGCAGCCTCTGTATACAGCGCGGTCTCTAGGTGTATACTGTGCAGCCTCTGTATACAGCGCGGTCTCTATAGGTGTATACTGTGCAGCCTCTGTATACAGCGCAGTCTCTATAGGTGTATACTGTGCAGCCTCTGTATACAGCGCGGTCTCTATAGGTGTATACCGTGCAGCCTCTGTATACAGCACGGTCTCTATAGTTGTATACTGTGCAGCCTCTGTATACAGCACGGTCTCTATAGGTGTATACCGTGCAGCCTCTGTATACAGCGCGGTCTCTATAGGTGTATACCGTGCAGCCTCTGTATACGGCGCGGTCTCTATAGGTGTATACCGTGCAGCCTCTGTATACAGCGCGGTCTCTATAGGTGTATACCGTGCAGCCTCTGTATACGGCGCGGTCTCTATAGGTGTATACCGTGCAGCCTCTGTATACGGCACGGTCTCTATAGTTGTATACCGTGCAGCCTCTGTATACGGCGCGGTCTCTATAGGTGTATACCGTGCAGCCTCTGTATACGGCGCGGTCTCTATAGGTGTATACCGTGCAGCCTCTGTATGCGGCGCGGTCTCTATAGGTGTATACCGTGCAGCCTCTGTATACGGCGCGGTCTCTATAGGTGTATACCGTGCAGCCTCTGTATACGGCGCGGTCTCTATAGGTGTATACCGTGCAGCCTCTGTATACGGCGCGGTCTCTATAGGTGTATACCGTGCAGCCTCTGTATACGGCGCGGTCTCTATAGGTGTATACCGTGCAGCCTCTGTATACGGCGCGGTCTCTATAGGTGTATACCGTGCAGCCTCTGTATACGGCGCGGTCTCTATAGGTGTATACCGTGCAGCCTCTGTATACGGCGCGGTCTCTATAGGTGTATACCGTGCAGCCTCTGTATGCGGCGCGGTCTCTATAGGTGTATACCGTGCAGCCTCTGTATACGGCGCGGTCTCTATAGGTGTATACCGTGCAGCCTCTGTATGCGGCGCGGTCTCTATAGGTGTATACCGTGCAGCCTCTGTATGCGGCGCGGTCTCTATAGGTGTATACCGTGCAGCCTCTGTATACGGCGCGGTCTCTATAGGTGTATACCGTGCAGCCTCTGTATACGGCGCGGTCTCTATAGGTGTATACCGTGCAGCCTCTGTATACGGCGCGGTCTCTATAGGTGTATACCGTGTAGCCTCTGTATACGGCGCGGTCTCTATAGGTGTATACCGTGCAGCCTCTGTATACGGCGCGGTCTCTATAGGTGTATACCGTGCAGCCTCTGTATACGGCGCGGTCTCTATAGGTGTATACCGTGCAGCCTCTGTATACAGCGCAGTCTCTATAGGTGTATACCGTGCAGCCTCTGTATACAGCGCAGTCTCTATAGGTGTATACCGTGCAGCCTCTGTATACAGCGCAGTCTCTATAGGTGTATACCGTGCGGTCTCTATAGGTGTATACCGTGCAGCCTCTGTATACAGCGCAGTCTCTATAGGTGTATACCGTGCAGCCTCTGTATACAGCGCGGTCTCTATAGGTGTATACTGTGCGGTCTCTATAGGTGTATACTGTGCAGCCTCTGTATACAGCGCAGTCTCTATAGGTGTATACTGTGCAGCCTCTGTATACAGCGCGGTCTCTATAGGTGTATACTGTGCAGCCTCTGTATACAGCGCGGTCTCTATAGGTGTATACTGTGCAGCCTCTGTATACAGCGCGGTCTCTATAGGTGTATACTGTGCAGCCTCTGTATACAGCACGGTCTCTATAGGTGTATACCGTGCAGCCTCTGTATACAGCGCGGTCTCTATAGGTGTATACCGTGCAGCCTCTGTATACGGCGCGGTCTCTATAGGTGTATACTGTGCAGCCTCTGTATACAGCGCGGTCTCTATAGGTGTATACCGTGCAGCCTCTGTATACAGCGCGGTCTCTATAGGTGTATACCGTGCAGCCTCTGTATACGGCGCGGTCTCTATAGTTGTATACCGTGCAGCCTCTGTATACGGCGCGGTCTCTATAGGTGTATACCGTGCAGCCTCTGTATACGGCGCGGTCTCTATAGGTGTATACCGTGCAGCCTCTGTATGCGGCGCGGTCTCTATAGGTGTATACCGTGCAGCCTCTGTATACGGCGCGGTCTCTATAGGTGTATACCGTGCAGCCTCTGTATACGGCGCGGTCTCTATAGGTGTATACCGTGCAGCCTCTGTATACGGCGCGGTCTCTATAGGTGTATACCGTGCAGCCTCTGTATACGGCGCGGTCTCTATAGGTGTATACCGTGCAGCCTCTGTATACGGCGCGGTCTCTATAGGTGTATACCGTGCAGCCTCTGTATACGGCGCGGTCTCTATAGGTGTATACCGTGCAGCCTCTGTATACGGCGCGGTCTCTATAGGTGTATACCGTGCAGCCTCTGTATACGGCGCGGTCTCTATAGGTGTATACCGTGCAGCCTCTGTATGCGGCGCGGTCTCTATAGGTGTATACCGTGCAGCCTCTGTATACGGCGCGGTCTCTATAGGTGTATACCGTGCAGCCTCTGTATGCGGCGCGGTCTCTATAGGTGTATACCGTGCAGCCTCTGTATGCGGCGCGGTCTCTATAGGTGTATACCGTGCAGCCTCTGTATACGGCGCGGTCTCTATAGGTGTATACCGTGCAGCCTCTGTATACGGCGCGGTCTCTATAGGTGTATACCGTGCAGCCTCTGTATACGGCGCGGTCTCTATAGGTGTATACCGTGTAGCCTCTGTATACGGCGCGGTCTCTATAGGTGTATACCGTGTAGCCTCTGTATACGGCGCGGTCTCTATAGGTGTATACCGTGCAGCCTCTGTATACGGCGCGGTCTCTATAGGTGTATACCGTGCAGCCTCTGTATACAGCGCAGTCTCTATAGGTGTATACCGTGCAGCCTCTGTATACAGCGCAGTCTCTATAGGTGTATACCGTGCAGCCTCTGTATACAGCGCAGTCTCTATAGGTGTATACCGTGCAGCCTCTGTATACAGCGCAGTCTCTATAGGTGTATACCGTGCGGTCTCTATAGGTGTATACTGTGCGGTCTCTATAGGTGTATACCGTGCAGCCTCTGTATACAGCGCGGTCTCTATAGGTGTATACCGTGCAGCCTCTGTATACAGCGCGGTCTCTATAGGTGTATACCGTGCAGCCTCTGTATACAGCGCAGTCTCTATAGGTGTATACCGTGCAGCCTCTGTATACAGCGCAGTCTCTATAGGTGTATACCGTGCAGCCTCTGTATACAGCGCAGTCTCTATAGGTGTATACCGTGCAGCCTCTGTATACAGCGCAGTCTCTATATGTGTATACCGTGCAGCCTCTGTATACAGCGCGGTCTCTATAGGTGTATACTGTGCGGTCTCTATAGGTGTATACTGTGCAGCCTCTGTATACAGCGCAGTCTCTATAGGTGTATACTCTGCAGCCTCTGTATACAGCGCGGTCTCTATAGGTGTATACTGTGCAGCCTCTGTATACAGCGCAGTCTCTATAGGTGTATACTGTGCAGCCTCTGTATACAGCGTGGTCTCTATAGGTGTATACTGTGCAGCCTCTGTATACAGCGCGGTCTCTATAGGTGTATACCGTGCAGCCTCTGTATACAGCGCGGTCTCTATAGGTGTATACTGTGCGGTCTCTATAGGTGTATACTGTGCAGCCTCTGTATACAGCGCGGTCTCTATAGGTGTATACCGTGCAGCCTCTGTATACAGCACGGTCTCTATAGTTGTATACTGTGCAGCCTCTGTATACAGCACGGTCTCTATAGGTGTATACCGTGCAGCCTCTGTATACAGCGCGGTCTCTATAGGTGTATACCGTGCAGCCTCTGTATACGGCGCGGTCTCTATAGGTGTATACCGTGCAGCCTCTGTATACGGCGCGGTCTCTATAGGTGTATACCGTGCAGCCTCTGTATACGGCGCGGTCTCTATAGGTGTATACCGTGCAGCCTCTGTATGCGGCGCGGTCTCTATAGGTGTATACCGTGCAGCCTCTGTATGCGGCGCGGTCTCTATAGGTGTATACCGTGCAGCCTCTGTATACGGCGCGGTCTCTATAGGTGTATACCGTGCAGCCTCTGTATACGGCGCGGTCTCTATAGGTGTATACCGTGCAGCCTCTGTATACGGCGCGGTCTCTATAGGTGTATACCGTGCAGCCTCTGTATACGGCGCGGTCTCTATAGGTGTATACCGTGCAGCCTCTGTATACGGCGCGGTCTCTATAGGTGTATACCGTGCAGCCTCTGTATGCGGCGCGGTCTCTATAGGTGTATACCGTGCAGCCTCTGTATGCGGCGCGGTCTCTATAGTTGTATACCGTGCAGCCTCTGTATACGGCGCGGTCTCTATAGGTGTATACCGTGCAGCCTCTGTATACGGCGCGGTCTCTATAGGTGTATACCGTGTAGCCTCTGTATACGGCGCGGTCTCTATAGGTGTATACCGTGCAGCCTCTGTATACGGCGCGGTCTCTATAGGTGTATACCGTGCAGCCTCTGTATACGGCGCAGTCTCTATAGGTGTATACCGTGCAGCCTCTGTATACAGCGCAGTCTCTATAGGTGTATACCGTGCAGCCTCTGTATACAGCGCAGTCTCTATAGGTGTATACCGTGCAGCCTCTGTATACAGCGCAGTCTCTATAGGTGTATACCGTGCGGTCTCTATAGGTGTATACTGTGCGGTCTCTATAGGTGTATACCGTGCAGCCTCTGTATACAGCGCGGTCTCTATAGGTGTATACCGTGCAACCTCTGTATACAGCGCGGTCTCTATAGGTGTATACCGTGCAGCCTCTGTATACAGCGCAGTCTCTATAGGTGTATACCGTGCAGCCTCTGTATACAGCGCAGTCTCTATGGGTGTATACCGTGCAGCCTCTGTATACAGCGCGGTCTCTATAGGTGTATACTGTGCGGTCTCTATAGGTGTATACTGTGCAGCCTCTGTATACAGCGCAGTCTCTATAGGTGTATACTGTGCAGCCTCTGTATACAGCGCGGTCTCTATAGGTGTATACTGTGCAGCCTCTGTATACAGCGCGGTCTCTATAGGTGTATACTGTGCAGCCTCTGTATACAGCGCGGTCTCTATAGGTGTATACTGTGCAGCCTCTGTATACAGCGCGGTCTCTATAGGTGTATACCGTGCAGCCTCTGTATACAGCGCGGTCTCTATAGGTGTATACCGTGCAGCCTCTGTATACGGCGCGGTCTCTATAGGTGTATACTGTGCAGCCTCTGTATACAGCGCGGTCTCTATAGGTGTATACCGTGCAGCCTCTGTATACAGCGCGGTCTCTATAGGTGTATACCGTGCAGCCTCTGTATACGGCGCGGTCTCTATAGTTGTATACCGTGCAGCCTCTGTATACGGCGCGGTCTCTATAGGTGTATACCGTGCAGCCTCTGTATACGGCGCGGTCTCTATAGGTGTATACCGTGCAGCCTCTGTATGCGGCGCGGTCTCTATAGGTGTATACCGTGCAGCCTCTGTATACGGCGCGGTCTCTATAGGTGTATACCGTGCAGCCTCTGTATACGGCGCGGTCTCTATAGGTGTATACCGTGCAGCCTCTGTATACGGCGCGGTCTCTATAGGTGTATACCGTGCAGCCTCTGTATACGGCGCGGTCTCTATAGGTGTATACCGTGCAGCCTCTGTATACGGCGCGGTCTCTATAGGTGTATACCGTGCAGCCTCTGTATGCGGCGCGGTCTCTATAGGTGTATACCGTGCAGCCTCTGTATACGGCGCGGTCTCTATAGGTGTATACCGTGCAGCCTCTGTATGCGGCGCGGTCTCTATAGGTGTATACCGTGCAGCCTCTGTATGCGGCGCGGTCTCTATAGGTGTATACCGTGCAGCCTCTGTATACGGCGCGGTCTCTATAGGTGTATACCGTGCAGCCTCTGTATACGGCGCGGTCTCTATAGGTGTATACCGTGCAGCCTCTGTATACGGCGCGGTCTCTATAGGTGTATACCGTGTAGCCTCTGTATACGGCGCGGTCTCTATAGGTGTATACCGTGTAGCCTCTGTATACGGCGCGGTCTCTATAGGTGTATACCGTGCAGCCTCTGTATACGGCGCGGTCTCTATAGGTGTATACCGTGCAGCCTCTGTATACAGCGCAGTCTCTATAGGTGTATACCGTGCAGCCTCTGTATACAGCGCAGTCTCTATAGGTGTATACCGTGCAGCCTCTGTATACAGCGCAGTCTCTATAGGTGTATACCGTGCAGCCTCTGTATACAGCGCAGTCTCTATAGGTGTATACCGTGCAGCCTCTGTATACAGCGCAGTCTCTATAGGTGTATACCGTGCGGTCTCTATAGGTGTATACTGTGCGGTCTCTATAGGTGTATACCGTGCAGCCTCTGTATACAGCGCGGTCTCTATAGGTGTATACCGTGCAGCCTCTGTATACAGCGCGGTCTCTATAGGTGTATACCGTGCAGCCTCTGTATACAGCGCAGTCTCTATAGGTGTATACCGTGCAGCCTCTGTATACAGCGCAGTCTCTATAGGTGTATACCGTGCAGCCTCTGTATACAGCGCAGTCTCTATAGGTGTATACCGTGCAGCCTCTGTATACAGCGCGGTCTCTATAGGTGTATACTGTGCGGTCTCTATAGGTGTATACTGTGCAGCCTCTGTATACAGCGCAGTCTCTATAGGTGTATACTGTGCAGCCTCTGTATACAGCGCGGTCTCTATAGGTGTATACTGTGCAGCCTCTGTATACAGCGCAGTCTCTATAGGTGTATACTGTGCAGCCTCTGTATACAGCGTGGTCTCTATAGGTGTATACTGTGCAGCCTCTGTATACAGCGCGGTCTCTATAGGTGTATACTGTGCAGCCTCTGTATACAGCGCGGTCTCTATAGGTGTATACCGTGCAGCCTCTGTATACAGCGCAGTCTCTATAGTTGTATACCGTGCAGCCTCTGTATACAGCGCAGTCTCTATAGGTGTATACTGTGCAGCCTCTGTATACAGCGCGGTCTCTATAGGTGTATACCGTGCAGCCTCTGTATACAGCGCGGTCTCTATAGGTGTATACTGTGCGGTCTCTATAGGTGTATACTGTGCAGCCTCTGTATACAGCGCGGTCTCTATAGGTGTATACCGTGCAGCCTCTGTATACAGCACGGTCTCTATAGTTGTATACTGTGCAGCCTCTGTATACAGCACGGTCTCTATAGGTGTATACCGTGCAGCCTCTGTATACAGCGCGGTCTCTATAGGTGTATACCGTGCAGCCTCTGTATACGGCGCGGTCTCTATAGGTGTATACCGTGCAGCCTCTGTATACAGCACGGTCTCTATAGTTGTATACCGTGCAGCCTCTGTATACGGCGCGGTCTCTATAGGTGTATACCGTGCAGCCTCTGTATACGGCGCGGTCTCTATAGGTGTATACCGTGCAGCCTCTGTATGCGGCGCGGTCTCTATAGGTGTATACCGTGCAGCCTCTGTATGCGGCGCGGTCTCTATAGGTGTATACCGTGCAGCCTCTGTATACGGCGCGGTCTCTATAGGTGTATACCGTGCAGCCTCTGTATACGGCGCGGTCTCTATAGGTGTATACCGTGCAGCCTCTGTATACGGCGCGGTCTCTATAGGTGTATACCGTGCAGCCTCTGTATACGGCGCGGTCTCTATAGGTGTATACCGTGCAGCCTCTGTATACGGCGCGGTCTCTATAGGTGTATACCGTGCAGCCTCTGTATGCGGCGCGGTCTCTATAGGTGTATACCGTGCAGCCTCTGTATGCGGCGCGGTCTCTATAGTTGTATACCGTGCAGCCTCTGTATACGGCGCGGTCTCTATAGGTGTATACCGTGCAGCCTCTGTATACGGCGCGGTCTCTATAGGTGTATACCGTGTAGCCTCTGTATACGGCGCGGTCTCTATAGGTGTATACCGTGCAGCCTCTGTATACGGCGCGGTCTCTATAGGTGTATACCGTGCAGCCTCTGTATACGGCGCGGTCTCTATAGGTGTATACCGTGCAGCCTCTGTATGCGGCGCGGTCTCTATAGGTGTATACCGTGCAGCCTCTGTATGCGGCGCGGTCTCTATAGTTGTATACCGTGCAGCCTCTGTATACGGCGCGGTCTCTATAGGTGTATACCGTGCAGCCTCTGTATACGGCGCGGTCTCTATAGGTGTATACCGTGTAGCCTCTGTATACGGCGCGGTCTCTATAGGTGTATACCGTGCAGCCTCTGTATACGGCGCGGTCTCTATAGGTGTATACCGTGCAGCCTCTGTATACGGCGCAGTCTCTATAGGTGTATACCGTGCAGCCTCTGTATACAGCGCAGTCTCTATAGGTGTATACCGTGCAGCCTCTGTATACAGCGCAGTCTCTATAGGTGTATACCGTGCAGCCTCTGTATACAGCGCAGTCTCTATAGGTGTATACCGTGCGGTCTCTATAGGTGTATACTGTGCGGTCTCTATAGGTGTATACCGTGCAGCCTCTGTATACAGCGCTGTCTCTATAGGTGTATACCATGCAGCCTCTGTATACAGCGCGGTCTCTATAGGTGTATACTGTGCAGCCTCCGTATACAGCGCGGTCTCTATAGGTGTATACTGTGCAGCCTCAGCCTCTGTATACAGCGCGGTCTCTAGGTGTATACTGTGCAGCCTCTGTATACAGCGCGGTCTCTATAGGTGTATACTGTGCAGACTCTGTATACAGCGCGGTCTCTATAGGTGTATACCGTGCAGCCTCTGTATACAGCGCGGTCTCTATAGGTGTATACCGTGCAGCCTCTGTATACAGCGCGGTCTCTATAGGTGTATACCGTGCAGCCTCTGTATACAGCGCGGTCTCTATAGGTGTATACTGTGCAGCCTCTGTATACGGTGCGGTCTCTATAGGTGTATACAGGGTCTGCTCTGGGCCCCCGCAGCGCTGGATTGACCTCATGTCATGGAGTCTCCTCTGCAGATGTGTCTGACTCCCGGATGTCTCCAGAGTGTAGGATGTGAGCGGCGGCTGTGACCCTGGTGCAACGCTCTGTACAACCTGCAGGGGGCAGCATTGTACCTATAGAGCCGCTGTCTCCCAGGTGCGATGCTCTGCAGGGCGCAGCATTGTACAGAGCCGCTGTCTCTCAGGTGCGATGCTCTGCAGGGCGCAGCATTGTACAGAGCCGCTGTCTCCCAGGTGCGATGCTCTGCAGGGCGCAGCGTTGCACAGAGGCGCTGTCTCCCAGGTGCGATGCTCTGCAGGGCGCAGCATTGCACAGAGGCGCTGTCTCCCAGGTGCGATGCTCTGCAGGGCGCAGCGTTGCGCAGAGGCGCTGTCTCCCAGGTGCGATGCTCTGCAGGGCGCAGCGTTGCGCAGAGCCGCTGTCTCCCAGATGCGATGCTCTGCAGGGCGCAGCGTTGTGCAGAGCCGCTGTCTCCCAGGTGCGATGCTCTGCAGGGCGCAACGTTGTGCAGAGCTGCTGTCTCCCAGGTGCGATGCTCTGCAGGGCGCAACGTTGTACAGAGCCGCTGTCTCCCAGGCGCGATGCTCTGCAGGGCGCAGCGTTGCACAGAGCCGCTGTCTCCCAGGCGCGATGCCCTGCAGGGCGCAGCGTTGTACAGAGCCGCTGTCTCCCAGGTGCGATGCTCTGCAGGGCGCAGCATTGCACAGAGGCGCTGTCTCCCAGGCGCGATGCTCTGCAGGGCGCAGCGTTCTACAGATTTTCAGACTCGTTACTTTCTCATTATTTAAAAAATAAGATTCGTCTTTAATTGTAAATGAATCAGTACAATAAAAAAAAAAAAAAAAGTATCCGATGGGGGTGATTGTTCCTTCCGGCCGGGCGCTGACGCCTCGGTTTAGTCTTTCTGGTAAGGGTTTTCTCACATAAATAGGTAACGCAGCGGACGGTGCACGCGGTGGGGGAGGGACGAGGTGTCGGGGGGCTGCGGCTTCAGATCTCCTCCTCCAGGACCTTCACCGTCCTCCTCCGGCAGCAGCACTGCTCGCAGAACTTCACCAGCTCCGACACCACGAACACCGAGGAGGCCAAACCGGTGAGGAAGAGGAGGTCTGCGGGAAGAAGCGCGGTCAGAGCGACCACCACTATGTGCGCGGTCACCCACGGTCACTGGACGCAGGGACCGGACTCCCATCGTTGCCCTGTGATGGGGCAGTAATGAGACCATCACTCCCATCGTCCCAGCGGACTCACCCAGTGCGTGCAGGTTCTGTGTCAGGAACACTTTCTGCAGGGGAGGGATGTAGATGACGGCCATCTGCCCGAGGATGGACCCCACCACTGATAACCAGAACATCCGGTTCTTGAAGAGGCCGATCTCAAAGATGGTTTTATTCTGGAAAAGATGGAAGTCTTAAAGGGCCGGCGCAGGAGTTGGTGCGGTGCTGGATCGCCAGCCGTAGGAGCGTCTGCGCAGAGACGGGCGTCACTCACCAGCGAGCGGCAGGACAAGGCGTTGAACATGTCGAAGAAGACGAAGCAGGTGAAGGTCATGGTGGTCGTTCTCGGAGTCACTTTCCCATCTGGAATCTGAGAGTGAAGAATAAACTGTGAGGTCATGTGACACAGAGCCCCCCCCCCCCCCCCCTTTAATGTAATCCAACAGAACAAAGATCAGCACTCTGAGGATGCTGGGGGTTGTAGTGCAGGATCTGACTCGCCCCATCGCCTCCGCACATGATTCAGGCTCTAATGAGAACAAATGGCTGCAGCTAATGAGTTAATGATCGGCGGCGCCGGCTCCCATCACTGCGCAAATCAGTCACTTAGTGCAGGAAACAACCAGCAATTAGCGACTGCGCCCCAGACCACCACCCCCACCATCCCCGGCCCCCCAGCGTCTTCACTCACAGCCAATTATCCCACAATTACATCTAACCTCCTTCCAGAAGACGAAGAGCGTCCCGCTGATGATGATGGCGGCCGAGAGCAGGATCTTCAGGAGCAACGCTTTACTGAGGATCGCCTCCTTAGCGTTTCTTGGGGGCTGCTTAATGGCGTCTTTATCCACAGGCTCCACCCCCAAACTAGACAAACAAATGGTTAATTAAAGGGGCTCAACATGACGGCTGGTGGAGTCACTGTGTACATCCTGTATTATACCCCAGAGCAGCGCTCACTATTCTGCTGGTGCAGTCACTGTGTACATACATTACATTACTGATCCTGAGTTACCTCCTGTATTATACTCCAGAGCTGCACTCACTATTCTGCTGGTGCAGTCACTGTGTACATACATTACATTACTGATCCTGAGTTACCTCCTGTATTATACTCCAGAGCTGCACTCACTATTCTGCTGGTGCAGTCACTGTGTACATACATTACATTACTGATCCTGAGTTACCTCCTGTATTATACTCCAGAGCTGCACTCACTATTCTGCTGGTGTAGTCACTGTGTACATACACTACATTACTGATCCTGAGTTACCTCCTGTATTATACTCCAGAGCTGCACTCACTATTCTGCTGGAGCAGTCACTGTGTACATACATTACATTACTGATCCTGAGTTACATCCTGTATTATACTCCAGAGCTGCACTCACTATTCTGCTGGTGCAGTCACTGTGTACATACATTACATTACTGATCCTGAGTTACATCCTGTATTATACTCCAGAGCTGCACTCACTATTCTGCCGGTGCAGTCACTGTGTACATACATTACATTACTGATCCTGAGTTACCTCCTGTATTATACTCCAGAGCTGCACTCACTATTCTGCTGGTGTAGTCACTGTGTACATACATTACTGATCCTGAGTTACCTCCTGTATTATACTCCAGAGCTGCACTCACTATTCTGCTGGTGCAGTCACTGTGTACATACATTACATTACTGATCCTGAGTTACATCCTGTATTATACTCCAGAGCTGTACTCACTATTCTGCTGGTGCAGTCACTGTGTACATACATTACTGATCCTGAGTTACCTCCTGTATTATACTCCAGAGCTGCACTCCCTATTCTGCTGGTGCAGTCACTGTGTACATACATTACAATACTGATCCTGAGTTACATCCTGTATTATACTCCAGAGCTGCACTCACTATTCTGCTGGTGCAGTCGCTGTGTACATACATTACTGATCCTGAGTTACTTCCTGTATTATACTCCAGAGCTGCACTCACTATTCTGCTGGTGCAGTCACTGTGTACATACATTAATACAGGAGGTAACTCAGGATCAGTAATGTAATGTATGTACACAGTGATTGCACCAGCAGAATAGTGAGTGCTGCTCTGGAGTATAATACAGGATGTAACTCAGGATCAGTAATGTAATGTATGTACACAGTGATTGCACCAGCAGAATAGTGAGTGCTGCTCTGGAGTATAATACAGGATGTAACTCAGGATCAGTAATGTAATGTATGTACACAGTGACTGCACCAGCAGAATAGTGAGTGCAGCTCTGGAGTATAATACAGGATGTAACTCAGGATCAGTAATGTAATGTATGTACACAGTGACTGCACCAGCAGAATAGGGAGTGCAGCTCTGGAGTATAATACAGGATGTAACTCAGGATCAGTAATGTAATGTATGTACACAGTGACTGCACCAGCAGAATAGTGAGTGCAGCTCTGGAGTATAATACAGGAGGTAACTCAGGATCAGTAATGTAATGCATGTACACAGTGACTGCACCAGCAGAATAGGGAGTGCAGCTCTGGAGTATAATACAGGATGTAACTCAGGATAAGTAATGTAATGTATGTACACAGTGACTGCACCAGCAGAATAGTGAGTGCAGCTCTGGAGTATAATACAGGAGGTAACTCAGGATCAGTAATGTAATGTATGTACACAGTGACTGCACCAACAGAATAGTGAGCGCAGCTCTGGAGTATAATACAGGATGTAACTCAGGATCAGTAATGTATACTCCAGAGCTGCGCTCACTATTCTGCTGGTGCAGTCACTGTGTACATACATTACATTACTGATCCTGAGTTACATCCTGTATTATACTCCAGAGCTGCACTCACTATTCTGCTGGTGCAGTCACTGTGTACATACATTACATTACTGATCCTGAGTTACCTCCTGTATTGTACTCCAGAGCTGCACTCACTATTCTGCTGGTGCAGTCACTGTGTACATACATTACATTACTGATCCTGAGTTACATCCTGTATTATACTCCAGAGCAGCACTCACTATTCTGCTGGTGCAATCACTGTGTATATACATTACATTACTGATCCTGAGTTACCTCCTGTATTATACTCCAGAGCTGCACTCACTATTCTGCTGGTGCAGTCACTGTGTACATACATTACATTACTGATCCTGAGTTACATCCTGTATTATACTCCAGAGCAGCACTCACTATTCTGCTGGTGCAGTCACTGTGTACATACATTACATTACTGATCCTGAGTTACATCCTGTATTATACTCCAGAGCTGCACTCACTATTCTGCTGGTGCAGTCACTGTGTACATACATTACATTGCTGATCCTGAGTTACCTCCTGTATTATACTCCAGAGCTGCAATCCCTATTCTGCTGGTGCAGTCACTGTGTACATACATTACATTACTGATCCTGAGTTACATCCTGTATTATACCCTAGAGCTGCACTCACTATTCTGCTGGTGCAGTCACTGTGTACATACATTACATTACTGATCCTGAGTTACATCCTGTATTATACTCCAGAGCTGCACTCACTATTCTGCTGGTGCAGACACTGTGTACATACATTACATTACTGATCCTGAGTTACATCCTGTATTATACTCCAGAGCTGCGCTCACTATTCTGCTGGTGCAGTCACTGTGTACATACATTACATTACTGATCCTGAGTTACATCCTGTATTATACTCCAGAGCTGCACTCACTATTCTGCTGGTGCAGTCACTGTGTACATACATTACATTACTGATCCTGAGTTACCTCCTGTATTATACTCCAGAGCTGCATTCACTATTCTGCTGGTGCAGTCACTGTGTGCATACATTACATTACTGATCCTGAGTTACATCCTGTATTATACCCCAGAGCTGCACTCACTATTCTGCTGGTGCAGTCACTGTGTACACACATTACATTACTGATCCTGAGTTACCTCCTGTATTATACTCCAGAGCTGCATTCACTATTCTGCTGGTGCAGTCACTGTGTGCATACATTACATTACTGATCCTGAGTTACCTCCTGTATTATACTCCAGAGCTGCATTCACTATTCTGCTGGTGCAGTCACTGTGTGCATACATTACATTACTGATCCTGAGTTACCTCCTGTATTATACCCCAGAGCTGCACTCACTATTCTGCTGGTGCAGTCACTGTGTACATACATTACATTACTGATCCTGAGTTACCTCCTGTATTATACTCCAGAGCTGCATTCACTATTCTGCTGGTGCAGTCACTGTGTGCATACATTACATTACTGATCCTGAGTTACATCCTGTATTATACTCCAGAGCTGCACTCACTATTCTGCTGGTGCAGTCACTGTGTACATACATTACATTACTGATCCTGAGTTACATCCTGTATTATACTCCAGAGCTGCACTCACTATTCTGCTGGTGCAGTCAGTGTACATACATTACATTACTGATCCTGAGTTACATCCTGTATTATACTCCACAGCTGCACTCACTAT
The DNA here is from genome assembly GCF_046119375.1 of Phyllobates terribilis. Taxonomy (NCBI): domain Eukaryota; kingdom Metazoa; phylum Chordata; class Amphibia; order Anura; family Dendrobatidae; genus Phyllobates; species Phyllobates terribilis. Next base: position 35,326,304 of record NW_027362774.1, on the reverse strand, counting down.
TCTGCTGGTGCAGTCACTGTGTACATACATTACATTACTGATCCTGAGTTACCTCCTGTATTATACTCCAGAGCTGCACTCACTATTCTGCTGGTGCAGTCACTGTGTACATACATTACATTACTGATCCTGAGTTACCTCCTGTATTGTACTCCAGAGCTGCATTCACTATTCTGCTGGTGCAGTCACTGTGTACATACATTACTGATCCTGAGTTACCTCCTGTATTATACCCTAGAGCTGCACTCACTATTCTGCTGGTGCAGTCACTGTGTACATACATTACATTACTGATCCTGAGTTACATCCTGTATTATACTCCAGAGCTGCACTCACTATTCTGCTGGTGCAGACACTGTGTACATACATTACATTACTGATCCTGAGTTACATCCTGTATTATACTCCAGAGCTGCGCTCACTATTCTGCTGGTGCAGTCACTGTGTACATACATTACATTACTGATCCTGAGTTACATCCTGTATTATACTCCAGAGCTGCACTCACTATTCTGCTGGTGCAGTCACTGTGTACATACATTACATTACTGATCCTGAGTTACCTCCTGTATTATACTCCAGAGCTGCACTCACTATTCTGCTGGTGCAGTCACTGTGTACATACATTACATTACTGATCCTGAGTTACATCCTGTATTATACTCCAGAGCTGCACTCACTATTCTGCTGGTGCAGTCACTGTGTACATACATTACATTACTGATCCGGAGTTACATCCTGTACTATACTCCAGAGCTGCACTCACTATTCTGCTGGTGCAGTCTCTGTGTACATACATTACATTACTGATCCTGAGTTACCTCCTGTATTATACTCCAGAGCTGCACTCACTATTCTGCTGGTGCAGTCACTGTGTACATACATTACATTACTGATCCTGAGTTACCTCCTGTATTATACCCCAGAGCTGCACTCACTATTCTGCTGGTGCAGTCACTGTGTACATACATTACATTACTGATCCTGAGTTACATCCTGTATTATACTCCAGAGCTGCACTCACTATTCTGCTGGTGCAGTCACTGTGTACATACATTACATTACTGATCCTGAGTTACCTCCTGTATTATACTCCAGAGCTGCATTCACTATTCTGCTGGTGCAGTCACTGTGTGCATACATTACATTACTGATCCTGAGTTACATCCTGTATTATACCCCAGAGCTGCACTCACTATTCTGCTGGTGCAGTCACTGTGTACATACATTACATTACTGATCCTGAGTTACCTCCTGTATTATACTCCAGAGCTGCACTCACTATTCTGCTGGTGCAGTCACTGTGTACATACATTACATTACTGATCCTGAGTTACCTCCTGTATTATACTCCAGAGCTGCACTCACTATTCTGCTGGTGCAGTCACTGTGTACATACATTACATTACTGATCCTGAGTTACATCCTGTATTATACTCCAGAGCTGCACTCACTATTCTGCTGGTGCAGTCTCTGTGTACATACATTACATTACTGATCCTGAGTTACATCCTGTACTATACTCCAGAGCTGCACTCACTATTCTGCTGGTGCAGTCTCTGTGTACATACATTACATTACTGATCCTGAGTTACCTCCTGTATTATACTCCAGAGCTGCACTCACTATTCTGCTGGTGCAGTCACTGTGTACATACATTACATTACTGATCCTGAGTTACCTCCTGTATTATACCCCAGAGCTGCACTCACTATTCTGCTGGTGCAGTCACTGTGTACATACATTACATTACTGATCCTGAGTTACCTCCTGTATTATACTCCAGAGCTGCACTCACTATTCTGCTGGTGCAGTCACTGTGTACATACATTACATTACTGATCCTGAGTTACCTCCTGTATTATACTCCAGAGCTGCATTCACTATTCTGCTGGTGCAGTCACTGTGTGCATACATTACATTACTGATCTTGAGTTACATCCTGTATTATACCCCAGAGCTGCACTCACTATTCTGCTGGTGCAGTCACTGTGTACATACATTACATTACTGATCTTGAGTTACATCCTGTATTATACTCCAGAGCTGCATTCACTATTCTGCTGGTGCAGTCACTGTGTACATACATTACATTACTGATCCTGAGTTACATCCTGTATTATACTCCAGAGCTGCACTCACTATTCTGCTGGTGCAGTCACTGTGTACATACATTACATTACTGATCCTGAGTTACATCCTGTATTATACTCCAGAGCTGCACTCACTATTCTGCTGGTGCAGTCACTGTGTACATACATTACATTACTGATCCTGAGTTACCTCCTATATTATACTCCAGAGCTGCATTCACTATTCTGCTGGTGCAGTCACTGTGTGCATACATTACATTACTGATCCTGAGTTACATCCTGTATTATACTCCAGAGCTGCACTCACTATTCTGCTGGTGCAGTCACTGTGTACATACATTACATTACTGATCCTGAGTTACATCCTGTATTATACTCCAGAGCTGCACTCACTATTCTGCTGGTGCAGTCACTGTGTACATACATTACATTACTGATCCTGAGTTACATCCTGTATTATACTCCAGAGCTGCACTCACTATTCTGCTGGTGCATTCCCTGTGTACATACATTACTGATCCTGAGTTACATCCTGTATTATACTCCAGAGCTGCACTCACTATTCTGCTGGTGCAGTCACTATGTACATACATTACATTACTGATCCTGAGTTACATCCTGTATTATACTCCAGAGCTGCACTCACTATTCTGCTGGTGCAGTCACTATGTACATACATTACATTACTGATCCTGAGTTACATCCTGTATTATACTCCAGAGCTGCACTCACTATTCTGCTGGTGCAGTCACTGTGTACATACATTACATTACTGATCCTGAGTTACCTCCTGTATTATACTCCAGAGCTGCACTCACTATTCTGCTGGTGTAGTCACTGTGTACATACATTACATTACTGATCCTGAGTTACATCCTGTATTATACTCCAGAGCTGCACTCACTATTCTGCTGGTGCAGTCACTGTGTACATACATTACATTACTGATCCTGAGTTACCTCCTGTATTATACTCCAGAGCTGCACTCACTATTCTGCTGGTGCAGTCACTGTGTACATACATTACATTACTGATCCTGAGTTACATCCTGTATTATACTCCAGAGCTGCACTCACTATTCTGCTGGTGCAGTCACTGTACATACATTATCCTCCGGAGCGGCGCTCACTGTTCTGCTGGTGCAGTTACCTCTGGGCTGGGGGTCCGTCCATGATGATGTTGATCCATAGTATCTGCATGGCGTTCAGGGGGTTGGGGAGATTCATGATGGTGGACAGTGTGATGAGACTCAGGGCGGAGATGCTCCTGGGGAGGACGGATAATATAACGAGCTCATGAGCAGAAAGGACGACCCCCATCATCTCTCTGGGATTACACCCATCTTATATCTTGCTTTACTCCAGTCCCATTCAAAGCTGCACCTACATCCAGGCTGCCATTTTGTTGGCGCTCGCTCAGGGTGGCGCAGCTTCTGCTGCAGAGCATCTCCCACAATGCAATGCTGCACATGATGGGAGCCCGGAGAGGCTGGTGGCGGAGTCTCGGTCTGCAGCTCTGGGTGTGACTGGAGTAGATATAACACTGCACATGTCTATAACAGGACACTGAGCGGTGTCAGTCGTGACAGTTTGGCGGCCGACTGCGCACGTCCTGCTCCGCGGGCGACAAGGGGACACTTACGTGCTGAGCTGGAAGCGGACGAAGTTCTTGATGTTGTAGAATATTCCTTTCCCCTCCTCGATGGCGTTCCTGCAAGACACGGAAATAAGTCCACGGACAGCAGAGACCCCCGAACGTGGCCACGGAGGGCAGAGACCCCGAACATGGCCGCGGAGGGCAGAGACCCCCGAACATGGCCGCGGAGGGCAGAGACCCCCGAAGAACATGGCCGCGGAGGGAAGAGACCCCCGAAGAACATGGCCGCGGAGGGCAGAGACCCCCTTAGAACGTGGCCGCGGAGGGAAGAGACCCCCGAAGAACGTGGCCGCGGAGGGAAGAGACCCCCGAGGAACGTGGCCGCAGAGGGCAGAGACCCCCGAAGAACGTGGCCGCGGAGGGCAGAGACCCCCGAAGAACGTGGCCGCGGAGGGTAGAGACCCCAAAGAAAGTGGCCCCGGAGTGCAGAGACCCCCGAACGTGGCCGCGGAGGGCAGAGACCCCCGAACGTGGCCGCGGAGGGCAGAGACCCTGAAGAACATGGCCGCGGAGTGCAGAGACCCCCGAACGTGGCCGCGGAGGGCAGAGACCCCCGAACGTGGCCGCGGAGGGCAGAGACCCTGAAGAACATGGCCGCGGAGTGCAGAGACCCCCGAACGTGGCCACGGAGGGCAGAGACCCCGAACATGGCCGCGGAGGGCAGAGACCCCCGAACATGGCCGCGGAGGGCAGAGACCCCCGAAGAACATGGCCGCGGAGGGAAGAGACCCCCGAAGAACATGGCCGCGGAGGGCAGAGACCCCCTTAGAACGTGGCCGCGGAGGGAAGAGACCCCCGAAGAACGTGGCCGCGGAGGGAAGAGACCCCCGAGGAACGTGGCCGCAGAGGGCAGAGACCCCCGAAGAACGTGGCCGCGGAGGGCAGAGACCCCCGAAGAACGTGGCCGCGGAGGGTAGAGACCCCAAAGAAAGTGGCCCCGGAGTGCAGAGACCCCCGAACGTGGCCGCGGAGGGCAGAGACCCCCGAACGTGGCCGCGGAGGGCAGAGACCCTGAAGAACATGGCCGCGGAGTGCAGAGACCCCCGAACGTGGCTGCGGAGTGCAGAGACCCCCGAACGTGGCTGCGGAAGGCAGAGACCCCCGAACGTGGCTGCGGAGGGCAGAGACCCCTGAACGTGGCCGCAGAGGGCAGAGACCCCCGAACGTGGCCGCAGAGGGCAGAGACCCCGAAGAACGTGGCCGCGGAGTGCAGAGACCCCCGAACGTGGCCGCGGAGGGCAGAGACCGCGAAGAACGTGGCCGCGGAGTGCAGAGACCCCTGAACGTGGCTGCGGAGGGCAGAGACCCCCGAACGTGGCCGCAGAGGGCAGAGACCCCCGAACGTGGCCGCAGAGGGCAGAGACCCCCGAACGTGGCCGCGGAGGGCAGAGACCCCGAAGAACGTGGCTGCGGAGTGCAGAGACCCCCGAACGTGGCTGCGGAGGGCAGAGACCCCTGAACGTGGCCGCGGAGGGCAGAGACCCCCGAAGAATGTGGGCGCGGAGGGCAGAGACCCCCGAAGAATGTGGGCGCGGAGGGCAGAGACACGGATCACTATCTGCAGGAGAAGAGGGCACTGCAGGGCATGCTGGAAGCTGTAGTGCCCCGCCACCAGTCTGGGACGCAACCAGGAGATGATTGCTTGCAGGCAGTGGCCCGAGACCCCCTAATTGCTACCCGCCGAGACACCCCCCTGAGTGCTGACCGCCAGCCCCAAGTATCATCTATTTGATTTCCAGACAATCCACGAAAATACATGCGGAGCTTCAGCACGCCCCCGGTCCCGTCTACGCCACGCGGCGCGCCCCCGGTCCCGTCTACGCCACGCGGCGTGCCCCCGGTCCCGTCTACGCCACGCGGCGCGCCCCCGGTCCCGTCTACACTGTGTGTCATGCAATGCACCCGCCTGCGACGCCATACGTTGTGCGCCCAGCTCTGCTTTATTACTACTCATCTGTGGCCCTACAATAGGCCCCTGGAGTGTGAAGCTTCTGCCTCATCAGGCTGCTGCTCTGTCCTCCATGCTTTACACTGCAGGTCAGCTGGTTCAGACATCTGTGCAGTATTATAAACTATAAGTAGCCGGAGCGGTGGTGAGGAAGGAAGCGGCGATACAGGATGGCGGGGGCCAGTAATGTCACCTGCGGGGGGCCGGTGGCCACTATTTGCCCGGGGACAGCAGGATCCTCATCATCTCTGTACACACAGACCTGTCCCGGCAGCGCAGGATGAGTGGCAGCGCCGGCGCGGTACATGGGGGGGCGCTGTGCTCAGTCACCCGTTACATCCGTACACTAATGCGGCCTAATGGAGCGGAAACGTTACAGGTGTCAGCCGCTAACAGTAATCACTGCAGGATGACTACCCCCATCATCTCACAGGCAGAACCACTACTGCAGCTTAAAGGGCCAGTCCCCTCGTGTACAGAAGGACGACTCGTTAGAATTATGGACTTTATAGAGTTTGTCTCCATCATTTGCTGCCAGTGAATGTGGTCACTGTGAACGGCTGGACTCCATCTTGTTTTCAGAGCTGACGGCTCGTGACAATGTATCAGGCTGATCTGCTCACATGATAGTAGAGAAGTCGTCGTCCACCAGGATCATGTCCGCCGCCTCCTTACTGACGTCTGTGCCGCTTTTTCCCATCGCGACGCCGATGTCGGCAGACTTGAGAGCGACTGCGTCATTAACACCATCCCCCGTCATCCCCACAATGGCCCCGGTGCGCTGCAGCGCCTGGAGGAGCGTGAGGGGCAGAGTTACTGCACAGCGGACAGATCCGGGGGCCGCGCACTGCACGCCGCGGAAGGGTGGGGGGCCGCGCACTGCACGCCGCGGATGGGTCGGGGAGCCGCGCACTGCACGCCGCGGAAGGGTCGGGGAGCCGCGCACTGAACGCCGCAGAGGGTCGGGGGCCGCGCGCACTGCACGCCGCAGAGGGTCGGGGGCCGCGCGCACTGCACGCCGCAGAGGGTCGGGGGCCGCGCGCACTGCACGCCGCAGAGGGTCGGGGGCCGCGCGCACTGCACGCCGCAGAGGGTCGGGGGCCGCGCGCACTGCACGCCGCAGAGGGTCGGGGGCCGCGCGCACTGCACGCCTCAGAGGGTCGGGGCCGCGCGCACTGCACGCCGCAGAGGGTCGGGGGCCGCGCGCACTGCACGCCGCAGAGGGTCGGGGGCCGCGCGCACTGTACGCCGCAGAGGGTCGGGGGCCGCGCGCACTGCACGCCGCAGAGGGTCGGGGGCCGCGCGCACTGCGCACTGCACGCCGCAGAGGGTCGGGGGCCGCGTGCACTGCACGCCGCAGAGGGTCGGGGGCCGCGTGCACTGCACGCCGCAGAGGGTCGGGGGCCGCGCGCACTGCACGCCGCAGAGGGTCGGGGGCCGTGCGCACTGCACGCCGCAGAGGGTCAGGGGGCCGCGTTACCTTGATGATCTTCAGCTTGTGCTTGGGGCTGGTTCTGTAGAAAACGGACACCTGGAAGATCCAAAACCAGAGGTTAGAAACCGAATCCCCCCGACCAGCAGAAGCCCCCCGGAAAGAAGACGGAAAGCGGACCTTAGTGACCACTGACGGCAGCGCCGACTCCTCCAGAGCATCCAGCTCCTCCCCCGATATCGCTGTCAGGTGCCCATTAGTCAGACCGATGCTCCTGCCTGAGAGACACAGGGGTGAGCGCGGGGGCAATCACTCTTATCCTCCAGTCACCTCCAGAGCTGCACTCATTATTCTGCTGTTTCTGTATTGAATTGTACCTCTGCAGTCAGATACCAGGAGAGGTTTGGTTGCAGCTCTGGAGGTGACTGGAGCGTTGGATTTGTGCAGTATATATCGGCCGTTCTGGGGGTCCGCAGCTCACCGATGGCTTGTGCCGTCTCCAGTGCGTCCCCTGTGATCATCTTCACCGCCACCCCGGAGTCCAGCAGGGTCTGCACGGCGTCGCTCACTCCGCTACGTGGGGGGTCTATTATCCCGATCAGGCCCAGGAAGATGAGGGTCCCCAGCTCCGCACCGGAGGCCAAAGCCAAGACTGGAAGATGAGAGACGCCATTATAGCACTACAACCCCCATCATTCCCACAGCATCAGTGCCTCCTGTGCTGGGGGTTTGTTACAATGTGTCGGTGGTGATGGATTCCGGCCAGAGGTGGGGGGGCTCGTACCTCGCAGGCCCTGGCTGCCCATCGTCTTCTCCTCCTGCAGGTACAGCGCCCTCTGCTGCGGGGTCAGAGGCAGGGCCATCCCGCCGCTGTTATAGGTGGAGCAGTACTGGACAACCTCCTCGTACGCGCCCTTCATGAAGTACAGCTCCTCCTGCTCCTAGAAAAACGCATCAGGTAACGGATGGCGAACAGCTGGGGGGAGGGGGCCGGCGGACGATCAGGTGGGGGAGGGGGCCGGCGGACGATCAGCTGGGAGGAGGGGGCCGGCGGACGATCAGCTGGGGGAGGGGGCCGGCGGACGATCAGCTGGGGGAGGGGGACGATCAGAAGGGAGGGGGCAATCAGCTGGGGAGGGGGCAATCAGCTGGGGAAGGGGCCGCACTTTACCTCCATCTTGTCTGCACACTTCACCGCCATCCACCGCTGCTCCGAGCTGAAGGGAATCTCCTTCTTGCGGATATAATTCTCGCCGGCGTTTCCGAGGCCGATCTGGAAATGGAGAAGAAAGTGAACGACGCAAAGTCCGGAGATGACCGTGTACAGAGCCACTGCGAGAACGGGGGTCCGGAGAGGACCGTGTACAGAGCCACTGCGAGAACGGGGGTCCGGAGAGGACCGCGTACAGAGCGACTGCGAGAACAGGGGTCCGGAGAGGACCGCGTACAGAGCCACTGCGAGAACGGGGGTCCGGAGAGGACCGCGTACAGAGCCACTGCGAGAACGGGGGTCCGGAAATTACCGCGTACAGAGCCACTGCGAGAACGGGGGTCCGGAGAGGACCGCATACAGAGCCACTGCGAGAACGGGGGTCCGGAGAGGACCGCGTACAGAGCGACTGCGAGAACGGGGGTCCAGAGAGGACCACGTACAGAGCCACTGCGAGAACGGGGGTCCGGAGAGGACCGCGTACAGAGCGACTGCGAGAACAGGGGTCCGGAGAGGACCGCGTACAGAGCCACTGCGAGAACGGGGGTCCGGAGAGGACCGCGTACAGAGCCACTGCGAGAACGGGGGTCCGGAGAGGACCGCATACAGAGCCACTGCGAGAACGGGGGTCCGGAGAGGACCGCGTACAGAGCCACTGCGAGAACGGGGGTCCGGAGAGGACCGCGTACAGAGCCACTGCGAGAACGGGGGTCCGGAGAGGACCGCGTACAGAGCCACTGCGAGAACGGGGGTCCGGAGAGGACCGCGTACAGAGCCACTGCGAGAACGGGGGTCCGGAGAGGACCGCGTACAGAGCGACTGCGAGAACAGGGGTCCGGAGATGACCGCGTACAGAGCCACTGCGAGAACGGGGGTCCGGAGAGGACCGCGTACAGAGCCACTGCGAGAACGGGGGTCCGGAGAGGACCGCGTACAGAGCGACTGCGAGAACGGGGGTCCGGAGAGGACCGCGTACAGAGCCACTGCGAGAACGGGGGTCCGGAGAGGACCGCGTACAGAGCCACTGCGAGAACGGGGGTCCGGAGATGACCGCGTACAGAGCCACTGCGAGAACGGGGGTCCGGAAATTACCGCGTACGGCGCAGATCACGGCCGAGAGGAATCACTTCTCAGACTAAATGATCCGCAGGAAAGGTGCGGAACAAGCACGGCTTATCCTCCAACACGTTTCACAGGGAATTGTGGGAAGATAGTGACGGAAATGGCTGATAACAGGGAGTAATAGAGTGCAGTCTCCTACGGTCACAGTCCACGCCCACAGCGGTGTGTGGACTCCACCAGCCATGTCCATTACCACCATGCCTGTGTAACGCAGCACTGGGGGAAGGGGGGCAGATTATACAAGTCGCAGGAAACTCCAGAGCTGCACTCATAATTCTGCTGCGCCTGTTTTGAGGAATTTCATTCTAGGATGTGACCTCTTTACACCAGGCTCTGAGCGCCCCCCACAGACTAGGCGACCTGTATCTGGTGCACATTAACCACTTGTTGTCTGTGTCCTCGATCTCTGGTCTGTGACCACTGACCTCTTACCTTCATTGCCAGGACCAGCAGGGCGCCCTCTGTTGGCTGACCCATGAGCGTCTCCCCCCGGATAATAGCGTTATTGGCGACACAGCCGGCCTGAGCAGACGAGAAAGCGGATCAATAGGATAACCCCCCTGCATAAATCCTCTGTGCTGCTGGGGGCATTCACCAAGCTCCTCCTAATGTATAAATGCTACATAACCTAAGAGCTGTAATGCTCTGTGCTGCTGTTAGCACAGTCTACTCTATTTACTAAGTGAAATCCTCTGTGCTGCTGTGGCGGCCCCCCGGACGTCTCACCTCCACCAGTTTTCCTACAGAGATGTTGGAGAATTCCCGCACCGCCTCATTTGATGGCAGTAAGACGACGGATCCTTTCCCCTCGTAGCCGACGCCGGTGACCTGAGGGAGTAAAGGGCAATGTAAAGAAGCAGGGGGGCGCTCCGGGGGCCACAGCCACGACCGGCCCCTGGGGGCCAATATATGGAAATGGCAGCTCATTACCTCCACGTGCAGCCCGTCTGACGTCACTAGTCTGGTGGCCGTCATCTCGTTGGCGGTCAGAGTGCCGGTCTTGTCGGAGCAGATGACGTTGCAGCAACCTGACACCGAAGAACAAGCGAGGGTTAGTGACACGCGGCGACACCTGGAGACACCGCACGGTGATCGGCGGGGTCCCTGTGGCCCTCACAACATAATAACAACCGGGAGCCAGGAAATAACAGCCGGCGCTAGGCGAGCTCGGCGCAGTCAGGGCTCTGGGCGAGGAAGACGTTGTCGGGGGGATCTGGGCGAGGAAGACGTTGTCGGGGGGATCTGGGCGTGCTCGGCGCAGTCAGGGCTCTGGGCGAGGATGGCGTTGTCGGGGGGGATCTGGGCGAGTTCGGCGCAGTCAGGGCTCTAGGCGAGGATGGCGTTGTCGGGGGGATCTGGGCGAGCTCGGGGCAGTCAGGGCTCTGGGCGAGGATGGCGTTGTCGGGGGGATCTGGGCGAGCTCGGGGCAGTCAGGGCTCTGGGCTAGGATGGCGTTGTCGGGGGGATCTGGGCGAGTTCGGCGCAGTCAGGGCTCTAGGCGAGGATGGCGTTGTCGGGGGGATCTGGGCGAGCTCGGGGCAGTCAGGGCTCTGGGCGAGGATGGCGTTGTCGGGGGGATCTGAGCGAGCTCGGGGCAGTCAGGGCTCTGGGCTAGGATGGCGTTGTCGGGGGGATCTGGGCGAGTTCGGCGCAGTCAGGGCTCTGGGCTAGGATGGCGTTGTCGGGGGGATCTGGGCGAGCTCGGCACAGTCAGGGCTCTGGGCTAGGATGGCGTTGTCGGGGGGGATCTGGGCGTGCTCGGCGCAGTCAGGGCTCTGGGCGAGGATGGCGTTGTCGGGGGGGATCTGGGCGTGCTCGGCGCAGTCAGGGCTCTGGGCGAGGATGGCGTTGTCGGGGGGATCTGGGCGTGCTCGGCGCAGTCAGGGCTCTGGGCTAGGATGGCGTTGTCGGGGGGATCTGGGCGTGCTCGGCGCAGTCAGGGCTCTAGGCGAGGATGGCGTTGTCGGGGGGGATCTGGGCGTGCTCGGCGCAGTCAGGGCTCTGGGCGAGGATGGCGTTGTCGGGGGGATCTGGGCGTGCTCGGCGCAGTCAGGGCTCTGGGCTAGGATGGCGTTGTCGGGGGGATCTGGGCGTGCTCGGCGCAGTCAGGGCACTAGGCGAGGATGGCGTTGTCGGGGGGATCTGGGCGTGCTCGGCGCAGTCAGGGCTCTGGGCGAGGATGGCGTTGTCGGGGGGATCTGGGCGAGTTCGGCGCAGTCAGGGCTCTGGGCTAGGATGGCGTTGTCGGGGGGATCTGGGCGAGCTCGGGGCAGTCAGGGCTCTGGGCTAGGATGGCGTTGTCGGGGGGATCTGGGCGAGCTCGGGGCAGTCAGGGCTCTGGGCGAGGATGGCGTTGTCAGGGAGGATCTGGGCGAGCTCGGTGCGGTCAAAGCTCTGGGCGAGGATGGCGTTGTCGGGGGGATCTGGGCAAGCTCGGCGCAGTCAGGGCTCTAGGCGAGGATGGCGTTGTCGGGGGGATCTGGGCGAGCTCGGCGCAGTCAGGGCTCTAGGCGAGGATGGCGTTGTCGGGGGGATCTGGGCGAGCTCGGTGCTGTCAGGGCTCTGGGCGAGGATGGCGTTGTCGGGGGGATCTGGGCGAGCTCGGCGCAGTCAGGGCTCTAGGCGAGGGTGGCGTTGTCGGGGGGATCTGGGCGAGCTCGGGGCAGTCAGGGCTCTGGGCGAGGATGGCGTTGTCGGGGGGATCTGGGCGAGCTCAGCGCAGTCAGAGCTCTGGGCGAGGATAGCGTTGTCGGGGGGAGCTGGGCGAGCTTGGTGTTGTCAGGGCTCTGGGCGAGGATGGCGTTGTCGGGGAGATCTGGGCGAGCTCGGCACAGTCAGGACTCTGGGCGAGGAAGACGTTGTCGGGGGGATCTGGGCGAGGAAGACGTTGTCGGGGGGATCTGGGCGAGTTCGGCTCAGTCAGGGCTCTAGGCGAGGATGGCGTTGTCGGGGGGATCTGGGCGAGCTTGGGGCAGTCAGGGCTCTGGGCGAGGATGGCGTTGTCAGGGGGGATCTGGGCGAGCTCGGCGTTGTCGGGGGGATCTGGGCGAGCTCGGCACAGTCAGGGCTCTGGGCGAGGATGGCGTTGTCGGGGGGATCTGGGCGAGCTCGGCACAGTCAGGGCTCTGGGCGAGGATGGCATTGTCGGGGGGATCTGGGCGAGCTCGGCACAGTCAGGGCTCTGGGCGAGGATGGCGTTGTCGGGGGGATCTGGGCGAGCTCGGCACAGTCAGGGCTCTGGGCGAGGATGGCATTGTCGGGGGGATCTGGGCGAGCTCGGCACAGTCAGGGCTCTGGGCGAGGATGGCGTTGTCGGGGGGATCTGGGCGAGCTCGGCACAGTCAGGGCTCTGGGCGAGGATGGCATTGTCGGGGGGATCTGGGCGAGCTCGGCACAGTCAGGGATCTGGGCGAGGATGGCATCGGGGGGGATCTGGGCGAGCTCGGGGCAGTCAGGGCTCTGGGCGAGGATGGCGTTGTCGGGGGGATCTGGGCGAGCTCGGCGCAGTCAGGGCTCTGGGAGAGGATGGCGTTGTCGGGGGAATCTGGGCGAGCTCGGCACAGTCAGGGCTCTGGGCGAGGATGGCGTTGTCGGGGGGATCTGGGCGAGCTCGGGGCAGTCAGGGCTCTGGGCGAGGATGGCGTTGTCGGGGGGATCTGGGCGAGCTTGGTGCTGTCAGGCCTCTGGGCGAGGATGGCGTTGTCGAGGAGATCTGGGCGAGCTCGGCACAGTCTGGGATCTGGACGAGGATGGCGTCGGGGGGGATCTGGGCGAGCTCGGCGCTAGGCGAGCTCGGCACAGTCAGGACTCTGGGCGAGGAAGATGTTGTCAGGGGGATCTGGGCGAGGAAGACGTTGTCGGGGGGATCTGGGCGAGCTTGGGGCAGTCAGGGCTCCGGGCGAGGATGGCGTTGTCAGGGGGGATCTGGGCGAGCTTGGCGCTGTCAAAGCTCTGGGCGAGGATGGCGTTGTCGGGGGGATCTGGGCGAGCTCGGCGCAGTCAGGGCTCTAGGCGAGGATGGCGTTGTTGGGGGGATCTGGGCGAGCTCGGCACAGTCAGGGCTCTGGGCGAGGATGGCGTTGTTGGGGGGATCTGGGCGAGCTCGGCACAGTCAGGGATCTGGGCGAGGATGGCGTCGGGGGGGATCTGGGCGAGCTCGGTGCAGTCAGGGCTCTGGGAGAGGATGGCATTGTCGGGGGGATCTGGGCGAGCTCGCACAGTCAGGGATCTGGGCGAGGATGGCGTTGTCGGGGGGGATCTGGGCGAGCTTGGTGCTGTCAAAGCTCTGGGCGAGGATGGCGTTGTCGGGGGGATCTGGGCGAGCTCGGCGCAGTCAGGGCTCTGGGCAAGGATGGCGTTGGGGGGATCTGGGCGAGCTTGGAGCTGTCAGGGCTCTGGGCGAGGATGGCGTTGTCGGGGGGATCTTGGCGAGCTTGGTGCTGTCAGGGCTCTGGGCGAGGATGGCGTTGTTGGGGGGATCTGGGCGAGCTTGGTGCTGTCAGGGCTCTGGGCGAGGATGCCGTTGTCGGGGGGATCTGGGCGAGCTTGGTGCAGTCAGGGCTCTGGGCGAGGATAGCGTTGTCGGGGGGATCTGGGCGAGCTTGGTGGTGTCGGGGGGATCTGGGCGAGCTTGGTGCTGTCAGAGCTCTGGGCGAGCTTGGTGCAGTCAGGGCTCTGGACGAGGATGGCGTTGTCGGAGGGATCGGGGCGAGGCTGGCACTTCCCACCCCGGTCAGTTGGCGCTCACACTCACCCAGCGTCTCTACAATCGGCAGCTTCTTGACGATCACCCGTTTGTTGGCCATTCTCATCACCCCGAGCGCCAGCGTCACTGTGACCACGATGGGCAGACCCTCAGGAATAGCGGCAACGGCCAAACTGAAAGCAGAGACGAGAGCTCAGGACCAGAGCCGGGAAAACCCCCATCATTCGAGATCTGAGGAACGTACCTGACTCCGATAGTGAACATACTAAGCAGAGGCTTCCCCTGGAGCCAGCCAATCAGCATGATGAGCCCTGCGCGGGAAAGACGGGCAACGGTCAGAAGGACGGGAGAGACGGGCGGGCAACGGTCAGAAGGACGGGAGAGACGGGCGGGCAACGGTCAGAAGGAGGACGGGAGAGACAGGCGAGCAACGGTCAGAAGGAGGACGGGAGAGACAGGCGAGCAACGGTCAGAAGGAGGACGGGAGAGACAGGCGAGCAACGGTCAGAAGGAGGACGGGAGAGACAGGCGAGCAACGGTCAGAAGGAGGACGGGAGAGACAGGCGAGCAACGGTCAGAAGGAGGACGGGAGAGACAGGCGAGCAACGGTCAGAAGGAAGGAGGACGGGGGAGCAACGGTCAGAAGGAAGGAGGACGGGGGAGCAACGGTCAGAAGGAGGACGGGGGAGCAACGGTCAGAAGGAAGGAGGACGGAGAGACGGGTGAGCAAGTGTCGGAAGGAAGGAGGACAGGAGAGACGGGCGGGAAACTGTCAGACGGAAGGAGGACAGGAGAGACAGCCCCAATCTAATATGAGCAGCGCCCCATCTATATACTCACTTCAACCCTAAGAGAATCAGTAGCACAAAAATATACTTAGCCCTCCCCCCCTCCGCCAACCCCACACAGACCATACAAAGCCCATCGTACCCCGAATCCCACACAGCCCCCCTCTATTAGCTGGCAGTGCAGGCAGAGCAGCTGTGATTGGGGTGGGATCGCACATATTGGGGTGGGCTCACCAATTATCCCGAATGAGCAGAGGGACAGCTGTTTCCCCAGCCGGTCCATACTTTTCTGTAGTGGAGTTTTAGGCGTCTGAAATACAAGAGAAAGTGATAAGAAATGGCGGCCGGGGGGAGAAACAGGACGTCAGCGCCACGGCCCACTCAACAGGCTGGTGACAGGTGATGAACCTGGGGAGACCGGCTCCCAGCAGGCAACCATTATATCACTGGTCTATAGTGGGAGGCCGGAAGGACAAGGACCACTCAGACCCAGCAAATGATCACACCGGGCGTGAGGACATCTACAAGTGACTGCTCGGCCCGGGGAATCTGAGGACGGAAGAGAAACCGCAGAATAGAAACAGCGCCACACGGAGGCCAGAGCCGCAGAGACCACGATCTGTCCTCACCCACCAAACTCTGCAGCTGCAGTTACTATTCTGCTGTTACATCTTATCCTCCAGTCACCTCCAGAGCTGCAGTCACTATTCTGCTGTTACATCGTGTCTTATCCTCCAGTCACCTCCAGAGCTGCGGTCACTATTCTGCTGTTACATCGTGTCTTATCCTCCAGTCAACTCCAGAGCTGCACTCACTATTCTGCTGTTACATCGTGTCTTATCCTCCAGTCAACTCCAGAGCTGCACTCACTATTCTGCTGTTACATGGTGTCTTATCCTCCAGTCAACTCCAGAGCTGCAGTCACTATTCTGCTGTTACATGGTGTCTTATCCTCCAGTCAACTCCAGAGCTGCACTCACTATTCTGCTGTTACATGGTGTCTTATCCTCCAGTCAACTCCAGAGCTGCACTCACTATTCTGCTGTTACATGGTGTCTTATCCTCCAGTCAACTCCAGAGCTGCACTCACTATTCTGCTGTTACATCGTGTCTTATCCTCCAGTCAACTCCAGAGCTGCACTCACTATTCTGCTATTACATTGGGTCTTATCCTCCAGTCACCTCCAGAGCTGCAGTCACTATTCTGCTGTTACATCGTGTCTTATCCTCCAGTCAACTCCAGAGCTGCACTCACTATTCTACTGTTACATCGTGTCTTATCCTCCAGTCAACTCCAGAGCTGCACTCACTATTCTGCTGTTACATTGGGTCTTATCCTCCAGTCACCTCCAGAGCTGCAGTCACTATTCTGCTGTTTCATCGTGTCTTATCCTCCAGTCAACTCCAGAGCTGCACTCACTATTCTGCTGTTACATCTTGTCTTATCCTCCAGTCACCTCCAGAGCTGCAGTCACTATTCTGCTGTTACATCGTGTCTTATCCTCCAGTCACCTCCAGAGCTGCACTCACTATTCTGCTGTTACATCGTGTCTTATCCTCCAGTCAACTCCAGAGCTGCACTCACTATTCTGCTGTTACATCGTGTCTTATCCTCCAGTCAACTCCAGAGCTGCACTCACTATTGTGCTGTTACATGGTGTCTTATCCTCCAGTCAACTCCAGAGCTGCACTCACTATTCTGCTGTTACATTGGGTCTTATCCTCCAGTCACCTCCAGAGCTGCAGTCACTATTCTGCTGTTACATGGTGTCTTATCCTCCAGTCAACTCCAGAGCTGCACTCACTATTCTGCTGTTACATCGTGTCTTATCCTCCAGTCAACTCCAGAGCTGCACTCACTATTCTGCTGTTACATCGTGTCTTATCCTCCAGTCAACTCCAGAGCTGCACTCACTATTGTGCTGTTACATGGTGTCTTATCCTCCAGTGAACTCCAGAGCTGCACTCACTATACTGCTATTACATTGGGTCTTATCCTCCAGTCACCTCCAGAGCTGCAGTCACTATTCTGCTGTTACATGGTGTCTTATCCTCCAGTCAACTCCAGAGCTGCACTCACTATTCTGCTGTTACATCGTGTCTTATCCTCCAGTCAACTCCAGAGCTGCACTCACTATTCTGCTGTTACATTGGGTCTTATCATCCAGTCACCTCCAGAGCTGCAGTCACTATTCTGCTGTTACATCGTGTCTTATCCTCCAGTCAACTCCAAAGCTGCACTCACTATTCTGCTGTTACATCTTGTCTTATCCTCCAGTCACCTCCAGAGCTGCAGTCACTATCCTGCTGTTACATCATGTCTTATCCTCCAGTCACCTCCAGAGCTGCAGTCTCTATTCTGCTGTTACATCGTGTCTTATCCTCCAGTCACCTCCAGAGCTGCAGTCACTACTCTGCTATTACATCTTATCCTCCAGTCACCTCCAGAGCTGCAGTCACTATTCTGCTGTTACATCTTATCCTCCAGTCACCTCCAGAGCTGCAGTCACTATTCAGCTGTTACATCGTGTCTTATCCTCCAGTCACCTCCAGAGCTGCAGTCACTATTCTGCTGTTACATCATGTCTTATCCTCCAGTCACCTCCAGAGCTGCAGTCTCTATTCTGCTGTTAAATCGTGTCTTATCCTCCAGTCACCTCCAGAGCTGCAGTCACTATTCTGCTATTACATCTTATCCTCCAGTCACCTCCAGAGCTGCAGTCACTATTCTCCTGTTACATCTTATCCTTCAGTCACCTCCAGAGCTGCAGTCACTATTCTGCTGTTACATCTTATCCTCCAGTCACCTCCAGAGCTGCAGTCACTATTCTGCTGTTACATCATGTCTTATCCTCCAGTCACCTCCAGAGCTGCAGTCACTACTCTGCTGTTACATCGTGTCTTATCCTCCAGTCACCTCCAGAGCTGCACTCACTATTCTGCTGTTACATCGTGTCTTATCCTCCAGTCACCTCCAGAGCTGCAGTCACTACTCTGCTGTTACAACATGTCTTATCCTCCAGTCACCCCCAGAGCTGCAGTCACTATTCTGCTGTTACATCATGTTTTATCCTCCAGTCACCTCCAGAGCTGCACTCACTATTCTGCTGTTACATCGTGTCTTATCCTCCAGTCACCTCCAGAGCTGCAGTCACTATTCTGCTGTTACATTGTGTCTAGTACTCCAGTCACCTCCAGAGCTGCACTCACTATTCTGTTGTTACATCGTGTCTTATCCTTCAGTCACCTGCAGAGCTGCAGTCACTATTGTTGTTACATCGTGTCTTATCCTTCAGTCACCTCCAGAGCTGCAGTCACTATTCTGCTGTTACATCATGTTTTATCCTCCAGTCACCTCCAGAGCTGCACTCACTATTCTGCTGTTACATCGTGTCTTATCCTCCAGTCACCTCCAGAGCTGCAGTCACTACTCTGCTGTTACAACATGTCTTATCCTCCAGTCACCCCCAGAGCTGCAGTCACTATTCTGCTGTTACATCATGTTTTATCCTCCAGTCACCTCCAGAGCTGCAGTCACTATTCTGCTGTTACATCATGTCTTATCCTCCAGTCACCTTCAGAGCTGTGATCACTATTCTGCTGTTACATTGTGTCTTATCCTCCATTCACCTCCAGAGCTGCAGTCACTATTCTGTTGTTACATCAGGTCTTATCCTCCAGAGCTGCGGTCACTGTCCTGCTGTTACATTGTGTCATCCTTCAGAGCTGCAATCATTATTCACAGGGTTTCTTTTACCAGGGGCAGTGCATTATGGGAGATTTAAGGACAACTATTGTCTTGTTGCCAGAACATCCAGCAGAATTTGGAAAGCAGCTCTGGATGTGATTGGAGTAGAAGATGAAGTGGAAACACAAGACGCAATGGGATGAAACTGAATGGGAGGAGACACAGATTAGATATTAGAAGACCCTGTATGACAGTGAGGAGATCAATGAGAGGAACAGGCGGCCACGAGAGGTGGTGAGGTCTCCTTCAATGGACGTCTTCAGAGGCCGGACAGACATCTGTCTGAGATGGTCTAGTGACTCCTGCATTGAGCCGGGGGGATGGACACTAGGACCCAGGAGGTCCCCTCCAACGAGAACATTCTAAGATTCTATGAACATAAAACACACAATACTGAGCTACGACTGCGGTGTGAACTGCAGATCTAAGGGGCAGCTCCTGTGTGAAGGGTTACTGATGATGTCATGAGTGCAATAATCATAAATGACATCATCGATCTGAAGCAGGAAAATCTGAGAAGCACAAACCTCCTCCGCCTGCATCATCCGGAACACTTCACCGAACTGCGACTTCTCCCCGACACAAATGACGATTCCCTGAAAAACAAATAGAAGAAATGAGAAAAGCGACAAAGCTACGAAGATCCGACATTTATATCCATGAGGTCGCCGCTGATCTCCGGTGACGTCGCCGCTGATCTCCGGTGACGTCCCCGCTGATCTCCGGTGACGGGGTAGTGTGGTTGCCTCTTACCTTCCCTTTCCCATACCGGACCAGAGTGCCCATGAACACGATGTTGCCCAGGGTGCTGGGGCCGCTCGCTTCGTCCACGGATCCGTGCGTTTTGCTGCATGGTTCGGTCTCGCCAGTGAAACTGGATTCATCAACTAGAAGATCAGTTGTCTGATGGGAGAGGAGAAGTGTTAGGGGTCTACAGGACAGCGAGGGGGTGGGGGGGGCGACCCCCAGTAACATGAAGACTTCTCCGCACCGTGGGTTAATATGGGCCTTGTAGTTCCCCCATTCCACAAGTCTGGATTCTGTACAGTTTATTAGCAGATGATTGAGGACTGCTGATAACTGCCAGGACGTCCTGATCTCAGCGAGCCAGCAGTCCGGGGTGAGGGCAGATGGCTACAGTCAGTGAGCTTCCTGTCTCCATTCATGGCGGCAGGTAAAACTCGATTTATGTTCTATTTGCTTTTCAGTATTGACACGAGGGGGAGAGGCGGCTACAAATACCTTCATGTGGCGCCGAGAGCCGGGCGGACGCAAACAGATATGACCTCGACCGTGAGCGTCCTGAATGTGACAATAAATATAATATAATGTCCTGTACTGTAATACAAGGACAGGACACAATGTAACCCGGAGATAAAGGTCTGAAGAGTCTCGTGATGGCGGCAATGACTTTATATTCACTACCGTTCAAAAGTTTGGGGTCATTTAGAAGTTTCATTATTTTTGAAAGAAAAGCACATATTTTTTCAATGAAGCCGACATTAAATGAATCAGAAATACCCTCTATACATTGTTAATGTGGTCAATGACTATTCTAGCTGCAAACGTCTTGTTTTTATTGCAATATCTACATGGGTGTATAGAGGCCCATTTCCATCAACCACCACTCCAGTGTGTTAATGGTACATTGTGTTTGCTATTGCACAAGTATGTTAGCCCGGCTGAGAACGGTTTGGCTGATTTGAGAAGCTATAACATTGACCTTCCTTTGAGCTAGTTGAGAATCTGGAGCATTACATTTGTTTGTTCTATGAAACTCTCAAAATGGCCAGAAAAAGAGAACTTTCATGTGAAACTCGACTGTCTATTCTTGTTCTTAGAAATGAAGGCTATTCAATGCGAGGAACTGCCAAGAAACTGAAGATTTCCTACAACGGTGTGTACTACTCCCTTCAGAGGAGAGCACAAACAGGCTCTAACCAGAGTAGAAAGAGAAGTGGGAGGCCGCACTGCACAACTGAGCAACAAGACAAGGACATTATAGGAGAGCACAAATAGGCTCTAACCAGAGTAGAAAGAGAAGTGGAGGCCCCGCTGCACAACTGAGCAACAAAACAAGTACATTATAGGAGAGCACAAACAGGCTCTAACCAGAGTAGAAAGAGAAGTGGGAGGCCGCACTGCACAACTGAGCAACAAAACAAGTACATTATAGGAGAGCACAAACAGGCTCTAACCAGAGTAGAAAGAGAAGTGGGAGGCCGCACTGCACAACTGAGCAACAAGACAAGGACATTATAGGAGAGCACAAACAGGCTCTAACCAGAGTAGAAAGAGAAGTGGGCGCCGCGCTGCACAACTGAGCAACAAGACAAGGACATTATAGGAGAGCACAAACAGGCTCTAACCAGAGTAGAAAGAGAAGTGGGCGCCGCGCTGCACAACTGAGCAACAAGACAAGGACATTATAGGAGAGCACAAACAGGCTCTAACCAGAGTAGAAAGAGAAGTGGGAGCCGCGCTGCACAACTGAGCAACAAGACAAGGACATTAGAGTCTCTGGTGTGAGAAATCGAAGCCTCACAGCTCCTCAATTGGCCGCTTCATTAAATAGTACACGCAAAACGCCAGTGTCAACGTCCACAGTGAAGAGGCGACTCCGGGATGCTGGCCTTCAGGGCAAAGTGGCAAAGAAAAAGCCATATCTGAGACTGGCTAATAGAAGGAAAAGATTAATATGGGCAAAAGAACACAGACATTGGACAGAGGAAGATTGGAAAGAAGTTTTATGGACAGACGAATCAAAGTATGAGGTGTTTGGATCACACAGAAGAACATTTGTGAGATGCAGAACAACTGAAAAGATGCTGGAAGAGTGCCTGACGCCATCTGTCAAGCATGGTGGAGGTAATGTGATGGTCTGGGGTTGCTTTGGTGCTGGTAAAGTGGGAGATTTGTACAAGGTAAATGGGGTTTTGAATAAGGAAGGCTATCACTCCATTTTGCAACGCCATGCCATACCCTGTGGACAGCGCTTGATTAGAGCCAATTTCATCCTACAACAGGACAATGACCCAAAGCACACCTCCAAATTATACATGAACTATAGGAAAGAAGCAGGCAGCTGGTATTCTATCTGTAATGGAGTGGCCAGCGCAGTCACCAGATCTCAACCCCATTGAGCTGTTGTGGGAGCAGCTTGACCGTATGGTGCAAAAAGTGCCCATCAAGCCAATCCAACTTGTGGAGGGGCTTCAGGAAGCATGGGGGGAAATGTCTCAAGATGACCTCAGCAAATGAACAGCTAGAAAAAGGTCTGCAATGCTGGAATTGCTGCAAAGGAGCATTCTGTGACCAAAGCAAAGCGTGAAGGAGAAAATTATTCCTTCTAATAAAAATCATTATTTCTAACCTTCTCAATATCTGGACGATATTTTCTAATCATTTTGCAACTCATTTAATAAATAAAAGTATCATGGAAAACACAAAATTGTCTGGGTGACCCCAAACTTTTGAACGGTAGTGTATATACACCTCCATATACAGCCACAGGACTCCTCCCGAGCTGCCCCCGTCCTCTGGACCTCGGCCGCTCCTCCCGAGCTGCCCCCGTCCTCTGGACCTCGGCCGCTCCTCCCGAGCTGCCCCCGTCCTCTGGACCTCGGCCGCTCCTCCCGAGCAGCCACCGTCCTCTGGACCTCGGCCGCTCCTCCCGAGCAGCCCCCGTCCTCTGCCGCTCCTCCCGAGCTGCCCCGGTCCTCTGGACCTCGGCCGCTCCTCCCGAGCTGCCCCCGTCCTCTGGACCTCGGCCGCTCCTCCCGAGCAGCCCCCGTCCTCTGCCGCTCCTCCCGAGCTGCCCCAGTCCTCTAGACCTCTGCCGCTCCTCCCGAGCTGCCCCCGTCCTCTGGACCTCGGCCGCTCCTCCCGAGCAGCCCCCGTCCTCTGGACCTCGGCCGCTCCTCCCGAGCAGCCCCCGTCCTCTGGACCTCGGCCGCTCCTCCCGAGCAGCCCCCGTCCTCTGGACCTCGGCCGCTCCTCCCGAGCAGCCCCCGTCCTCTGGACCTCGCTCGCTCCTCCCGAGCAGCCCCCGTCCTCTGGACCTCGGCCGCTCCTCCCGAGCAGCCCCCGTCCTCTGGACCTCGGCCGCTCCTCCCGAGCAGCCCCCGTCCTCTGGACCTCGGCCGCTCCTCCCGAGCAGCCCCCGTCCTCTGGACCTCGGCCGCTCCTCCCGAGCTGCCCCCGTCCTCTGGACCTCGGCCGCTCCTCCCGAGCTGCCCCCGTCCTCTGGACCTCGGCCGCTCCTCCCGAGCTGCCCCCGTCCTCTGGACCTCGGCCGCTCCTCCCGAGCTGCCCCCGTCCTCTGGACCTCGGCCGCTCCTCCCGAGCTGCCCCCGTCCTCTGGACCTCGGCCGCTCCTCCCGAGCTGCCCCCGTCCTCTGGACCTCGGCCGCTCCTCCCGAGCAGCCCCCGTCCTCTGCCGCTCCTCCCGAGCTTTCCCCGTCCTCTGGACCTCTGCCGCTCCTCCCGAGCTGCCCCCAGTCCTCTGGACCTCTGCCGCTCCTCCCGAGCTGCCCCCCGTCATCTGGACCTCTGCCGCTCCTCCCGAGCTGCCCCCCGTCCTCTGGACCTCTGCCGCTCCTCCCGAGCTGCCCCCCGTCCTCTGGACCTCTGCCACTCCTCCCGAGCTGCCCCCCGTCCTCTGGACCTCTGCCACTCCTCCCGAGCTGCCCCCGTCCTCTGGACCTCTGCCGCTCCTCCCGAGCTGCCCCTGTCCTCTGGACCTCTCCCAATCCTCCCGAGCTACCCCCGTCCTCTGGACCTCTCCCCATCCTCCCGATCTGTCCCCATCCTCTGGACCACTCCCGATCCTCCCGAGCTGCTCCCGTCCTCTGGACCTCTCCCCATCCTCCCGATCTGTCCCCATCCTCTGGACCTCTCCCGATCCTCCCGAGCTGCCCCCGGTCCTCTGGACCTCTCAACATCCTGAGTTGCCCCCATCTTCTGGACCTCTCCCATTCCTCCCAAGCTGCCCCTGTCCTGTGGACCTCTCCTCATCCTGAGCTGCCCCCGTCCTCTGGACCTCTCCTGCTCCTCCTGAGATGCCCCCCGTCCTCCAGACCTCTCCCGACTTGCCCCCGTCCTCTGGACCTCTCAACATCCTGACTGCCCCCGTCCTCCGGACCTCTCCAATTCCTCCCGTGCTGCCCCCGTCCTGTGGACCTCTCCTCCTCCTGAGCTGCCCTCGTCCTCTGGACCTCTCCTCCTCCTCTTGAGATGCCCCCGTCCTCTGGACGTCTCCCGATCCTCCTGAGCTGCCCCCGTCCTCGGGACCTCTCCCATTCCTCCCGTGCTGCCCCCGTCCTGTGGACCTCTCCTCCTCCTGAGCTGCCCCCGTCCTCTGGACCTCTCCTCCTCCTGAGCTGCCCCCGTCCTCTGGACCTCTCCTGCTCCTCTTGAGATGCCCCCGTCCTCTGGACCTCTCCCGATCCTCCTGAGCAGCCCCCGTCCTCTGGACCTCTCCTGCTCATCCAGAGCTGCCCAGCAGCTTCTAACCCCTCGTCTCTCCCCCAGCCTTAGATTGTCAGCTCTTGTGGTCAGGGCTATGTAATATGGAGGTGATGTCTTTCATTGGATACTTTTCCCCAGTCTTTACCGTGTAAATTTCAGGAAGGTTTACACAGCGGAGCGCACTGTACACAGTGCAGATCAGCGAGCAAACACCAGCTGAGCACAGGGGGGGACGGCCAGGATCCGCCACGGTCACTGCTCAAACCTGTCACTCTCTAGCTCATTAGCAGACACTGCACGCGATGCGAGTGTACCCGTGGCGGTGTCACTCACTCCACGGCGGAGCAGCGTCATTGTACCGCGTGTACTCATGGAGGCAGCACTCAGGCTACGCGGCGGAGCAGCATCATTGTACCGCGTGTACTCATGGAGGCAGCACTCAGGCTCTGCGGGGGAGCAGCGTCATTGTACCGCGTGTACTCATGGAGGCAGCACTCAGGCTACGCGGCGGAGCAGCGTCATTGTACCGCGTGTACTCATGGAGGCAGCACTCAGGCTCTGCGGGGGAGCAGCGTCATTGTACCGCGTGTACTCATGGAGGCAGCACTCAGGCTACGCGGTGGAGCAGCGTCATTGTACCGAATGTCTTCGTGGAGGCCGCACTCAGGCTCCGTGGCGGAGCAGCGTCATTGTACCACGTGTACTCATGGAGGCCACACTCAGGCTCCGCGGCGGAGCAGCGTCATTGTACCGCGTGTACTCATGGAGGCCACACTCAGGCTCCGCGGCGGAGCCGCGTCATTGTACCGCGTGTCTTCGTGGAGGCCGCACTCAGGCTCCGCGGCGGAGCAGCGTCATTGTACCGCGTGTCTTCGTGGAGGCCGCACTCAGGCTCCGCGGCGGAGCAGCGTCATTGTACCGCGTGTCTTCGTGGAGGCCGCACTCAGGCTCTGCGGCGGAGCAGCGTCATTGTACCGCGTGTCTTCGTGGAGGCCGCATTCAGGCTCTGCAGCCTCCGCCTCACACCGGACAAGTTTGGAGACAATGCGGCTCAGACCTGACACGTGGAGCGGCCGCCGCTGATCTCCACCAAGTATAACGACCCCTGTGAACGGAGAGAGAAAGGGGCGAAATGCACGGAGACTTAACCCCTTCCTATCTGCAGAGAGGAGCACACTGCCTCTGACACCCAACAGCAGGAGTGTCCGGCCCAGAGAGCAACTACTCGCAGCCGGCACGCTCCAAGTCTTGCTGGAACCTGCTGTCCGCCAGTTTGTAGGGATAAGCTGCTGCTGACCACTTGTAGCCCCGGTGGGGGGGTTATGACTACAACCCTGATCATCTGCAGGACATTACATAAGGGATGCAGTGCACAATACTCTGCACCAGGCCGCGCTGCTCCACCCAGCGACTAATGGCGGGGAAGCGTGACTGCACGGGGCGAGGGGTAATCAGTGCCCGATACAGGAGCCCCGGGCAGGGGACGGGCGCACACCGTGATCACTCAACCCGGACACTGCTGTCTGTGATTACACGTCATTGTCACAGCAGGAACAATGCTGCACACAATGCTGCTCCACCAGGGGATGGTCAGCGGCACCGGTGTAAACCCGCTGGGAACCAGTTTACAGGTGATTGGGATTGGCTGAGGTTACACTCCTCATAAGTCAATCTGCCGGGGAGTCACACCAGCGCCCTCTCACTGATTGCCACATTGCTGCAGAACCTCTTTCCTGCCCTGTATGGCTGCACATTGATAACTACCTCCATCAGCCTGATGTCTGCAGGGACCCGGTCACCGACCGTCAGGCAAACCACGTCTCCAGGGACCAGATCTCGAGCAAGAAGGTGCTGAAGCCTCCCATCACGGACACTGCGAAGACGAGATGGGGTGAATGCAGGGGAGAGCCGCAGGGCAAAGCAGCCGCGCGCAGGGGGGCGCAGCAGGGCAAAGCAGCCGCGCGCAGGGGGGCGCCGCAGGGCAAAGCAGCGACGCGCAGGAGGGCGCCGCAGGGCAAAGCAGCCGCGCGCAGGGGGGCGCCGCAGGGCAAAGCAGCGACGCGCAGGGGGGCGCCGCAGGGCAAAGCAGCCGCGCGCAGGAGGGCGCCGCAGGGCAAAGCAGCCGCCTGCGGGGGGCGCCGCACGGCAAAGCGGCCGCCTGCGGGGGGGCGCCGCACGGCAAAGCGACTGCCTGCAGGGCGGGGCCGCACAGCAAAGCGGCCGCGCGCAAGGGGCGCCGCACGGCAAAGCGGCTGCCTGCAGGGGAGCACCGCAGAGCAAAGCAGCCGCGCAGGGGAGCGCCGCAGAGCAAAGCAGCCGCGCAGGGGAGCGCCGCAGAGCAAAGCAGCCGCCCACAGAGCAAAGAAGCCACGCAGGGTAGCACTGCAGGGGAAAGCAGCCGCCCGCAGAGCAAAGCAGCCGCCCGCAGAGCAAAGCAGCGGAAAGCAGCCACGCAGGGGAAAGCAGCCAATGCAGATACAGGAGTCTGCCAGAACTGGGGCTTCAGCCTCGGCGCTCGTTCATGGGCAGCAAGCGGTGATCTTGTAAATATCTACACATATATCTGTGACAGCTCGTAAGACACAACGGAGCCGCTCACATGACCACAAGGAGAATTCCGGGTTTTCGTCAGGATTGTAGATTTACTCACCAGTTACATTCAGGGGGAACCAGTTTGTTCAACTCCTCCAGAGACTTTTCTGAGCGATATTCCTGCAGATATAAAAGATCAATGAGATCAGGTTTAGATCTGCCGCAATCATCTGCAGCTCCGGCCCGTGATCTGCCGCAATCATCTGCAGCTCCGGCCCGTGATCTGCCGCAATCATCTTACCCCCCCAAATTACTAATGCATAGGTATCTAATCTTAATTTTACTCTTCACGACGGTCGGCTATGGGGGTCATCACTGCGTCGGCTATGGGGGTCATCACTGCGTCGGCTATGGGGTCATCTACTTCTCAGTAACATTACAGGGTACTGGCCATGGACGCCGGGGTCTGTGGGGTGAGGAGATGGAGGTTGGGGGGTGATTTGGCTCTGTGGGCCCCTGCATAGGGCGCAGGATTCCACAGACAGGAGTGGGAGTGTTTCTATAACGTGTTGGAGGTTTATATACAGGACAGTGTGTGCCAGGACGGCTGCCAATAGCCGGCGGTGTCCTCTATGCCTTCCGCGCCCTCAGTGACAGCTGACAGCTCCTACCTGCACGAACGCCACGGTCACCACGATTAAAATGGCCTGTGGAGACACGAGATCAGAGATTAAGAAACAGCAGACACCATCACAGCCTGCAGCAGAGCTGACGATCAGCGGCGTCCTCCGCCGGTGTCTTACCACAGTGATGCTGACGGCGTCCTCGTACTCCTTGGTCACAACACTGACGAGAGCGGAGCCGAGCAGAAGCAGGATGAGGGGGTTCGTGAACTGTAAAGAAAGAAAACCATCGCGGATCAAGAAATCAGCACGGGGCCTTCTGGAAACCATCAGTGTAACCGCACAGCGTCCTCCAGAGGCGACCAGGAGCCGTCTATAAAGGCGCAGCATCCTCCGGAGATGACTAGGACCCATCTATAACGGCGCAGCGTCCTCCGGAGACGACCAGGACCCATCTATAACGGCGCGGCGTCCTCCGGAAACGACCAGGACCCATCTATAACGGCGCAGCGTCCTCCGGAGACGACCAGGATCCATCTATAACGGCGCAGTATCCTCCGGAGACGACCAGGATCCATCTATAACGGCGCAGCATCCTCCGGAGACGACCAGGATCCATCTATAACGGCGCAGCATCCTCCGGAGACGACCAGGATCCATCTATAACGGCGCAGCATCCTCCGGAGACGACCAGGATCCATCTATAACGGCGCAGCATCCTCCGGAGACGACCAGGATCCATCTATAATGGCGCAGCATCCTCCGGAGACGATCAGCGCTCCCCTGTACCCGAGCAGCGCCCTGCGGAGACGATCAGCGCTCCCCTGTACCCGCGCAGCGCCCTGCGGAGATGATCAGTGCTCCCCTGTACATGCGCAGCGCCCTGCGGAGACGATCAGTGCTCCCCTGTACCCGCGCAGCGTCCAGCGGAGACAATCAGCGCTCCCCTGTACCCGCGCAGTGTCCTCCGGAGACGACCAGGACCCATCTGTAACGGCGCAGTGTCCTGCGGAGACAATCAGCGCTCCCCTGTACCCGCGCAGCATCCTGCGGAGACGATCAGTGCTCCCCTGTACCCGCGCAGCACCCTGCGCAGACAATCAGTGCTCCCCTGTACCCGCGCAGCGCCCTGCGGAGACAATCAGTGCTCCCCTGTACCCGTGCAGCGTCCTGCGGAGACGATCAGTGCTCCCCTGTACCCGTGCAGCGTCCTGCGGAGACGATCAGTGCTCCCCTGTACCCGTGCAGCGCCCTGCGGAGACGATCAGCGCTCCCCTGTACCCACGCAGCGTCCTGCGGAGACGTTCAGCGCTCCCCTGTACCCACGCAGCATCCTGCGGAGACGATCAGCGCTCCCCTGTACCCACGCAGCGTCCTGCGGAGACGATCAGCGCTCCCCTGTACCCGCGCAGCGTCCTGCGGAGACGATCAGCGCTCCCCTGTACCCGCGCAGCGCCCTGCGGAGACGATCAGCGCTCCCCTGTACCCGCGCAGCGTCCTGCGGAGACGATCAGCGCTCCCCTGTACCCGCGCAGCATCCTGCGGAGACTATCAGCGCTCCCCTGTACCCTCGCAGCATCCTGCGGAGACGATCAGCGCTCCCCTGTACCCTCGCAGCATCCTGCGGAGACGATCAGCGCTCCCCTGTACCCGCGCAGCATCCTGCGGAGACGATCAGTGCTCCCCTGCACCCGCGCAGCGCCCTGCGGAGACGATCAGCGCTCCCCTGTACCCGCGCAGCATCTGTTATCAGCCAGACTAAGACAAGACCAACTAATGGTGAGTGTGAACGGGGGCTTCATGTGTGATGTAAATCCTACATCCACACACAGTAATGACGGCGCTCACCAGGGGGCTGCAACGTTAAAAAGGCAGCAACGTTTCGATCAATATGGTCTTTGTCAAGCTGATGAGTACAGGAGACATGTGACATAATGCATGGATTGGCTGATAACAGGGAACAATAGCTTGCATACTGGCTCAGTGACTCTAGGTAGAGCGCTCCTACCTGTCCCAGGTATTTCTTCCAGATGGGATCTGAATTCTCCACCTGAAACTCATTCCAGCCATGTCTGATCCGGCGCTGGAGCACGGCGCACTCGGACAGCCCGGAGTCCACATCCACCTGGCGGGAGAGGAGCATTAGAGCGGGTTATTACAACATCCGGCCACTAGGGGCTCACGTGCTGGGCCCCCGGGCCCCTCCATATCATCTGCAGTTCTCCCTAGAGGATATCTGATAACTGTACACTATGATCACACAATGGAGGAGATAACACCCCATGGGCGAGACACATTCCTACACATCGAAGACAATAACCAGAAGAATGTGCCAGGTATAGAGCGGAGGGCGGTGGCAGCGACACTCAGGTAACACTTCCTGCAACAACAATGGAAAAATGTCACAGAAAAGTCAACACAGTAACACAGACTGCACGCGAGGACCGCCGGAGGGCGCTGCACACAGGAACAGACTGCACGCGAGGACCGCCGGAGGGCGCTGCACACAGGAACAGACTGCACGCGAGGACCGCCGGAGGGAGCTGCACACAGGAACAGACTGCACGCGAGGACCGCCGGAGGGCGCTGCACACAGGAACAGACTGCACGCGAGGACCGCCGGAGGGCGCTGCACACAGGGAAAGACTGCACGCGAGGACCGCCGGAGGGCGCTGCACACAGGAACAGACTGCACGCGAGGACCGCCGGAGGGCGCTGCACACAGGAACAGACTGCACGCGAGGACCGCCGGAGGGCGCTGCACACAGGAACAGACTGCACGCGAGGACCGCCGGAGGGCGCTGCACACAGGGAAAGACTGCACGCGAGGACCGCCGGAGGGCGCTGCACACAGGAACAGACTGCACGCGAGGACCGCCGGAGGGCGCTGCACACAGGAACAGACTGCACGCGAGGACCGCCGGAGGGCGCTGCACACAGGAACAGACTGCACGCGAGGACCGCCGGAGGGAGCTGCACACAGGAACAGACTGCACGCGAGGACCGCCGGAGGGCGCTGCACACAGGAACAGACTGCACGCGAGGACCGCCGGAGGGCGCTGCACACAGGGAAAGACTGCACGCGAGGACCGCCGGAGGGCGCTGCACACAGGAACAGACTGCACGCGAGGACCGCCGGAGGGCGCAGCACACAGGAACAGACTGCACGCGAGGACCGCCGGAGGGCGCTGCACACAGGAACAGACTGCACGCGAGGACCGCCGGAGGGAGCTGCACACAGGGAAAGACTGCACGCGAGGACCGCCGGAGGGCGCTGCACACAGGGAAAGACTGCACGCGAGGACCGCCGGAGGGCGCTGCACACAGGAACAGACTGCACGCGAGGACCGCCGGAGGGCGCTGCACACAGGAACAGACTGCACGCGAGGACCGCCGGAGGGCGCTGCACACAGGAACAGACTGCACGCGAGGACCGCCGGAGGGCGCTGCACACAGGAACAGACTGCACGAGAGGACCGCCGGAGGGCGCAGCACACAGGAACAGACTGCACGCGAGGACCGCCGGAGGGAGCTGCACACAGGAACAGACTGCACGCGAGGACCGCTAATGGGGACTTCTCTAGTCTCCAGCTCACAGATAACCCTCATTCTTGTCACATTTTTCCACTGTTGTTTAAGCCAATTAGTCATAAAGTATCAGGGACATAAACTTTTCTACTTTGCTTTGTTTAGTTGATGCCGCCTGCAGTGTAAAGAACAGAGGACATCATTCTGGTTACTATATGTAACATGAGCGTATGATCTACACGTATATATTATGTAACGATCTCCAGTCACATCGGACACAAAACTGTGACAAGACGGATAAAGAAGAATGTTAGAAATGCATCAGCAGCAGCAGGAACAGAAAATAACTGGAGGGTCCGACGCCATCACTGCCGCGAAGAGAAGGAAACGCTCACATGCAAATACTTCAGCAGCTCGCTCTCCTCCAGACGACTCGCTTGCTTGGCAGCTAAAGGGATAACGTCATCCTCCGGCCCCACCGCCCGCAGCTCACACTGATCGTCCGCCTGCAGAAACAAGACGGCGCCATGAATATATGGAGCTCAGCGCCCCCAGAAGCGAGAAAAGTGCCGCCAAACCCCAACAGACATCACACTGAAAAAGCCCCCAACACACTCCATAGGGGGCAGTATTATAGCAGTTATATTCTTGTACATAGGGGGCAGTATTATAGCAGTTATTTTCTTGTACATAGGAGCAGTATTATAGTAGTTATATTCTTGTACATAGGGGGCAGTATTATAGTAGTTATATTCTTGTATATAGGGAGCAGTATTATAGTAGTTATATTCTTGTACATAGGGGGCAGTATTATAGTAGTTATATTCTTGTACATAGGGGGCAGTATTATAGTAGTTATTTTCTTGTACATAGGGGCAGTATTATAGTAGTTATATTCTTGTACATAGGGGCAGTATTATAGTAGTTATATTCTTGTACATAGGGGCAGTATTATAGTAGTTATATTCTTGTACATAGGGGCAGTATTATAGTAGTTATATTCTTGTACATAGGGGCAGTATTATAGTAGTTATATTCTTGTACATAGGAGCAGTATTATAGTAGTTATATTCTTGTACATAGGGGCAGTATTATAGTAGTTATATTCTTGTACATAGGGGGCAGTATTATAGTAGTTATATTCTTGTACATAGGGGCAGTATTATAGTAGTTATATTCTTGTACATAGGGGCAGTATTATAGTAGTTATATTCTTGTACATAGGGGCAGTATTATAGTAGTTATATTCTTGTACATAGGAGCAGTATTATAGTAGTTATATTCTTGTACATAGGAGCAGTATTATAGTAGTTATATTCTTGTACATAGGAGCAGTATTATAGTAGTTATATTCTTGTACATAGGAGCAGTATTATAGTAGTTATATTCTTGTACATAGGGGCAGTATTATAGTAGTTATATTCTTGTACATAGGGGCAGTATTATAGTAGTTATATTCTTGTACATAGGGGCAGTATTATAGTAGTTATATTCTTGTACATAGGGGCAGTATTATAGTAGTTATATTCTTGTACATAGGAGCAGTATTATAGTAGTTATATTCTTGTACATAGGGGGCCGTATTATAGTAGTTATATTCTTGTACATAGGGGCCGTATTATAGTAGTTATATTCTTGTACATAGGGAGCAGTATTATAGTAGTTATATTCTTGTACATAGGAGCAGTATTATAGTAGTTATATTCTTGTACATAGGAGCAGTATTATAGTAGTTATATTCTTGTACATAGGGGCAGTATTATAGTAGTTATATTCTTGTACATAGGAGCAGTATTATAGTAGTTATATTCTTGTACATAGGGGGCAGTATTATAGTAGTTATATTCTTGTACATAGGGGGCAGTATTATAGTAGTTATATTCTTGTACATAGGGGCAGTATTATAGTAGTTATATTCTTGTACATAGGGGCCGTATTATAGTAGTTATATTCTTGTACATAGGAGCAGTATTATAGTAGTTATATTCTTGTACATAGGGGGCCGTATTATAGTAGTTATATTCTTGTACATAGGGGCCGTATTATAGTAGTTATATTCTTGTACATAGGGAGCAGTATTATAGTAGTTATATTCTTGTACATAGGAGCAGTATTATAGTAGTTATATTCTTGTACATAGGGGCAGTATTATAGTAGTTATATTCTTGTACATAGGAGCAGTATTATAGTAGTTATATTCTTGTACATAGGAGCAGTATTATAGTAGTTATATTCTTGTACATAGGAGCAGTATTATAGTAGTTATATTCTTGTACATAGGGGCAGTATTATAGTAGTTATATTCTTGTACATAGGGGCAGTATTATAGTAGTTATATTCTTGTACATAGGGGCAGTATTATAGTAGTTATATTCTTGTACATAGGAGCAGTATTATAGTAGTTATATTCTTGTACATAGGGGCAGTATTATAGTAGTTATATTCTTGTACATAGGGGGTAGTATTATAGTAGTTATATTCTTGTACATAGGAGCAGTATTATAGTAGTTATATTCTTGTACATAGGAGCAGTATTATAGTAGTTATATTCTTGTACATAGGGGCAGTATTATAGTAGTTATATTCTTGTACATAGGGAGCAGTATTATAGTAGTTATATTCTTGTACATAGGAGCAGTATTATAGTAGTTATATTCTTGTACATAGGGGCAGTATTATAGTAGTTATATTCTTGTACATAGGAGCAGTATTATAGTAGTTATATTCTTGTACATAGGAGCAGTATTATAGTAGTTATATTCTTGTACATAGGAGCAGTATTATAGTAGTTATATTCTTGTACATAGGGGGTAGTATTATAGTAGTTATATTCTTGTACATAGGGGCAGTATTATAGTAGTTATATTCTTGTACATAGGGGCAGTATTATAGTAGTTATATTCTTGTACATAGGAGCAGTATTATAGTAGTTATATTCTTGTACATAGGGGCAGTATTATAGTAGTTATATTCTTGTACATAGGAGCAGTATTATAGTAGTTATATTCTTGTACATAGGGGCAGTATTATAGTAGTTATATTCTTGTACATAGGGGGCAGTATTATAGTAGTTATATTCTTGTACACAGGAGCAGGATTATAGTAGTTATATTCTTGTACATAGGAGCAGTATTATAGTAGTTATATTCTTGTACATAGGGGCAGTATTATAGTAGTTATATTCTTGTACATAGGAGCAGTATTATAGTAGTTATATTCTTGTACATAGGGGGCAGTATTATAGTAGTTATATTCTTGTACATAGGGGCAGTATTATAGTAGTTATATTCTTGTACATAGGGGCGGTATTATTATTGCAGTAGTTATATTTCGTGCATACGTTTGCATTCTAGGAGGGTCGGGTCCGTCTACCTGCAGGCTCTATATAGGTCATTGCTGCCACCTGACAGCTTCATGAATGGCTGTCACTCTCATTACCGCCACTCCCAGTACAGAACGCTCTAATCCTATGCAAATGTCACAGTTGTTACAATGTATCAGAGCGCTGACAGTGAGCAGAGATGTCCTGGCGGTGGCTCCCTGCAGATTCTTACATGGCTCCTCTACCTGGGGCTGCCGGTGATGGCGTTAGTCGCCCGCCGCTGCCCCACCTTAGGTAATGAAGCGCTCGGAGCGATAGGTGATTAATCCTCCATCGAGGTCACGACAGGTGCGGATCGATGGTGTCAGATCTCAGGTGATGCAGGAATGTGAATAGTTTATTTAAGGAACAGAATAAGAAGCGGAGAAACCTGACGAGCAA
The DNA here is from genome assembly GCF_046119375.1 of Phyllobates terribilis. Classification (NCBI taxonomy): domain Eukaryota; kingdom Metazoa; phylum Chordata; class Amphibia; order Anura; family Dendrobatidae; genus Phyllobates; species Phyllobates terribilis. The sequence continues at coordinate 35,291,687 of NW_027362774.1, read as the reverse complement.
GAAAGGGAGAAGGCGCAGCTGTGACAGGAGGGGCCGCGGGGTCTCCAGACCCTTATACTCCATAGTGGGCACAGAGCGGGGGTCTGCCGCTGTTCTGGGGTCACTGACAGATGACGAGTTCTGCAGATTGCTCATCACGTTCAGTACCTCCGCTTGCTGTCAGAACCATCCGGATGCAGCTGGGGATGGTTATTGCCAGTCCTCAGGGCACAGACAATCTGCTACACTGTAACAGCCCTCCAGCTGTATGTGCAGAACCGAGGTGACCTCATCCTCTGGAGATCAACAAGGATCCATTCACTCACCGGAAGCAGAGATCTAACAGTCTATGGGAACGTTGTACTACGGCCGCGGCTCCAGGACATTGGTCAGCGCCCAATATAGGGTCAGAGCCCACGGGGCGTTCAGTCCTGGCGGGCACTAGATGCCTCTGGAGGGTTCTTCACCTTTATTGTCAGCACTGACCACTGCTGCTGATGTGCCCCCCACAATGACTAAACAGGAGAATATATAGGTGCACTGTGCCTTTAAGAGGAAATCGTTATAAAAGCAGAACGTGCAGCACCTGAGTGACGGCGCCATCCTGCAGGTGACGAGGCCCCAGACGTCAGCGATCAGCGGCGCCCCACGCACCGCAGGATGGCGGGGAATGCTGGGACTTGTCCTCCCACACCCATCTGCCATCAATGCCTCACACACGTCCCGTCCCTGTACTTTAATATTCATCGGCGTATGGCGAGACGTTTCGCTGCTTCCTCACGGGCTTTGTCTGCCAGTTATCCATCATGCGGGATCTCTGCTTGCTCCACTGAATGGAAATCTCCCGGCCAGCCTGGTACCAATGCCGCAGCGTGCCGCGCTACTCTGTCTGGTGAAATGGCAGACGCCCGGCTGGAAACGCGACTGTACTCGGGAAACGCTTGTACTAACACCGAGGGTTCACTGGATTCATCAGTGGAACATCCCGAGAGGAGACAAAGGCCACAAAGATGGCGGCCGTAAGGGGTGGACGAGGAGCTGATCCGTGCGATATTACACCTCGCTCCCGGCCGGCCGCCTCCATCCTCCTCCCGGTGACCTATTTGTGCCAGAATCCAGCACCGGGGAGCCAGAACTGCCGCTCACTTAATTGGTACCTGGAATCTTCGCTTTCCTGAAAAAAGGGGAAACAAAGAGCAGCAGCGGCGGCGGAAAACCACTTCCCACAATGTGGCGGCACAGGTACACACAGGGCATTGTTCCTGCAGCTCCAGCGCCTGGCACAGGAGGACTATGGGCTTAACCCTTTATGGAGCCCATTCATTCACTGCATTGTGATAACCTGAAGACCCCCGAGACGGCAGCGGTCCATAAGGTAGAAAGAAGGAGCGACCACAAATCATGGCCCTAATGCAATGCCGAGAGGTTATAATATGTCCGGACTAGGTGCACTAACTGTGCCGAGCCCAGGACTGTGTCATGTCGGGGAAGACCGGGGCCCAGGGCTTCGTCCGCTCACCGCAGCCTCATACTGCGGGGATTTACTGCGTTTCTACAACGGGCACATGACAACACTAACGCGTCTCTGGTCCTAGAGACCCATCACTCGCCTGTCAGGATCCTCAGGGTTGATACTGATAATAAAAGACGCATAATCACTTCAAGACGAGGGGTCATAAAACTGGTAAACATGGGTGTCAGCGGGCGTGGGTGGGTATGGTGAACTGGGTGCGTAGAAACAGGATACAGGGCGGACATGGCTGTATACAGAACCAAGATAAAGGCCTCTCATCTGTTGCTGGATATAAGGATATAAGGTGCCGGGATAAAGGCCCCACGGGGACACAGGGCGCCGGGATAAAGGCCCCACGGGGACACAGGGCGCCGGGATAAAGGCCCCACGGGGACACAGGGCGCCGGGATAAAGGCCCCACGGGGACACAGGGCGCCGGGATAAAGGCCCCACGGGGACACAGGGCGCCGGGATAAAGGCCCCACGGACACAAGGTGACGGGATAAAGGCTGGTGATGGCCTGTGAGGTCTATGGTAAGAGGTAACAGCGCTGACCCGACCTCTTGTGGCCGTACTCCTGCTCGGTCCATTCACATAGAACCTGATATTTGCTTTCCCGCAGTAATAATCTATTGTTCTGTGGGATGATGCGGATTCTCAGAAACTGAACGCCCAGAAGTCAAACACAAACCACAGTGTAGAGTTAGACATGGGCCGGCACGAGTGCTACGGTACAGCGCGGACACCAGATATATTCATCCACAGAGCTGAACTCATAGAACCGCATTAATGCAGCTTCCTTCTGATAATCGTCCAGGACACTGCAATCTCTCTACGTGAATGCTGCACTTTATGGGGGAATCACATGATGTCAGGAACATGATATTCGGACATATGAAGGGGAGGGTGACACCACACAGTAAGACCCCCGAGCTGAGCAGTGATAAGCCACCTGCAGCCCCCATTACAGTAACAGATTATGGGGTGCCTCCTGCTGGGACCGCAGCTGTATTCATGGGGTGACCTGACTGCGGATATTCAGGGGTAATGAGGCATAAGCTCAACGGTCAGTGTAATGCAGGACGCTCGAGATACTCTGCGCAGCCAATCTGGATACCGAGGGGCCCGGACGCCGCCATATTAAGCCATCAGAAAATTCATTTTCAAACCCGAGGTCATCCCGTATGTGTCGTCCAGACCACACGACACATGCACAACCAAGAAGCTTCTAGGACGGAAGCGGAGCCCCCCGACTGCAGACATGTCGGTGGACTATATGTTTAAGAACAGGTCTATCTGGAGGAGCAGCAGGCGCTCCAGAAAAGCTACCACAACCGAGGCCGAAACGTTGTGGCAACCGTCATAAGTAACTGTGAATTAGGGACGGGGACAAGTGTCAATCATCCAAGAACTCATGACAACGCCTGTGGCCTATGTGATAGGCAATGATGAGGGCACGGCCCCAAACAGAACCTCTACATGACAAGGACCCTGACCCAGAATACAGAGCCAAATGCATCCATGCCTACCCCACATTGGAGAACAGCAGTCTGAAAAAGCCACCAGCAGGGGACCAGTCGCCCGGCTCCACCAGGCAGCGGGGGGCCAGTCGCCCGGCTCCACCAGGCAGCGGGGGGCCAGTCGCCCGGCTCCACCAGGCAGCGGGGGACCAGTCGCCCGGCTCCACCAGCCAGCGGGGGGCCAGTCGCCCGGCTCCACCAGCCAGCGGGGGGCCAGTCGCCCGGCTCCACCAGCCAGCGGGGGGCCAGTCGCCCGGCTCCACCAGCCAGCGGGGGGCCAGTCGCCCGGCTCCACCAGCCAGTGGGGGGGTGGGGCAGATGTCCGGCTCCCTCAGACAGCGGGGTGGGGGGGTTTGGACAAATATCTTTCTGGGGATACGGGGCTGCCAAAAGTCGGTGACTCCAGTATTAAAAGTGTGATAGTCTGAGATTCGGCAGCACGACAACCTGTGGTAACTGAGCCAGGACCTCATCGTCAGTTCGGGGGCACAAGGAGGATGAGGGTTCAGTGTGCAGGATGAATGGAGCCTCACATGAGCTGGTAATTACAGGTAACGTTATATCCATCACCTGTACGGAGGCGCAGAGAACACAACGGATCACAGCGGCACAGGCTCCGGCAGACAGCAGACCGGTGAATGGCGGCTCCATCTAACTGCAAACTGCGCAGAGATCCAGTGGCGCTTGTGCCGGACATCACGGCGGTGCGGCTCCCTGTAACCTCACAATAGATCTGATGGCCGCGCTCCGCAGGACAACATCGGCCCCCCGCAACCAGCGCAAAGGACACGTCACCCCACTTACACTCACTCAGGAGGATTCCGGGGGGACGCGGCACCTGTCACATCTCATCCTCCAGCAGATGTACACAGCGCAGCTGACGCCCACAGGCACAACGGCCGGACTAAAAGGACATTACTATGAAGCACCGAATGTATGAAGCATATTTCCATTCTTAGGATTTATCATAATGGGGGTGTAATAATAATCCACAGATGACACCCCCCCAACTCCATCCATGAAGACCCCCGACTCCTCAGCTCTATGATCACCCCAGGATGCAATATGTTCACTACACATATTAATACAATCCCCCAGGTGAGGGCGGAGCTAAGAACGAGGGTCAGCGGCACGAGAGCCCTTGCAAACACAACACACACATATATATACACACACACTCATACACACCCTGCTCCTATACAATGTATCATCATCATGCCCTGTATGTAGTAGATGTGACTCGTGCCCGGTTTCTGCTCCCCCCCACAAATGTGATCAGTGCCCGGTGTCTGCCCCCCTGGTGTGATCAGTGCCCGGTGTCTGCCCCCCCAGGTGTGATCGGTGCCCGGTGTCTGCCCCCCCAGGTGTGATCGGTGCCCGGTGTCTGCCCCCCCAGGTGTGATCGGTGCCCGGTGTCTGTGATCAGTACCCGGTGTCTGCCCCCCCAGGTGTGATCGGTGCCCAGTGTCTGTGATCAGTACCCGGTGTCTGCCCCCCCAGGTGTGATCGGTGCCCGGTGTCTGCCCCCCCAGGTGTGATCAGTGCCCGGTGTCTGTGATCAGTGCTCGGTGTCTGCCCCCCCAGGTGTGATCAGTGCCCGGTGTCTGCCCCCCCAGGTGTGATCAGTGTCCGGTGTCTGTGATCAGTGCTCGGTGTCTGCCCCCCCAGGTGTGATCAGTGCCCGGTGTCTGTGATCAGTGCTCGGTGTCTGCCCCCCCAGGTGTGATCAGTGCCCGGTGTCTGCCCCCCCAGGTGTGATCAGTGTCCGGTGTCTGTGATCAGTGCTCGGTGTCTGCCCCCCCCAGAAGTGATCAGTGTCCGGTGTCTGTGATCAGTGCTCGGTGTCTGCCCCCCCAGGTGTGATCAGTGCCCGGTGTCTGCCCCCCCAGGTGTGATCAGTGTCCGGTGTCTGCCCCCCCAGGTGTGATCAGTGTCCGGTGTCTGTGATCAGTGCTCGGTGTCTGCCCCCCCAGGTGTGATCAGTGCCCGGTGTCTGTGATCAGTGCTCGGTGTCTGCCCCCCCAGGTGTGATCAGTGCCCGGTGTCTGCCCCCCCAGGTGTGATCAGTGTCCGGTGTCTGTGATCAGTGCTCGGTGTCTGCCCCCCCCAGAAGTGATCAGTGTCCGGTGTCTGTGATCAGTGCTCGGTGTCTGCCCCCCCCAGAAGTGATCAGTGTCCGGTGTCTGTGATCAGTGCTCGGTGTCTGCCCCCCCCAGAAGTGATCAGTGTCCGGTGTCTGTGATCAGTGCTCGGTGTCTGCCCCCCCCCCCCAGGTGTGATCAGTGTCCGGTGTCTGTGATCAGTGCCCGGTGTCTGTGATCAGTGCCCGGTGTCTGCCCCCCAGGTGAGATCAGTGTCCGGTGTCTGCCCCCCAGGTGTGATCAGTGTCCGGTGTCTGTGATCAGTGCTCGGTGCCTGCCCCCCAGGTGTGATTGGTGCCCGGTGTCTGGCCCCCAGGTATGATCAGTACCCGGTGTCTGCCCCCCAGGTGTGATCAGTGCCCGGTGTCTGCCCTCCAGGTGTGATCAGTGCCCGGTGTCTGCCCCCCAGGTGTGATCAGTGCCCGGTGTCTGCCCCCCAGGTGTGATCAGTGCCCGGTGTCTGCCCCCCAGGTGTGATCAGTGCCCAGTGTCTGTGATCAGTACCCGGTGTCTGCCCCCCAGGTGTGATCAGTGCCCAGTGTCTGTGATCAGTGCCTGCCCCCCAGGTGTGATCAGTGCCCGGTGTCTGCCCTCCAGGTGTGATCAGTGCCCAGTGTCTGCCCCCCAGGTGTGATCAGTGCCCGGTGTCTGTGATCAGTACCCGGTGTCTGCCCCCCAGGTGTGATCAGTACCCGGTGTCTGCCCCCCAGGTGTGATCAGTGCCCGGTGTCTGTGATCAGTACCCGGTGTCTGCCCCCCAGGTGTGATCAGTGCCCGGTGTCTGCCCTCCAGGTGTGATCAGTGCCCGGTGTCTGCCCCCCAGGTGTGATCAGTGCCCGGTGTCTGCCCCCCAGGTGTGATCAGTGCCCGGTGTCTGCCCCCCAGGTGTGATCGATGCCTGGCTCTGCCCCCCAGGTGGCAGCATCCCCCGCACTCACCTCCGCCTTCAGCTCGCTGCCCCCCAGCAGATGGTATTTGTGTGGCAGGCGGCGCACGTTGTGCATCAGTCGCTGCAGCCGCTTCCCCCCCATGTTCCCCGCGGACACGATCGTCGGCTCCGGCGGGAGAGGGGCGGGGGGCTCCGGACTATACCTGGGACAGGTGAGCGCGGCCCCGCCCTCCTCCAGCAGGTGCCGGCCCATCCCGCAGCCCGAGCACTGGGGACAGGAGGAGGAGGCCATGCCTGAAGGAGGAAGAGGAGGACGGGGAGAGCTGCTCCTCATCACCGGCCGCACCGCGCATGTGTGGAGTCAGCACTGAGGCTGCGGCGGAGCCCGAGGAGGGGTCTGCAGAGCATCACCCCCCATCAGAGCTGACCAATCCCCCCCCCATCAGAGCAGAGCATCACCCCCATCAGAGCAGAGCATCACCCACCATCAGAGCAGAGCATCACCCCCATCAGAGCAGAGAATCACCCCCCATCAGAGCAGAGAATCACCCCCCATCAGAGTTGACCATCCCCCCCATCAGAGCAGAGCCTCACCCCCATCAGAGCAGAGCCTCACCCCCATCAGAGCAGAGCATCACCCCCATCAGAGCAGAGCCTCACCCCCATCAGAGCAGAGAATCACCCCCCATCAGAGCTGACCATCACCCCCATCAGAGCAGAGCATCACCCCCATCAGAGCAGAGCCTCACCCCCATCAGAGCAGAGCATCACCCCCATCAGAGCAGAGCCTCACCCCCATCAGAGCAGAGAATCACCCCCCATCAGAGCTGACCATCACCCCCATCAGAGCAGAGCCTCACCCCCATCAGAGCAGAGCCTCACCCCCATCAGAGCAGAGCCTCACCCCCATCAGAGCAGAGAATCACCCCCCATCAGAGCTGACCATCACCCCCATCAGAGCAGAGCATCACCCCCATCAGAGCAGAGCCTCACCCCCATCAGAGCAGAGCATCACCCCCCATCAGAGCAGAGCCTCACCCCCATCAGAGCAGAGCATCACCCCCAACAGAGCAGAGCATCACCCCATCAGAGCAGAGCATCACCCCCATCAGAGCAGAGAGTCACCCCCATCAGAGCTTATCATCGCCCCCATCAGAGCAGAGCCTCACCCCCATCAGAGCAGAGCGTCACCCCCCATCAGAGCAGAGCATCACCCCCATCAGTGCAGATCATCACCCCCATCAGAGCAGAGCCTCACCCCCATCAGAGCAGAGCCTCACCCCCATCAGAGCAGAGCATCACTCCTATCAAAGCAGATCATCACCCCCATCAGTGCAGATCATCACCCCCATCAGAGCAGATCATCACCCCCATCAGTGCAGATCATCACCCCCATCAGTGCAGATCATCACCCCCATCAGAGCAGATCATCACCCCCATCAGTGCAGATTATCACCCCCATCAGTGCAGATTATCACCCCCATCAGTGCAGATCATCACCCCCATCAGAGCAGAGCATCACCTCCATCAGACCAGAGCCTCACTCGCATCAGAGCAGAGCATCACTCCTATCAAAGCAGAGCATCGCCCCCATCAGTCCAGATCATCACCCCCATCAGAGCAGATCATTACCTCCATCAGACCAGAGCCTCACTCCCATCAGAGCAGAGCATCACTCCTATCAAAGCATAGCATCGCCCCCATCAGTGCAGATCATCACCCCCATCAGAGCAGAGCATCACTCTTATCAGAGGAGAGCATCATTTCCATCAGAGCAGAGCATCACCCCCATCAGAGCAGAGCATCGCTCTCATGAAAGCAGAGCATCACTGCCATCAGAGCAGAGCATCACCCCCAACAGAGCAGAGCATCGCCCACATGAAAGCAGAGCATCACCCCCATCAGAGCAGAGCATCACCCCCATCAGAGCAGAGCATCACCCCCAACAGAGCAGAGCATCGCCCACATGAAAGCAGAGCATCACTGCCATCAGAGCAGAGCTTCACCTCCATCAGAGCACAGCATCATCTCCAAGATAGCATAGCATTACCCCCACTATTACTACTACTACCCCCACTATTACCACCCAACTACACCCACTATTACCACACAGCTACCCCCACTATTACCACACAACTACCCCCACTATTACTACTACTACCCACCCCCACTATTACCTCACTGCTACCCCCACTATTACCACACAGCTACCCCCACTATTATTTACCACACAACTACCCCTACTAATACTACTACCACCCACACTATTGCCACTACTACCCCCACTACTACCCCTGCTATTACTACTACGCCCACTATTACTACAACTACCCCCACTATTACCACTACTACCCCCACTATTACTACAACTACTATTACCACTACTACCTCTACTATTACCACTACTACCCCCACTATTACCACTACTACCCCCACTATTACTACAGCTACCCACACTATTGCCACTACTACCCCCACTATTACCACACAACTACCCCCACTACTACCCCTGCTATTACTACTACGCCCACTATTACTACAACTACCCCCACTATTACCACTACTACCCCCACTATTACTGCAACTACCCCCACTATTACCACTACTACCCCTGCTATTACCACTACTACCTCTACTATTACCACTACTACCCCCACTATTACCACTACTACCCCCACTGTTACTACAACTACCCCCACTATTACCACTACTACCCTCACTATTACTACAGCTACCCCTGCTATTACCACTACTACCCCCACTATTACCACTACTACCCCCACTATTACCACTACTACCCCTACTATTACCACTACTACCCCTACTATTACCACTACTACCCCCACTATTACCACTACTACCCCCACTATTACTACTACGCCCACTATTACTACAACTACCCCCACTATTACCACCACTACCCCCACTATTACTACAACTACCCCCACTATTACCACTACTACCCCCACTATTACTACAACTACCCCCACTATTACCACTACTACCCTCACTATTACTACAGCTACCCCTGCTATTACCACTACTACCCCCACTATTACCACTACTACCCCCACTATTACCACTACTACCCCTACTATTACCACTACTACCCCCACTATTACCACTACTACCCCCACTATTACTACAACTACCCCCACTATTACCACTACTACCCCCACTGTTACTACAACTACCCCCACTATTACCACTACTACCCTCACTATTACTACAGCTACCCCTGCTATTACCACTACTACCCCCACTATTACCACTACTACCCCCACTATTACCACTACTACCCCCACTATTACTACTACGCCCACTATTACTACAACTACCCCCACTATTACCACTACTACCCCCACTATTACTACAACTACCCCCACTATTACCACTACTACCCCCACTATTACCACTACTACCCCCACTATTACTACAACTACCCCCACTATTACCACTACTACCCCTACTATTACCACTACTACCCCTACTATTACCACTACTACCCCCACTATTACCACTACTACGCACACTATTACAACTACCGCCACTATTACCCCCACTATTACCACTAGCTCGCTGGTTGGTCTATTACAGATAATGTACCGGTCAGACTCCTCGCACTGAGCCGCGCTCGCTCGTGCCCGCTATGTGGCAGGTGACATTATGGAGGGGTTAATACTTTCAGCCTGGCAGACGCAGGGGTAGCAGCGGCCTGGTCCATGTCTGTCCTGTAGTCTCCATCACCTCAGCTGTTGTCATAGAGACATGATCAACCAATCAGATCACTGCTTTTATCTTTTAACCTGCACTGAAGAAATGAAAGCAGCAGTTTGATTGGTTATTGTTGGTGGCACAGTCACATGACTGACTACGCAGTTCACAGCTCAGTTACAGTATATAGGGCTGTATACATCCGGAAAAATCTGGCCTTGTGGGGTGTTCCCGGTATATAGCGGGTCTTGTGGGGTGTTCCCGGTATACAGCGGGTATCGTGGGGTGTTCCCGGTATACAGCGGGTCTCGTGGGGTGTTCCCGGTATACAGCGGGTCTCGTGGGGTGTTCCCGGTATACAGCGGGTCTCGTGGGGTGGCCCCTGTACACGGAGGGTCTCGGGTGTCCCCGGTACACGGCGGGTCTCGTGAGGTGTCCCCGGTACACGGCACGTCTTGTGGGGTGTCCCCGGTACACGGCGCGTCTCGTGGAGTGTCCCCGGTACACGACGGGCCTCGGGCGGTGTTCCCGGTACACGACAGGCCTTGTGGGGTGTCCCCGGTATATGGCTGGTCTCTTGGGGTGTTCCCGGAATACGGCGGGTCTCGGGGGGTGTTCCCAGTATATGGAGGGTCTTATGGGGTGTTCCCGGTATATGGAGGGTCTCGTGGAGTGTTCCCGGTATATGGCTGGTCTCGTGAGTTGTACCCAGTATATGGCTGGTCTCGTGGGGTGTCCCTTTTATACGGAGGGTCTCGTGGGGTGTTCCCGGTATATGGAGGGTCTCGTGGGGTATTCCCGATATATGGAGGGTCTCGTGGGGTGTTCCCTGTATATGGAGGGTCTCGTGGGGTGTTCCTGCTATATGGCTGGTCTGATGGGGTGTTCCCGGTATATGGCTGGTCTCGTGGGGTGTTTCTGGTATATGGCTGGTGTCGTGGGGTGTTCCCCGGTATACGGCGGGTCTTGTGGGGTTTTCCCGGTATATGGCGGGTCTTGTGGGGTGTTCCCAGTATATCGCTGGTGTCGTGGGGTGTCCCCGGTATAAGGCGGGTCTTGTGGGGTGTTCCCAGTATATGGCTGGTGTCGTGGGGTGTTCCCGGGATATATGGCTGGTGTTGTGGGGTGTCCCCGGTATATGACGGGTCTTGTAGGGTGTTCCCGGTATATGGCTGGTGTCGTGGGGTGTCCCCGGTATATGGCGGATCTTGTGGGGTGTTCCCGGTATATGGCTGGTGTCGAGGGGTGTCCCCGGTATATGGCGGGTCTTGTGGGGTGTTTCTGGTATATGGCTGGTGTCGAGGGATGTCCCCGATATATGGCTGGTGTCGAGGGGTGTCCCCGGTATATGGCTGGTGTCGAGGGGTGTCCCCGGTATATGGCGGGTCTTGTGAGGTGTTCCTGGTATATGGCTGGTGTCGTGGGGTGTTCCCGGTATATGGCTGGTGTCGAGGGGTGTCCCCGGTATATGGCTGGTGTCGAGGGGTGTCCCCGGTATATGGCGGGTCTTGTGGGGTGTCCACGGTATACAGCGGGTCTCGTGGGGTGTCCCCAGTACACGGCGCGTCTCGTGGGGTGTCCCCGTACACGGCGGTCCTCGGGCGGTGTTCCCGGTACACGGCGGGCCTCGTGGGGTGTCCCCGGTATATGGCTGGTCTCTTGGGGTGTTCCCGGAATACAGCGGGTCTCGGGGGGTGTCCGCGGTACACGGTGGGTTTTGGGGTTTTTTCCCGGTATATGGAGGGCCTCGGGGGGTGTTCCCGGTATATGGAGGGCCTCATGGGGTGTTCCCGGTATACGCCGGGTCTCGTGGGGTATTCCCAGGATACGCCAGGTCTCGTGGGGTGTTCCCAGTATATGGAGGGTCTTGAGGGGTGTTCCCGGTATATGGAGGGTCTCAGGGAGTGTTCCCGGTGTAAGGCTGGTCTCGTGGGGTGTCCCCAGTATATACAGTAGCTGGTCTCGTGGGGTGTTCCTGATATACGGCGGGTCTCGTGGGGTGTCCCTTTTATACGGAGGGCCTCGTGGGGTGTTCCCGGTATATGGAGGACCTCGTGGGGTGTTCTCGGTATACGGAGGGCCTCGTGGGGTGTTCCCGATATACGCCGGGTCTCGTGGGGTTTTCCCGATATATGGAGGGTCTCGTGGGGTGTTCCTGGTATATGGAGGGTCTCGTGGGGTGTTCCTGGTTTATGGCTAGGCTCGTGGGGTGTTCCCGGTATATGGAGGGTCTCGTGGGGTGTTCCTGGTATATGTCTGGTGTCGTGCGGTGTCCCGGGTATACGGCGGGTCTTGTGGGGTGTTCCCGGTATATGGCGAGTCTTGTGGGGTGTTCCAGATATATGGCGGGTCTTGTGGGGTGTTCACGGTATATCGCTGGTGTCGTGGGGTGTCCCCGGTATAAGGCGGGTCTTGTGGAGTGTTCCCGCTATATGGCTGGTGTCGTGGGGTGTCCCCGGTACACGACGGGTCTTGTGGGGTGTTCCCGGGATATATGGCTGTTGTCGTGGGGTGTTCCTAGAATATATGGCTGGTGTCGTGGGGTGTCCCCGGTATATGGCGGGTCTTGTGGGGTGTTCCCGGTATATGGCTGGTGTCGTGGGGTGTCCCCGGTATATGGCGGGTCTTGTGGGGTGTTCCTGGTATATGGCTGGTGTCGAGGGGTGTCCCCGGTATATGGCTGGTGTCGAGGGGTGTCCCCGGTATATGGCGGGTCTTTTGGAGTGTTCCTGGTATATGGCTGGTGTCGTGGGGTGTTCCCGGTATCTGGCTGGTGTCGAGGGGTCTCCCCGGTATATGGCTGGTGTCGTGGGGTGTTCCCGGTATATGGCTGGTGTCGTGGAGTGTTCTCGGTATATGGCGGGTCTCGGGGGGTGTTCCCGGTATATGAAGGGCCTCGTGGGTGTTCCCGGTATATGGAGGGCCTTGTGGGGTGTTCCCGGTATACGCCGGGTCTCGTAGGGTATTCCCAGGATACGCCAGGTCTCGTGGGGTGTTCCCAGTATATGGAGGGCCTTGTGGGGTGTTCCCGGTATACGGCTGGTCTCGTGGGGTGTTCCTGATATACGGCGGGTCTCGTGGGGTGTCCCTTTTATACGGAGGGCCTTGTGGGGTGTTCCCGGTATATGGAGGGCCTCGTGGGGTGTTCCCGGTATATGGAGGGCCTCGTGGGGTGTTCCCGATATATGCCGGGTCTCATGGGGTGTTCCCGGTATATGGCGAGCCCTGTAGGTTGTTGCAGGTATATGGCGGGTCTTGTGGGGTGTTCCCGGTATATGACTGGTGTCGTGGGGTGTCCCCGGTATAAGGCGGGTCTTGTGGGGTGTTCCCGGTATATGGCTGGTGTCGTGGGGTGTCCCCGGTACACGACGGGTCTTGTGGGGTGTTCCCGGGATATATGGCTGGTGTCGTGGGGTGTTCCCGGGATATATGGCTGGTGTCGTGGGGTGTCCCCGGTATATGGCGGGTCTTGTGGGGTGTTCCTGGTATATGGCTGGTGTCGTGGGGTGTCCCCGGTATATGGCGGGTCTTGTGGGGTGTTCCCAGTATATGGCTGGTGTCGTGGGGTGTCCCGGTATATGGCGGGTCTTGTGGGGTGTTCCTGGTATATGGCTGGTGTCGTGGGGTGTCCCCGGTATATGGCTGGTGTAATGGGGTGTCCCCGGTATATGGCTGGTGTCGAGGGGTGTCCCCGGTATATGGCTTGTGTCGAGGGGTGTCCCCGGTATATGGCGGGTCTGGTGGGGTGTTCCTGGTATATGGCTGGTGTCATGGGGTGTTCCCGGTATATGGCTGGTGTCGAGGGGTGTCACCGGTATATGGCTGGTGTCGTGGGGTGTTCTCGGTATATGGCTGGTGTCGAGGGGTGTCCCCGGTATATGGCTGGTGTCGAGGGGTGTCCCCGGTATATGGCGGGTCTTGTGGGGTGTTCCTGGTATATGGCTGGTGTCGTGGGGTGTTCCCGGTATATGGCTGGTGTCGAGGGGTGTCCCCGGTATATGGCTGGTGTCGTGGGGTGTTCTCGGTATATGGCTGGTGTCGAGGGGTGTCCCCGGTATATGGCTGGTGTCGAGGGGGGTCCCCGGTATATGGCGGGTCTTGTGGGGTGTTCCTGGTATATGGCGGGTCTTGTGGGGTGTTCCCGGTATATGGCTAGTGTCGAGGGGTGTCCCCGGTATATGGCTGGTGTCGAGGGGTCTTCCCGGTATATGGCGGGTCTTGTGGGGTGTTCCCGGTATATGGCTGGTGTCGTGGGGTGTTCTCGGTATATGGCGGGTTTTATGGGGTGTTCCCAGCATATGGCTGGTGTCGTGGGGTGTTCCCTGTATATGGCTGGTGTCGAGGGGTGTCCCCGGTATACGGCTGGTGTCGAGGGGTGTCCCCGGTATATGGCTGGTCTTGTGGGGTGTTGCCGGTATATGGCTGGTCTTGTGGGGTGTTGCCGGTATATGGCTGGTGTCGTGGGGTGTTCCCGGTATATGGCTGGTGTCGTGGGGTGTTCCCGGTATATGGCTGGTGTTGTGGGGTGTTCCCGGTATATGGCTGGTGTTGTGGGGTGTCCCCAGTATATGGCTGGTGTCGAGCGGTGTCCCCGGTATTTGGCTGGTGTCGAGGGGTGTCCCCGGTATATGGCTGGTGTCGTGGGGTGTTCCCGGTATATGGCTGGTGTCGAGGGGTGTCCCCGGTATATGGCTGGTGTCGAGGGGTCTTCCCGGTATATGGCGGGTCTTGTGGGGTGTTCCCGGTATATGGCTGGTGTCGTGAGGTGTTCTCGGTATATGGCGGGTCTTGTGGGGTGTTCCCGGTATATGGCTGGTGTCGTGGGGTGTTCTCGGTATATGGCGGGTCTCGGGGGGTGTTCCTGGTATATGGAGGACCTCGTGGGGTGTTCCCGGTATATGGAGGGCCTCGTGGGGTGTTCCCGTTATACGCCGGGTCTCGTGGGGTATTCCCAGGATACGCCAGGTCTCGTGGGGTGTTCCCAGTATATGGAGGGTCTTGAGGGGTGTTCCCGGTATATGGAGGGTCTCGTGGAGTGTTCCCGGTATATGGCTGGTCTCGTGGGGTGTCCCCAGTATACAGCTGGTCTCGTGGGGTGTTCCTGATATACGGCGGGTCTCGTGGCGGTGTCCCTTTTATACGGAGGGCCTCGTGGGGTGTTCCCGGTATATGTAGGGCCTCGTGGGGTATTCCCGGTATACAGAGGGCCTCGTGGGGTGTTCCCGATATACGCCGGGTCTCGTGGGGTGATCCCGGTATATGGAGGGTCTCGTGGGGTGTTCCTGGTATATGTCTGGTGTCGTGCGGTGTCCCGGGTATACGTCGGGTCTTGTGGGGTGTTCCAGGTATATGGCGGGTCTTGTGGGGTGTTCCCGGTATATCGCTGGTGTTGTGGGGAGTCCCCGGTATAAGGTGGGTCTTGTGGAGTGTTCCTGCAATATGGCTGGTGTCTTGGGGTGTCCCCGGTACACGACGGGTCTTGTGGGGTGTTCCCGGGATATATGGCTGGTGTCGTGGGGTGTTCCTGGAATATATGGCTGGTGTTGTGGGGTGTCTCAGGTATATGGCGGGTCTTGTGGGGTCTTCCCGGTATATGGCGGTTGTCGTGGGGTGTCCCCGGTATATGGCGGGTCTTGTGGGGTGTTCCTGGTATATGGCTGGTGTCGTGGGGTGTCCCCGGTATATGGCTGGTGTCGAGGGGTGTCCCCGGTATATGGCTGGTGTCGAGGGGTGTCCCCGGTATATGGCGGGTCTTTTGGAGTGTTCCTGGTATATGGCTGGTGTCGTGGGGTGTTCCCTGTATATGGCTGGTGTCGAGGGGTGTCCCCGGTATACGCCTGGTGTCGAGGGGTGTCCCCGGTATATGGCTGGTCTTGTGGGGTGTTCCCGGTATATGGCTGGTGTCGTGGGGTGTTCCCGGTATATGGCTGGTGTCGTGGGGTGTCCCCGGTATATGGCTGGTGTTGTGGGGTGTTCCCGGTATATGGCTGGTGTTGTGGGGTGTTCCCGGTATATGACTGGTGTTGTGGGGTGTCCCCAGTATATGGCTGGTGTCGAGCGGTGTCACCGGTATTTGGCTGGTGTCGAGGGGTGTCCCCGGTATATGGCTGGTGTCGTGGGGTGTTCCCGGTATATGGCTGGTGTCGAGGGGTGTCCCCGGTATATGGCTGGTGTCTAGGGGTCTTCCCGGTATATGGCGGGTCTTGTGGGGTGTTCCCGGTATTTGGCTGGTGTCGTGGGGTGTTCTCGGTATATGGCGGGTCTTGTGGGGTGTTCCCGGTATATGGCTGGTGTCGTGGGGTGTTCTCGGTATATGGCGGGTCTCGGGGGGTGTTCCTGGTATATGGAGGACCTCGTGGGGTGTTCCCGGTATATGGAGGGCCTCGTGGGGTGTTCCCGTTATACGCCGGGTCTCGTGGGGTATTCCCAGAATACGCCAGGTCTCGTGGGGTGTTCCCAGTATATGGAGGGTCTTGAGGGGTGTTCCCGGTATATGGAGGGTCTCGTGGAGTGTTCCCGGTATATGGCTGGTCTCGTGGGGTGTCCCCAGTATACGGCTGGTCTCGTGGGGTGTTCCTGATATACGGCGGGTCTCGTGGCGGTGTCCCTTTTATACGGAGGGCCTCGTGGGGTGTTCCCGGTATATGGAGGGCCTCGTGGGGTATTCCCGGTATACGGAGGGCCTCGTGGGGTGTTCCCGATATACGCCGGGTCTCGTGGGGTGTTCCCGGTATATGGAGGGTCTCGTGGGGTGTTCCTGGTATATGTCTGGTGTCGTGCGGTGTCCCGGGTATACGGCGGGTCTTGTGGGGTGTTACCGGTATATGGCGAGTCTTGTGGGGTGTTCCAGGTATATGGCGGGTCTTGTGGGGTGTTCCCGGTATATCGCTGGTGTCGTGGGGTGTCCCCGGTATAAGGCGGGTCTTGTGGAGTGTTCCTGCTATATGGCTGGTGTCTTGGGGTGTCCCCGGTACACGACGGGTCTTGTGGGGTGTTCCCGGGATATATGGCTGGTGTCGTGGGGTGTTCCTGGAATATATGGCTGGTGTCGTGGGGTGTCCCCGGTATATGGCGGGTCTTGTGGGGTGTTCCCGGTATATGGCTGGTGTCGTGGGGTGTCCCCGGTATTTGGCGGGTCTTGTGGGGTGTTCCTGGTATATGGCTGGTGTCGTGGGGTGTCCCCGGTATATGGCTGGTGTCGAGGGGTGTTCCCGGTATATGGCTGGTGTCGAGGGGTGTCCCCGGTATATGGCTGGTGTCGAGGGGTGTCCCCGGTATATGGCGGGTCTTTTGGAGTGTTCCTGGTATATGGCTGGTGTCGTGGGGTGTTCCCGGTATCTGGCTGGTGTCGAGGGGTCTCCCCGGTATATGGCTGGTGTCAAGGGGTCTTCCCGGTATATGGCGGGTCTTGTGGGGTGTTCCCGGTATATGGCTGGTGTCGTGGAGTGTTCTCGGTATATGGCGGGTCTTTTGGAGTGTTCCTGGTATATGGCTGGTGTCGTGGGGTGTTCCCGGTATCTGGCTGGTGTCGAGGGGTCTCCCCGGTATATGGCTGGTGTCAAGGGGTCTTCCCGGTATATGGCGGGTCTTGTGGGGTGTTCCCGGTATATGGCTGGTGTCGTGGAGTGTTCTCGGTATATGGCGGGTCTCGGGGGGTGTTCCCGGTATATGAAGGGCCTCGTGGGGTGTTCCCGGTATATGGAGGGCCTTGTGGGGTGTTCCCGGTATACGCCGGGTCTCGTAGGGTATTCCCAGGATACGCCAGGTCTCGTGGGGTGTTCCCAGTATATGGAGGGTCTTGTGGGGTGTTCCCGGTATACGGCTGGTCTCGTGGAGTGTTCCTGATATACGGCGGGTCTCGTGGGGTGTCCCTTTTATACGGAGGGCCTTGTGGGGTGTTCCCGGTATATGGAGGGCCTCGTGGGGTGTTCCCGGTATACGGAGGGCCTCGTGGGGTGTTCCCGATATACGCCGGGTTTCATGGGGTGTTCCCGGTTTATGGAGGGTCTCGTGGGGTGTTCCTGGTATATGGCTGGTCTCGTGGGGTGTTCCCGGTATATGGCGAGCCCTGTAGGTTGTTCCAGGTATATGGCGGGTCTTGTGGGGTGTTCCCGGTATATGGCTGGTGTCGTGGGGTGTCCCCGGTACACGACGAGTCTTGTGGGGTGTTCCCGGGATATATAGCTGGTGTCGTGGGGTGTTCACGGGATATATGGCTGGTGTCTTGGGGTGTCCCCGGTATATAGCGGGTCTTGTGGGGTGTTCCCGGTATTTGGCTGGTGTCGTGGGGTGTCCCCGGTATATGGTGGGTCTTGTGGGGTGTTCCCAGTATATGGCTGGTGTCGTGGGGTGTCCCGGTATATGGCGGGTCTTGTGGGGTGTTCCTGGTATATGGCTGGTGTCGTGGGGTGTCCCCGGTATATGGCTGGTGTAATGGGGTGTCCCCGGTATATGGCTGGTGTCGAGAGGTGTCCCCAGTATATGGCTGGTGTCGAGGGGTGTCCCCGGTATATGGCGGGTCTTGTGGGGTGTTCCTGGTATATGGCTGGTGTCGTGGGGTGTTCCCGGTATATGGCTGGTGTCGAGGGGTGTCCCCGGTATATGGCTGGTGTCGTGGGGTGTTCTCAGTATATGGCTGGTGTCGAGGGGTGTCCCCGGTATATGGCTGGTGTCGAGGGGTGTCCCCGGTATATGGCGGGTCTTGTGGGGTGTTCCTGGTATATGGCTGGTGTCGTGGGGTGTTCCCGGTATATGGCTGGTGTCGAGGGGTGTCCCCGGTATATGGCTGGTGTCGTGGGGTGTTCTCGGTATATGGCTGGTGTCGAGGGGTGTTCCCGGTATATGGCTGGTGTCGAGGGGGGTCCCCGGTATATGGCGGGTCTTGTGGGGTGTTCCTGGTATATGGCGGGTCTTATGGGATGTTCCCGGTATATGGCTAGTGTCGAGGGGTGTCCCCGGTATATGGCTGGTGTCGAGGGGTGTTCTCGGTATATGGCGGGTTTTATGGGGTGTTCCCGGCATATGGCTGGTGTCGTGGGGTGTTCCCGGTATATGGCTGGTGTCGAGGGGTGTCCCCGGTATATGGCTGGTGTCGAGGGGTGTCCCCGGTATATGGCGGGTCTTGTGGGGTGTTCCCGGTATATGGCTGGTGTCGTGGGGTGTTCCCGGTATATGGCTGGTGTCGTGGGGTGTCCCCGGTATATGGCTGGTCTTGTGGGGTGTTCCCGGTATATGGCTGGTGTTGTGGGGTGTTCCCGGTATATAGCTGGTGTTGTGGGGTGTCCCCGGTATATGGCTGGTGTCGAGCGGTGTCCCCCGTATTTGGCTGGTGTCGAGGGGTGTCCCCGGTATATGGCTGGTGTCGTGGGGTGTTCCCGGTATATGGCTGGTGTCGAGGGGTGTCCCCGTTATATGGCTGGTGTCGAGGGGTCTTCCCGGTATATGGCGGGTCTTGTGGGGTGTTCCCGGTATATGGCTGGTCTCGTGGGGTGTTCCCGGTATATGGCGAGCCCTGTAGGTTGTTCCAGGTATATGGCGGGTCTTGTGGGGTGTTCCCGGTATATGGCTGGTGTCGTGGGGTGTCCCCGGTACACGACGAGTCTTGTGGGGTGTTCCCGGGATATATGGCTGGTGTCGTGGGGTGTTCCTGGGATATATGGCTGGTGTCGTGGGGTGTTCCTGGGATATATTGCTGGTGTCGTGGGGTGTCCCCGGTATATGGCGGGTCTTGTGGGGTGTTCCCGGTATTTGGCTGGTGTCGTGGGGTGTCCCCGGTATATGGCGGGTCTTGTGGGGTGTTCCCAGTATATGGCTGGTGTCGTGGGGTGTCCCGGTATATGGCGAGTCTTGTGGGGTGTTCCCGGTATTTGGCTGGTGTCGTGGGGTGTCCCCGGTATATGGCGGGTCTTGTGGGGTGTTCCCAGTATATGGCTGGTGTCGTGGGGTGTCCCGGTATATGGCGAGTCTTGTGGGGTGTTCCTGGTATATGGCTGGTGTCGTGGGGTGTCCCCGGTATATGGCTGGTGTAATGGGGTGTCCCCGGTATATGGCTGGTGTCGAGGGGTGTCCCCGGTATATGGCTGGTGTAATGGGGTGTCCCCGGTATATGGCTGGTGTCGAGGGGTGTCCCCGGTATATGGCTGGTGTCGAGGGGTGTCCCCGGTATATGGCTGGTGTCGAGGGGTGTCCCCGGTATATGGCGGGTCTTGTGAGGTGTTCCTGGTATATGGCTGGTGTCGTGGGGTGTTCCCGGTATATGGCTGGTGTCGAGGGGTGTCCCCGGTATATGGCTGGTGTCGTGGGGTGTTCTCAGTATATGGCTGGTGTCGAGGGGTGTCCCCGGTATATGGCTGGTGTCGAGGGGTGTCCCCGGTATATGGCGGGTCTTGTGGGGTGTTCCTGGTATATGGCTGGTGTCGTGGGGTGTTCTCGGTATATGGCTGGTGTCGAGGGGTGTCCCCGGTATATGGCTGGTGTCGAGGGGGGTCCCCGGTATATGGCGGGTCTTGTGGGGTGTTCCTGGTATATGGCGGGTCTTATGGGGTGTTCCCGGTATATGGCTAGTGTCGAGGGGTGTCCCCGGTATATGGCTGGTGTCAAGGGGTCTTCCCGGATATGGCGGGTCTTGTGGGGTGTTCCCGGTATATGGCTGGTGTCGTGGGGTGTTCTCGGTATATGGCGGGTTTTATGGGGTGTTCCCGGCGTACGGCTGGTGTCGTGGGGTGTTCCCGGTATATGGCTGGTGTCGAGGGGTGTCCCCGGTATATGGCTGGTGTCGAGGGGTGTCCCCGGTATATGGCGGGTCTTGTGGGGTGTTCCCGGTATATGGCTGGTGTCGTGGGGTGTTCCCGGTATATGGCTGGTGTCGTGGGGTGTCCCCGGTATATGGCTGGTGTTGTGGGGTGTTCCCGGTATATGGCTGGTGTTGTGGGGTGTTCCCGGTATATAGCTGGTGTTGTGGGGTGTCCCCGGTATATGGCTGGTGTCGAGCGGTGTCCCCCGTATTTGGCTGGTGTCGAGGGGTGTCCCCGGTATATGGCTGGTGTCGTGGGGTGTTCCCGGTATATGGCTGGTGTCGAGGGGTGTCCCCGGTATATGGCTGGTGTCGAGGGGTCTTCCCGTTATATGGCGGGTCTTGTGGGGTGTTCACGGTATATGGCTGGTGTCGTGGGGTGTTCTCGGTATATGGCGGGTCTTGTGGGGTGTTCCCAGTATATGGCTGGTGTCGTGGGGTGTTCTCGGTATATGGCGGGTCTCGGGGGGTGTTCCTGGTATATGGAGGACCTCGTGGGGTGTTCCTGGTATATGGCTGGTGTCGTGCGGTGTCCCGGGTATACGGCAGGTCTTGTGGGGTGTTCTTGATATACGGCGGGTCTCGTGGCGGTGTCCCTTTTATATGGAGGGCCTCGTGGGGTGTTCCCGGTATCTGGTGGGCCTCGTGGGGTATTCCCGGTATACGGAGGGCCTCGTGGGGTGTTCCCGATATACGCCGGGTCTCGTGGGGTGTTCACGGTATATGGAGGGTCTCGTGGGGTGTTCCTGGTATACGGCTGCTCTCGTGGGGTGTTCCCGGTATATGGAGGGTCTCGTGGGGTGTTCCTGGTATATGGCTGGTCTCGTGGGGTGTTCCTGGTATATGGCTGGTGTCGTGCGGTGTCCCGGGTATACGGCGGGTCTTGTGGGGTGTTCCCGGTATATGGCGAGCCTTGTGGGGAGTTCCAGGTATATGGCGGGTCTTGTGGGGTGTTCCCGGTATATGGCTGGTGTCGTGGGGTGTCCCCGGTACACGACGGGTCTTGTGGGGTGTTCCCGGGATATATGGCTGGTGTCATGGGGTGTTCCCGTTATATGGCAGGTCTTGTGGGGTGTTCCCGGTATATGGCTGGTGTCGTGGGGTGTCCCCGGTATATGGCGGGTCTTGTGGGGTGTTCCGGTATATGGCTGGTGTCGTGGGGTGTCCCCGGTATATGGCTGGTGTCGAGGGGTGTCCCCGGTATATGGCTGGTGTCGAGGGGTGTCCCCGGTATATGGCGTGTTCCCGGTATATGACTGGTGTCGTGGGGTGTTCCCGGTATATGACTGGTGTCGTGGGGTGTTCCCGGTATATGGCTGGTGTCGTGGGGTGTCCCCGGTATATGGCGGGTCTTGTGGGGTGTTCCCGGTATATGGCTGGTGTCGTGGGGTGTCCCCGGTATATGGCGGGTCTTGTGGGGTGTTCCCGGTATATGGCTGGTGTCGTGGGGTGTTCCCGGTATATGGCTGGTGTCGTGGGGTGTCCCCGGTATATGGCGGGTCTTGTGGGGTGTTCCCGGTATATGGCTGGTGTCGTGCGGTGTCCCGGGTATACGGCGGGTCTTGTGGGGTGTTCCCGGTATATGGCGAGCCTTGTGGGGTGTTCCAGGTATATGGCGGGTCTTGTGGGGTGTTCCCGGTATATGGCTGGTGTCTTGGGGTGTCCCCGGTACACGACGGGTCTTGTGGGGTGTTCCCGGGATATATGGCTGGTGTCATGGGGTGTTCCCGTTATATGGCGGGTCTTGTGGGGTGTTCCCGGTATATGGCTGGTGTCGTGGGGTGTCCCCGGTATATGGTGGGTCTTGTGGGGTGTTCCGGTATATGGCTGGTGTCGTGGGGTGTCCCCGGTATATGGCTGGTGTCGAGGGGTGTCCCCGGTATATGGCAGGTCTTGTGGGGTGTTCCCGGTATATGACTGGTGTCGTGGGGTGTTCCCGGTATATGACTGGTGTCGTGGGGTGTTCCCGGTATATGGCTGGTGTCGAGGGGTGTCCTCTGTATATGGCTGGTCTCGAGGGGTGTCCCCTGTATATGGCTGGTGTCGAGGGGTGTCCCCTGTATATGGCTGGTGTTGAGGGGTGTCCCCGGTATATGGCTGGTGTCGAGGGGTGTCCCCGGTATATGGCTGGTGTCGAGGGGTGTCCCCGGTATATGGCTGGTGTCGAGGGGTGTCCCCGGTATAAGGCTGGTTTCCAGGGGTGTCCCCGGTATATGGCTGGTGTCGAGGGGTGTCCCCGGTATATGGCGGGTCTTGTTGGGTGTTCCTTATGGTATTACAAACACATTCTCAGGCACTGTACAAAGTGTAGCTACACAGATGTATAGATACAGTGAAGGAAATAAGTATTTGACCCCTTGCTGTTTTTGTAAGTTTGCCCACTGACACAGACATGAACAGTCTATAATTTTAAGGGAAGGTTAATATTAACATTGAGAGATAGAATATCCAAAACAAAATCAAGAAAATCACATTGTATAAATTAGATACATTTTTTTGCATTTTGCAGTGAGAAATAAGTATTTGATCCCTCTGGCAAATAACACTTAATACTTGGTGGTGAAACCCTTGTTGGCAGCACAGCAGTCAGAGGTTTTTTGTAGTTGATGATGAGGGTTGTGCACATGTCAGGAGGAGTTTTGGTCCACTCCTCTTCGCAGATCATCTCTAAATCATTCAGATTTTGAGGCTGTCGCTTGGCAACGCGGAGCTTCAACTCCCTCCATAAGTTTTCTGTGGAATTAAGGTCTGGAGATTGTCTAGGCCACTCCATGACCTTACTGTGCTTCTTTTTGAGCCACTCCTGTGTTGCCTTGGCTGTATGTTTTGGGTCATTGTCTTGCAGGAAGACCCAGCCATGACCCATCTTCAATGCTCTTACTGAGGGAAGGAGGTTGTGAGCCAAAATCTCGCGATACATGACCCCAGGGCCGGCTCCAGGTTTTTCTGGGCCCCGGGCGAAAGAGTCTCAGTGGCCTCTTTAACACATACCACGATTCATGATGCAGAGATACGGCGGAGAAATATATATATATATAGTACAATGCAAAGATTTCACTTCTTACATTACATGAGTGATATCTACTGTAAATTCCACAATAGCTCAGAAACCAGCGTATCGCTCCACACAGAATACTGGCCCCCATATAAGGCTCCATACGGAATACTGGTCCCCATATAAGGCCCCATACAGAATACTGGCCCCCATATAAGGCCCCATACGGAATACTGGCCCCCATATAAGGCCCCATACGGAATACTGGCTCCCATATAAGGCCCCATACGGAATACTGGCCCCCATATAACGCCCCATACGGAATACTGGCCCCCATATAAGGCCCCATACGGAATACTGGCCCCCATATAAGGCCCCATACGGAATACTGGCCCCCATATAAGGCCCCATACGGAATACTGGCCCCCATATAAGGCCCCATACGGAATACTGGCTCCCATATAAGGCCCCATACGGAATACTGGCCCCCATATAACGCCCCATACGGAATACTGGCCCCCATATAAGGCCCCATACGGAATACTGGCCCCCATATAAGGCCCCATACGGAATACTGGCCCCCATATAAGGCCCCATACGGAATACTGGCTCCCATATAAGGCCCCATACGGAATACTTGCCCCCATATAAGGCCCCATACGGAATACTGGCCCCCATATAAGGCCCCATACGGAATACTGGCCCCCATATAAGGCCCCATACGGAATACTGGCCCCCATATAAGGCTCCATACGGAATACTGGCCCCCATATAAGGCCCCATACGGAATACTGGCCCCCATATAAGGCCCCATACGGAATACTGGCCCCCATATAAGGCCCCATACGGAATACTGGCCCCCATATAAGGCCCCATACGGAATACCGGCCCCCATATAACGCTCCATACAGAATACTGGCCCCCATATAACGCTCCATACAGAATACTGGCCCCCATATAAGGCCCCATACGGAATACTGGCCCCCATATAAGGCTCCATACGGAATACTGGCCCCATATAAGGCCCCATACAGAATACTGGCCCCCATATAAGGCTCCTTACGGAATACTGGCCCCCATATAAGGCTCCATACGGAATACTGGCCCCCATATAAGGCCCCATACGGAATACTGGCCCCCATATAAGGCCCCATACGAAATACTGGCCCCCATATAAGGCCCCATACGGAATACTGGCCCCCATATAAGGCCCCATACGGAATACTGGCCCCCATATAAGGCTCCATACGGAATACTGGCCCCCATATAAGGCTCCATACGGAATACTGGCCCCCATATAAGGCTCCATACGGAATACTGGCCCCCATATAAGGCTCCATACGGAATACTGGCCCCCATATAAGGCCCCATACGGAATACTGGCCCCCATATAAGGCTCCATACGGAATACTGGCCCCCATAGAAGGCTCCATACGGAATACTGGCCCCCTTATAAGGCTCCATACGGAATACTGGCCCCCGTATAAGGCTCCATACGGAATACTGGCCCCCGTATAAGGCTCCATACGGAATACTGGCCCCCGTATAAGGCTCCATACGGAATACTGGCCCCCGTATAAGGCTCCATACGGAATACTGGCCCCCATATAAGGCTCCATACGGAATACTGGCCCCCATATAAGGCTCCATACGGAATACTGGCCCCCGTATAAGGCTCCATACGGAATACTGGCCCCCGTATAAGGCTCCATACGGAATACTGGCCCCAGTATAAGGCTCCATACGGAATACTGGCCCCCATATAAGGCTCTATACGGAATACTGGCCCCCATATAAGGCTCCATACGGAATACTGGCCCCCATATAAGGCTCCATACGGAATACTGGCCCCCCATATAAGGCTCCATACGGAATACTGGCCCCCATATAAGGCCCCATACGGAATACTGGCCCCCATATAAGGCTCCATACGGAATACTGGCCTCCATATAAGGCTCCATACGGAATACTGGCCCCCATATAAGGCTCCATACAGAATACTGGCCTCCATATAACGCTCCATACAGGATACTGGCCCCCTTATAAAGCTCCATACAGGATACTGGCCCCCATATAACGCTCCATACAGGATACTGGTCCCCTTATAAAACTCCATACAGGATACTGGCCCCCATATAACGCTCCATACAGGATACAGGTCCCCTTATAACGCTCCATACAGGATACCGGTCCCCATATAATGCTGCATGCAGGCTGTTACCCCCCACATAATGCCCCATACAGGCCCCCCCCCCTTTTAATGCTCCATGCAGGCTGTTACCCCCCACATAATGCCCCATACAGGCTGCCCCCCCCTTATAATGCTCCATGCAGGCTGTTCCCCCCCCACAAAATGCACTATGCAGGCTGCCCCCCCCCTTATAATGCACGATGCAGGCTGCCTCCCCCCCCTTTATAATGCCCCATGCAGGCTGTTCCACACCTTATAATGCCCCAAGCAGGATGTCACCCCTCCTCTTTATAATGCCCCATGCAGGATGCCCCCCCCTCTCTTTATAATGCCCCATGCAGGATGCCCCCCCTCTTTTTATAATGCCCCATGCAGGATGCTCCCCCCTCTCTTTATAATGCCCCATGCAGGATGCCCCCCCTCTTTTTATAATGCCCCATACAGGATGTCCCCCCCTCTCTTTATAATGCCCCATGCAGGATGCCCCCCCCTCTCTTTATAATGCCCCATACAGGATGTCCCCCCCTCTCTTTATAATGCCCCATGCAGGATGTCCCCCCCTCTCTTTATAATGCCCCATGCAGGATGCCCCCCCTCTCTTTATAATGCCCCATACAGGATGTCCCCCCCTCTCTTTATAATGCCCCATGCAGGATGCCCCCCCCTCTCTTTATAATGCCCCATACAGGATGTCCCCCCCTCTCTTTATAATGCCCCATGCAGGATGCCCCCCCCCTTCTCTTTATAATGCCCCATGCAGGATGCCCCCCCCTCTCTTTATAATGCCCCATGCAGGATGCCCCCCCTCTCTTTATAATGCCCCATGCAGGATGCCCCCCCCTCTCTTTATAATGCCCCATGCAGGATGCCCCCCCCTTCTCTTTATACTGCCCCATGCAGGATGCCCCCCCCTCTCTTTATAATGCCCCATACAGGATGTCCCCCCCTCTCTTTATAATGCCCCATGCAGGATGCCCCCCCCCTTCTCTTTATAATGCCCCATACAGGATGTCCCCCCCTCTCTTTATAATGCCCCATGCAGGATGCCCCCCCCCTTCTCTTTATAATGCCCCATGCAGGATGCCCCCCCTCTCTTTATAATGCCCCATGCAGGATGCCCCCCCCTCTCTTTATAATGCCCCATGCAGGATGCCCCCCCCTTCTCTTTATACTGCTCCATGCAGGATGCCCCCCCCTCTCTTTATAATGCCCCATACAGGATGTCCCCCCCTCTCTTTATAATGCCCCATGCAGGATGCCCCCCCCTCTCTTTATAATGCCCCATGCAGGATGCCCCCCCCTTCTCTTTATACTGCCCCATACAGGATGTCCCCCCCTCTCTTTATAATGCCCCATGCAGGATGCCCCCCCCTCTTTATAATGCCCCATGCAGGATGCCCCCCCCTCTCTTTATAATGCCCCATGCAGGATGCCCCCCTCTCTTTATAATGCCCCATACAGGATGTCCCCCCTTCTCTTTATAATGCCCCATGCAGGATGCCCCCCCCCTCTCTTTATAATGCCCCATGCAGGATGCCCCCCCCTCTCTTTATAATGCCCCATACAGGATGTCCCCCCCTCTCTTTATAATGCCCCATGCAGGATGTCCCCCCCTCTCTTTATAATGCCCCATGCAGGATGCCCCCCCCTCTCTTTATAATGCCCCATGCAGGATGCCCCCCCTCTCTTTATAATGCCCCATGCAGGATGCCCCCCCTTCTCTTTATACTGCCCCATGCAGGATGCCCCCCCCTCTCTTTATAATGCCCCATACAAGATGTCCCCCCCTCTCTTTATAATACCCCATGCAGGATGTCCCCCCCTCTCTTTATACTGCCCCATGCAGGATGTCACCCCCCCTCTCTTTATAATGCTCCATGCAGGATGCCCCCCCCCTCTCTTTATAATGCCCCATGCAGGATGCCCCCCCTTCTCTTTATAATGCCCCATGCAGGATGCCCCCCCTCTCTTTATAATGCCCCATACAGGATTTCCCCCCCTCTCTTTATAATGCCCCATGCAGGATGCCCCCCCCTCTCTTTATAATGCCCCATGCAGGATGCCCCCCCCTTCTCTTTATAATGCCCCATGCAGGATGCCCCCCCCTCTCTTTATAGTGCCCCATACAGGATGTCCCCCCCCTCTCTTTATAATGCCCCATGCAGGATGCCCCCCCCCTTCTCTTTATACTGCCCCATGCAGGATGCCCCCCCTCTCTTTATAGTGCCCCATACAGGATGTCCCCCCCTCTCTTTATAATGCCCCATGCAGGATGCCCCCCCTCTCTTTATAATGCCCCATGCAGGATGCCCCCCCCTCTCTTTGTAATGCCCCATGCAGGATGTCCCCCCCTCTCTTTATAATGCCCCATGCAGGATGCCCCCCCCTTCTCTTTATACTGCCCCATGCAGGATGCCCCCCCCTCTCTTTATACTGCCCCATACAGGATGTCCCCCCCTCTCTTTATAATGCCCCATACAGGATGTCCCCCCCTCTCTTTATACTGCCCCATACAGGATGTCCCCCCCTCTCTTTATAATGCCCCATGCAGGATGTCCCCCCCTCTCTTTATAATGCCCCATGCAGGATGCCCCCCCTCTCTTTATAATGCCCCATACAGGATGTCCCCCCCTCTCTTTATAATGCCCCATGCAGGATGCCCCCCCCTCTCTTTATAATGCCCCATACAGGATGTCCCCCCCTCTCTTTATAATGCCCCATGCAGGATGCCCCCCCCCCTTCTCTTTATAATGCCCCATGCAGGATGCCCCCCCCTCTCTTTATAATGCCCCATGCAGGATGCCCCCCCTCTCTTTATAATGCCCCATGCAGGATGCCCCCCCCTCTCTTTATAATGCCCCATGCAGGATGCCCCCCCCTTCTCTTTATACTGCCCCATGCAGGATGCCCCCCCCTCTCTTTATAATGCCCCATACAGGATGTCCCCCCCTCTCTTTATAATGCCCCATGCAGGATGCCCCCCCCCTTCTCTTTATAATGCCCCATACAGGATGTCCCCCCCTCTCTTTATAATGCCCCATGCAGTATGCCCCCCCCTTCTCTTTATAATGCCCCATGCAGGATGCCCCCCCTCTCTTTATAATGCCCCATGCAGGATGCCCCCCCCTCTCTTTATAATGCCCCATGCAGGATGCCCCCCCCTTCTCTTTATACTGCTCCATGCAGGATGCCCCCCCCTCTCTTTATAATGCCCCATACAGGATGTCCCCCCCTCTCTTTATAATGCCCCATGCAGGATGCCCCCCCCTCTCTTTATAATGCCCCATGCAGGATGCCCCCCCCCTTCTCTTTATACTGCCCCATACAGGATGTCCCCCCCTCTCTTTATAATGCCCCATGCAGGATGCCCCCCCCTCTTTATAATGCCCCATGCAGGATGCCCCCCCCTCTCTTTATAATGCCCCATGCAGGATGCCCCCCTCTCTTTATAATGCCCCATACAGGATGTCCCCCCTTCTCTTTATAATGCCCCATGCAGGATGCCCCCCCCCTCTCTTTATAATGCCCCATGCAGGATGCCCCCCCCTCTCTTTATAATGCCCCATACAGGATGTCCCCCCCTCTCTTTATAATGCCCCATGCAGGATGTCCCCCCCTCTCTTTATAATGCCCCATGCAGGATGCCCCCCCCTCTCTTTATAATGCCCCATGCAGGATGCCCCCCCTCTCTTTATAATGCCCCATGCAGGATGCCCCCCCTTCTCTTTATACTGCCCCATGCAGGATGCCCCCCCCTCTCTTTATAATGCCCCATACAAGATGTCCCCCCCTCTCTTTATAATACCCCATGCAGGATGTCCCCCCCTCTCTTTATACTGCCCCATGCAGGATGTCACCCCCCCTCTCTTTATAATGCTCCATGCAGGATGCCCCCCCCCTCTCTTTATAATGCCCCATGCAGGATGCCCCCCCTTCTCTTTATAATGCCCCATGCAGGATGCCCCCCCTCTCTTTATAATGCCCCATACAGGATTTCCCCCCCTCTCTTTATAATGCCCCATGCAGGATGCCCCCCCCTCTCTTTATAATGCCCCATGCAGGATGCCCCCCCCTTCTCTTTATAATGCCCCATGCAGGATGCCCCCCCCTCTCTTTATAGTGCCCCATACAGGATGTCCCCCCCTCTCTTTATAATGCCCCATGCAGGATGCCCCCCCCCCTTCTCTTTATACTGCCCCATGCAGGATGCCCCCCCTCTCTTTATAGTGCCCCATACAGGATGTCCCCCCCTCTCTTTATAATGCCCCATGCAGGATGCCCCCCCTCTCTTTATAATGCCCCATGCAGGATGCCCCCCCCTCTCTTTGTAATGCCCCATGCAGGATGCCCCCCCCTCTCTTTATAATGCCCCATGCAGGATGTCCCCCCCTCTCTTTATAATGCCCCATGCAGGATGCCCCCCCCTTCTCTTTATACTGCCCCATGCAGGATGCCCCCCCCTCTCTTTATAATGCCCCATACAGGATGTCCCCCCCTCTCTTTATAATGCCCCATACAGGATGTCCCCCCCTCTCTTTATACTGCCCCATGCCTCCATACATTTAAAAAAAAAAATCAAATACTCACCTCCCTTCTGCTACCTGCTGCCCGCTGCCCGCTCCAGCGTTGTCGGCGTCTTCCCGCTCAGCGCTCCCTGCGACGGCTCAGGGGAGGGCACGGTGGAAAGACGTCACCGCACCCTCTGACCTGAGACGTCACAGGGAGCGCAGAGCAGGAAGACAGCTGATCTGCGGAGGCACAGGGAGAGGCAATTATCCGGCTGCCGGGGCCCTGAGCAAGCGGCGGAGAAGGGCGGGCGCTGACACCGCTCTCCTCCGCCCATAGCCCAGCGGGGTGCGCGACCGCCAGTGGGCCCCTCTGCCTGCTCAGGGCCCCGGCATTTGCCCGGGTGCGCCGGGTGCTGACGCCGGCCCTGCATGACCCCATCCATCTTCCCTTCAGTATGGTGCAGTCGTCATGTCCCCTTTGCAGAAAAGCACCCCCAAAGTATAATGTTTCCCCCACCATGCTTCACAGTTGGGACGATGTTCTTAGGGTTGTACTCATCCTTCTTCCTCCAAACACGTCGAGTTGAGTTAATGCCAAAGAGCTCAATTTTTGTCTCATCTGACCACAGCACCTTCTGCCAATAACTCACAGAATCATCCAGGTGTTCATTGGAAACTTCAGAGGGGCCTGCACATGTGCCTTCTTGAGCAGGGGGACATTGCGGGCACTGCAGCATTTTAAACCTTTAAGGCGTAATGTGTTACCAATGGTTTTCTTGGTGACTGCGGTCCCAGCTGCCTTGAGATCATTAACAAGTTCCCCCCATGTAGTTTTAGGCTGATCTCTCACCTTCCTCATGATGAAGGATACCCCACAAGGTGAGATTTTACATGGTGCCCCAGATCGATGTGAATTGACAGTCATTCTGTATTTCTTCCATTTTCTTACTATTGCACCAACCGTTGTCTCCTTCTCACCCAGCGTCTTACTTATGGTTTTGTAGCCCATTCCAGCTTTGTGCAGGTCTATGATCTTGTCCCTGACATCCTTAGAAAGCTCTTTGGTCTTGCCCATGTTGTAGAGGTCAGCGTCTGACTGATTAATGGAGTCTGTGGACAGGAGTCTTTTATACAGGTGACTATGTAAGACAGCCGTCTGTAATACAGGTAATGAGCTGATTAGGAGCCAGAACTCATAATGGTTTGTAGGGGATCAAATACTTATTTTCCCCGCTGTACAGAGGGCGGCACAGACGTCAGGGCTCGCTGGCTGGGGGTCTCACGGTATTGTGGCCACAGGGGCGGCACTGACATTATTAGTTTCTTACATTCTGAATAATTTGGCTTCTCCCCAATTAACAGCCGGTAACAGGATGTAATTATCTGCAGTGAGGAGTCACCGGCCCGGGGCCGCGCTGCCATCGCTCCTCTCCACACCTTGTATTCATACCGGTCTCCCCCTCAGATCGCGGCCGCGGCGTCATCACAGGGGAGCAGCCGCGGGAATTATCTATCATCACTGCGCAGAATGCAGGAGCGGCCGAATCATGATTAATAATAAAGGAGTCGTGTATCCAAGCCTCAGCTGACCTAGATACCTGCCCGGGTCACACGTTCTCGCCCATCGTCCCCGATCTTCTGGAATATTCCATCTTTATTAAATTCTTATGGGCAGTGAGACTGGATTCCTCATCGCTGATAACATCGAGATTTCTTCGTGTTCTACGCCCGCCAGGACCCAGCGACATGGCAGCTTCAGATATGTGAGACGACAGAAACCAGCGGTGACTGCCAGCAGCGGTCGTAAGAAGCGAGTCATGTGACGACAGAAACCAGTGGTGACTGGCAGCGGCGGTCGTAAGAACCGAGTCATGTGACAACAGAAACCAGCGGTGACTGCCAGCGGCGGTCGTAAGAAGCGAGTCATGTGACGACAGAAACCAGTGGTGACTGCCAGCGGCGGTCGTAAGAAGCGAGTCATGTGACGACAGAAACTAGTGGTGACTGCCAGCGGCGGTCGTAAGAAGCGAGTCATGTGACGACAGAAACCAGTGGTGACTGCCAGCGGCGGTCGTAAGAACCGAGTCATGTGACGACAGAAACCAGTGGTGACTGCCAGCGGCGGTCGTAAGAAGCGAGTCATGTGACGACAGAAACAAGTGGTGACTGCCAGCGGCGGTCGTAAGAAGCGAGTCATGTGACGACAGAAACCAGTGGTGACTGCCAGCGGCGGTCGTAAGAAGCGAGTCATGTGACGACAGAAACCAGTGGTGACTGCCAGCGGCGGTCGTAAGAAGCGAGTCATGTGACGACAGAAACAAGTGGTGACTGCCAGCGGCGGTCGTAAGAAGCGAGTCATGTGACGACAGAAACCAGTGGTGACTGCCAGCGGCGGTCGTAAGAAGCGAGTCATGTGACGACAGAAACCAGCGGTGATGGCCAGCGGCGGTCGTAAGAACCGAGTCATGTGACAACAGAAACCAGCGGTGACTGCCAGCAGCGGTCGTATTCGCCATTGACTGCAGCTGTTTGTAGGCGACGGACGGTTTCCATAAACGGAGAAATCACAACATGGCTCCAAACATAAAAGCTTTAATTGGATTTGGCGCTGGGCTCCTACACTTGCAGTGATGACGCTCCGCCATTACCGGCGGCACTCCGCCATCTTACCGGCGGCGCTCTATGCAAACTACAGGATACATCTCAGAAGGGCTTCTCGGATCCAGGCTCTCCGGATACGCTGCTCTTTCGGCCTCGCGAGTCTCCGTCTGTCCTGAATAATGGCGCAGCTTTATCCTTTATAATTGGCTGATGGGGGATGGAGGCTGGAGTCCGATGACGGCCGGGGGGGGGGCACCGATATCGCTCCAGACGTCCTCTATAGGGGGGCGCCGACTACCTGCAGATACATGAATTCCAGACACACTCAACCTCGGCTCCCTATCAGTGAACCTGAATACTGCTCCGAAGCCATCCCAATACTTCTCACAGCTGAGGGTTTGTAACAGTGTAACTTCCTCTGCCAGCTGAACAGCCTGCACTACACGCTGATACAATTCACCTGCACTGATACACTGTAACAAACTCAGCAGGACATGAGAAGTGTCAGGGTTCAGTCTCTGGATGTCAGTGACAGGAATCCCACCACAGCCCGGACTATAGCCTGTGCTTAACGTCTCATGTCGTCTGCTCCAGTCACATCCAGAGCTGCAATCACAGTTCTGCTGCATTATTATTATTATGGGAACGCAGTGCATTCGCAGAGCTTAGGTTGTGGCAGCTTTGGATGTGAATAGAGAAAATGATGTAAAAGTATCTAAAAAAAGAAGCCATAAAGTGAGAGGACGGCTGCGAATGCCGTAGAGGGCGGAGCGGAGAGCGTGCGCGGCGTACTGACCTCTAACCCAGCAGCTTCTGGCTCTGTTTATCCACCGCGACCACCACGTTGTTGTAATTCCCGCCTGCAACACAGAGACGCCGTCCGTTATATCATCAGCAGTAACGATGTGATCAGACGCTGCCCCCTACTGGCTGATCGATAGCAAGGCCGCCCAGGCTGATACACTGTAACAAACTATCAGGACGGAGAGAGGGTCCAGATCACATTATGGGGACATCAGACGATCCCCCCAGAGCTGCACACTCACCGTCTCTGCCCCCCAGGCCCTCACACATCACCCTCCATCATGGTATATAGGAGATACTGACCCACTGTAACAACCCCCCAGCTGTAGGCAGCATTGCGATTGGCCTTCAGGCTCTGGGTGTTGCATTCACTGACATGAAGCAGTGATCCAGGCCTGATCCAGTGCTGAGTTGGTGTGACGCCGGCACCGCGGTGATCCACCACTCACCGTGATAATCTTTGGGATATTTGTGTCTCAGGCTTCTCCCATCTGGAATGAAACAGAAATGAGAAATGAAGTGACGGATCCCATACTGGAGGCCCCGGGGCCACATGCCGCCCTCTCCCATCATGGGTTATAACAAGCAGTGCAGCCGTCACAGGGACACCCCCCCCCCAGAATATCTTTCTCCTTAGCGACCTCACTATACACCCCCAGCCTCCGGACCCTGGACATACCCGCCGGACCGGCCAGCACCCAGCTTTCCCGCGGGCAGGCAAAGCACTGACCTGAGCTCCCCCTCTGCTTGATGCACTGGCCCCTGTTCGGGATGCCCTCGGCCGGGCTGCCGGGGTTTATGATGTGGCATTCGTACCCGGTGGGGCAGTGCAGCGGCTCGTCCCCGTCTTCTGTCGTGCTGCACGCCTCCGCTGCGAAGGGCAGAAGGATGATTCTCCATGGGAGGGAAATCCCCAGAGAAAGGGAAGACTCTCATCATCCAGACATCACCCATCATCACTAATGATCACTCATCATCACACATCATCAGCCGTCATCACCCGTCATCACTAATGATCACACAATCACCCGCCATCACACATCATCACCCGTCATCACACATCATCACCAGTCATCACACATCATCAGCCGTCATCACCCATCATCACTAATGATCACACAATCACCCGCCATCACACATCATCACCCGTCATCACACATCATCAGCCGTCATCACACATCACCCGTCATCACACATCACCCGTCATCACACATCATCAGCCGTCATCACACATCATCACCCGTCATCACACATCATCAGCCGTCATCACCCGTCATCACTAATGATCACACAATCACCCGCCATCACACATCATCACCCGTCATCACACATCATCACCCGTCATCACACATCATCACCAGTCATCACACATCATCAGCCGTCATCACACATCACCCGTCATCACACATCATCAGCCGTCATCACACATGATCACCCGTCATCACACATCACCCGCCATCACACATCATCACCCGTCATCACACATCACCAGTCATCACACATCATCACCAGTCATCACACATCATCAGCCGTCATCACACATAATCACCCGCCATCACACATCATCACCCGTCATCACACATCATCACCAGTCATCACACATCATCACCAGTCATCACACATCACCCGTCATCACACATCACCCGCCATCACACATCATCACCCGTCATCACACATCATCAGCCGTCATCACTAATGATCACACAATCACCCGCCATCACACATCATCACCCGTCATCACACATCATCACCCGTCATCACACATCATCAGCCGTCATCACCCGTCATCACTAATGATCACACAATCACCCGCCATCACACATCATCACCCGTCATCACACATCATCACCCGTCATCACACATCATCAGCCGTCATCACACATCATCAGCCGTCATCACCCGTCATCACTAATGATCACACAATCACCCGCCATCACACATCATCACCCGTCATCACACATCATCACCCGTCATCACACATCATCAGCCGTCATCACACATCACCCGTCATCACACATCATCAGCCGTCATCACACATCATCACCCGTCATCACACATCATCACCCGTCATCACACATCATCAGCCGTCATCACACATCATCAGCCGTCATCACCCGTCATCACTAATGATCACACAATCACCCGCCATCACACATCATCACCCGTCATCACACATCATCACCCGTCATCACACATCATCAGCCGTCATCACACATCACCCGTCATCACACATCATCAGCCGTCATCACACATCATCACCCGTCATCACACATCATCACCCGTCATCACACATCATCAGCCGTCATCACACATCATCAGCCGTCATCACCCGTCATCACTAATGATCACACAATCACCCGCCATCACACATCATCACCCGTCATCACACATCATCACCCGTCATCACACATCATCAGCCGTCATCACACATCACCCGTCATCACACATCATCAGCCGTCATCACACATCATCACCCGTCATCACACATCATCAGCCGTCATCACCCGTCATCACTAATGATCACACAATCACCCGCCATCACACATCATCACCCGTCATCACACATCATCACCCGTCATCACACATCATCACCAGTCATCACACATCATCAGCCGTCATCACACATCACCCGTCATCACACATCATCAGCCGTCATCACACATAATCACCCGCCATCACACATCATCACCCGTCATCACACATCATCACCAGTCATCACACATCATCACCAGTCATCACACATCACCCGTCATCACACATCACCCGCCATCACACATCATCACATATCATCACCCGCCATCACACATCATCACCCGTCATCACACATCATCACCCGTCATCAGTAGTTCAGGTACCTTGTAGCGCTTCCTCTGGGCCGTCCAGTAACCAGCCGTTACCCCCCAGCCAGCGAGGTTTGGGCTGCACAAGCCAATCCAGCACTGCGATGACACAAAGGGCGATGTGCTCAGTAAAAGACAGGGGGCGCATAAGGAAAAGGAGGGGGGCGCACAAGGAAAAGGAGGGGGGCGCACAAGGAAAAGGAGGGGGGCGCATAAGGAAAAGGAGGGGGGTGCACAAGGAAAAGGCAGGGGGCGCACAAGGAAAAGGCAGGGGGCGCACAAGGAAAAGGAGGGGGGCGCACAAGGAAAAGGAGGGGGGCGCACAAGGAAAAGGAGGGGGGCGAACAAGGAAAAGGCAGAGGGCGCACAAGGAAAAGGCAGAGGGCGAACAAGGAAAAGGCAGGGGGCGCACAAGGAAAAGGCAGAGGGCGCACAAGGAAAAGGCAGATGGCGAACAAGGAAAAGGGGAGGGCGCACAAGGAAAAGGAGGGGGGCGCATAAGGAAAAGGAGGGGGGCGCGCAAGGAAAAGGCAGAGGGCGCACAAGGAAAAGGCAGAGGGCGCACAAGGAAAAGGCAGAGGGCGAACAAGGAAAAGGCAGGGGGTGCACAAGGAAAAGGCAGGGGGCGCACAAGGAAAAGGGGAGGGCGCACAAGGAAAAGGCAGAGGGCGCACAAGGAAAAGGCAGAGGGCGCACAAGGAAAAGGTGGGGGGGCGCACAAGGAAAAGGCAGGGGGCGCACAAGGAAAAGGCAGGGGGCGCACAAGGAAAAGGCAGGGGGCGCACAAGGAAAAGGGGAGGGCGCACAAGGAAAAGGAAGGGGGCGCACAAGGAAAAGGCAGGGGGCGCACAAGGAAAAGGGGGGGCGCACAAGGAAGAGGCGGGGGCGCACAAGGAAGAGGCAGGGGGCGAACAAGGAAAAGGCGGGGGCGCACAAGGAAAAGGAGGAAGACGCACAAGGAAAAGGCAGGGGGCGCATAAGGAAAAGGAGGAAGACGCACAAGGAAAAGGCAGGGGGCGCACAAGGAAAAGGGGGGGCGCACAAGGAAGAGGCGGAGGCGCACAATGAAGAGGCAGGGGGCGAACAAGGAAAAGGGGGGCGCACAAGGAAGAGGCGGGGGCGCACAAGCAAGAGGCAGGGGGCAAACAAAGAAAAGGGGGGGCGCACAAGGAAGAGGCGGGGGCGCACAAGGAAGAGGCGGGGGGCGCACAAGGAAAAGGAGGAGGGCGCACAAGGAAAAGGCAGGGGGCGCACAAGGAAGAGGCGGGGGGCGCACAAGGAAATGGAGGAAGGCGCACAAGGAAAAGGCAGGGGGCGCACAAGGAAGAGGCAGGGAGCGCACAAGGAAAAGGCGGGGGACGCACAAAGAAAAGGCGGGGGGAGCACAAGGAAAAGGAGGAAG
The DNA here is from genome assembly GCF_046119375.1 of Phyllobates terribilis. Classification (NCBI taxonomy): domain Eukaryota; kingdom Metazoa; phylum Chordata; class Amphibia; order Anura; family Dendrobatidae; genus Phyllobates; species Phyllobates terribilis. The sequence continues at coordinate 35,253,798 of NW_027362774.1, read as the reverse complement.
GCGCACAAGGAAAAGGCAGGGGGCGCACAAGGAAGAGGCAGGGAGCGCACAAGGAAAAGGTGGGGGGCACACAAGGAAAAAGCAGGGGGTGCACAAGGAAAAGGGAGGGGGCGTACAAGGAAGAGGCGGGGGGCGCACAAGGAAAAGGAGGAGGGCGCACAAGGAAAAGGCAGGGGGCGCACAAGGAAAAGGCAGGGGGCGCACAAGGAAGAGGCGGGAGGCGCACAAGGAAAAGGCAGGAGGCGCACAAAGAAACGGCAGGGGACGCACAAGGAAGAGTCGGGGGGCGCACAAGGAAAAGGCAGGGGGCGCACAAGGAAAAGACGGGGGCACACAAGGAAAAGGCAGGGGGCACACAAGGAAAAGGCAGGGGGCACACAAGGAAAAGGCGGGGGGGGCACACAAGGAAAAGGCGGGGAGGCACACAAGGAAAAGGATGGGGGGTGCACAAGCAAAAGGCGGGGGCGCACAACGAAAAGGTGGGGGACACAAGGAAAAGGCGGGGGAACACAAAGAAAAGGCGGGAGGCGCACAAGGAAAAGGCGGGGGGCACACAAGGAAAAGGCGGGGGGGCACAAGGAAAAGTCAGGGAGCGCACAAGGAAAAGGCGGGGGACGCACAAAGAAAAGGCGGGGGAGCACAAGGAAAAGGCGGGGGGCACACAAGGAAAAGGCGGGGCGCACAAGGAAAAAGCAGGGGGTGCACAAAGAAAAGGGAGGCGCACAAGGAAAAGGCAGGGGGCGCACAAGGAAGAGGCGGGGGGCGCACAAGGAAAAGGAGGAGGGTGCACAAGGAAAAGGCAGGGGGCGCACAAGGAAAAGGCAGGGGGCACACAAGGAAGAGGCGGGGGGCGCACAAGGAAAAGGCGGGGGGCGCACAAAGAAAAGGCAGGGGGCGCACAAGGAAGAAGCGGGTGGCGCATAAGGAAAAGGAGGGGGCGCACAAGGAAAAGGCAGAGGGCGAACAAGGAAAAGGCAGGGAGCGCACAAGGAAAAGGCAGGGGGCGCACAAGGAAAAGGCAGGGGGCGCACAAGGAAAAGGGGGGCGCACAAGGAAAAGGCGGCGGGCGCACAAAGAAAAGGCAGGGGGCGCACAAGAAAAAGGAGGAGGGTGCACAAGGAAAAGGCAGGGGGCGCACAAGGAAAAGGCGGGGGGCGCACAAGGAAAAGGCAGGGGGGCGCACAAGGAAAAGGCGGGGGGCGCACAAAGAAAAGGCAGAGGGCGTACAAGGAAGAAGCGGGGGGGTGCACAAGGAAAAGGAGGGGGGCGCACAAGGAAAAGGCAGAGGGCGAACAAGGAAAAGGCAGGGAGCGCACAAGGAAAAGGCAGGCGGCGCACAAGGAAAAGGCAGGGGGCGCACAAGGAAAAGGGGGGCGCACAAGGAAAAGGCAGGGAGTGCACAAGGAAAAGGCAGGGGGCGCACAAGGAAAAGGGGGGCGCACAAGGAAAAGGCGGCGGGCGCACAAGGAAAAGGCGGGGGCGCACAGGGAAAAGGGGTGGCGCACAAGGAAAAAGGGGGGCGCACAAGGAAAAGGCAGGGGGCGCACAAGGAAAAGGCAGGGGGCGCACAAGGAAAAGGCAGGGAGCGCACAAGGAAAAGGCGGGGGGCGCACAAAGAAAAGGCAGGGGGCGCACAAGGAAAAGGCAGGGGGAGCACAAGGAAAAGGGGCACACAAGGAAAAGGGGCGCACAAGGAAAAGGGGCGCACAAGGAAAAAGCAGAGGGCGCACAAGGAAGAAGCGGGTGGCGCACAAGGAAAAGGCAGAGGGCGAACAAGGAAAAGGCAGGGAGCGCACAAGGAAAAGGCAGGGGGCGCACAAGGAAAAGGCAGGGGGCGCACAAGGAAAAGGGGGGCGCACAAGGAAAAGGCGGCCGGCGCACAAAGAAAAGGGAGGGGGCGCACAAGAAAAAGGAGGAGGACGCACAAGGAAAAGGCAGGGGGCGCACAAGGAAAAGGCGGGGGGCGCACAAGGAAAAGGCAGAGGGGCGCACAAGGAAAAGGCGGGGGGCGCACAAAGAAAAGGCAGAGGGCGTACAAGGAAGAAGCGGGGGGTGCACAAGGAAAAGGAGGGGGGCGCACAAGGAAAAGGCAGAGGGCGAACAAGGAAAAGGCAGGGAGCGCACAAGGAAAAGGCAGGGGGCGCACAAGGAAAAGGTGGGGGCGCACAGGGAAAAGGGGTGGCGCACAAGGAAAAAGGGGGGCGCACAAGGAAAAGGCAGGGGGCGCACAAGGAAAAGGCAGGGGGCGCACAAGGAAAAGGCAGGGAGCGCACAAGGAAAAGGCGGGGGGCGCACAAAGAAAAGGCAGGGGGCGCACAAGAAAAAGGAGGAGGACACACAAGGAAAAGGCAGGGGGTGCACAAGGAAAAGGCAGGGGGCGCACAAGGAAAAGGCGGGGGGTGCACAAGGAAAAGGCGGGGGACGCACAAGGAAAAGGCGGGGGGGCGCACAAAGAAAAGGCAGGGGGCGCACAAGAAAAAGGAGGAGGACACACAAGGAAAAGGCAGGGGGTGCACAAGGAAAAGGCAGGGGGCGCACAAGGAAAAGGCGGGGGGTGCACAAGGAAAAGGCGGGGGACGCACAAGGAAAAGGCGGGGGGGCGCACAAGGAAAAGGAAAAGGCAGGGGGCGCACAAGGAAAAGGGGGGAGCACAAGGAAAAGGGGCACACAAGGAAAAGGGGCGCACAAGGAAAAGGGGCGCACAAGGAAAAGGCGGGGGGCGCACAAGAAAGAGGCAGGGGGCGCACAAGGAAGAGGCAGGGGGCCACAAGGAAAAGGAGGAAGACGCACAAGGAAAAAGCGGGGGGTGCATAAAGAAAAGGCAGGGGACGCACAAGGAAGAGTCAGGCGGCGCACAGGGAAAAGGCGGGGGGTGCACAAGGAAAAGACGGGGGCACACAAGGAAAAGGCAGGGGGCGCACAAGGAAAAGACGGGGGCGCACAACGAAAAGGTAGGGGCACACAAGGAAAAGGCGGGCGGGTGCACAAGGAAAAGGATGGGGGGCGCACAAGCAAAAGGCGGGGGCGCATAACGAAAAGGTGGGGGGCACACAAGGAAAAGGCAGGGGGCGCACAAGGAAAAGGGGGGGCGCACAAGGAAGAGGCGGGGGCGCACAAGGAAAAGGCAGGGGGAGCACAAGGAAAAGGGGGGGCGAACAAGGAAAAGGCAGGGGGAGCACAGTACACCGGCTGCCAAATATAGAAGGGTTAATAGATGGTATTTTGTTAAGATAAAAATAAAGTGACCCAAGAAAAGAAAAATGTATATTCCATCAGATACTGATGATGGAGGCGACGTGTGGTCAACAGATACTGATAATGGAGGCGGCGGGTGGTCACCAGATACTGATGATGGAGGCGGCGGGTGGTCACCAGATACTAATGATGGAGGTGACGGGCGGTCACCAGATACTGATGGAGGAGACGGGTGGTCAACAGATACTGATGATGGAGGAGACGGGTGGTCAACAGATACTGATAATGGAGGCGGCGGGTGGTCACCAGATACTGATGATGGAGGTGACGGGTGGTCAACAGATACTGATAATGGAGGCGGCGGGTGGTCACAAGATACTGATGATGGAGGTGACGGTCGGTCACCAGATACTGATGATGAATGTGACGGGCGGTCACCAGATACTGATGATGAATGACGGGCGGTCACCAAATACGGATGATGGAGGTGATGGGCGGTCACCAGATACTGATGATGGAGGCGTCAGGCGGTCACCAGATACTGACGATGGATGGGACGGGCGGTCACCAGATACTGATGATGGAGGGGACAGGCGGTCACCAGACATTGATGTTGGAGGTGACGGGTGGTCACCAGACACTGATGATGGAGGGGACGGGTGGTTACTGGATACTGATCATGGAGAAGACGGGCGGTCACCAGATACTGATCATGGAGGCGACGGGTGGTCACTAGATACTGATGGAATTTACATTTCTCTTTTCTTCAGTGACTTTGCATTTTGCTAATTGATGAGAATAACATATTACAGAGGTTCTCTGATTCGGGACATCACAACTTAATTACTTCATGCCCCAAATTAGAATAAAACCAGAGTCTACTCCCCTCCTGTGATGTCGGTGCTGCTCCTCCTGTGATGTCGGTGCTGCTGCTCCTGCGATGTCGGTTTTGCAGCTCTTGTGATGTCGGTGCTGCTGCTCCTACGATGTCGGTGCTGCTGCTCCTGCGATGTCGGTTCTGCAGCTCTTGTGATGTCGGTGCTGCTGCTCCTACGATGTCGGTGCTGCTGCTCCTACGTCGATGTCGGTGCTCCTGTGATGTCGGTGCTGCTGCTCCTGTGATGTCGGTGCTGCTGCTCCTGCGATGTCGGTGCTGCTGCTCCTGCGATGTCGGTGCTGCTGCTCCTGCGATGTTGGTGCAGCTGCTCCTACGATGTCGGTGCTGCTGCTCCTGTGATGTCGGTGCTGCTGCTCCTGCGATATCGGTACTGCTGCTCCTGCGATGTCGGTGCTGCTGCTCCTGCGATGTCGGTGCTGCTGCTCCTGCGATGTCGGTGCAGCTGCTCCTACGATGTCGGTGCTGCTGCTCCTGCGATGTCGGTGCTGCTGCTCCTGCGATGTCGGTGCTGCTGCTCCTGCGATGTCGGTGCTGCTGCTCCTGCGATGTCGGTGCAGCTGCTCCTACGATGTCGGTGCTGCTGCTCCTGTGATGTCGGTGCTGCTGCTCCTGCGATATCGGTGCTGCTGCTCCTGCGATGTCGGTGCTGCTGCTCCTGCGATGTCGGTGCTGCTGCTCCTGCGATGTCGGTGCTGCTGCTCCTGCGATGTCGGTGCTGCTGCTCCTGCGATGTTGGTGCAGCTGCTCCTACGATGTCGGTGCTGCTGCTCCTGTGATGTCGGTGCTGCTGCTCCTGCGATATCGGTACTGCTGCTCCTGCGATATCGGTACTGCTGCTCCTGTGATGTCGGTGCTGCTGCGTCTACGATGTCGGTGCTGCTGCTCCTGCGATATCGGTACTGCTGCTCCTGTGATGTCGGTGCTGCTGCTCCTGTGACGTCGGTGCTGCTGCTCCTTTGATGTCGGTGCTGCTGCTCCTGTGATGTCGGTGCTGCTGCTCCTGTGACGTCGGTGCTGCTGCTCCTTTGATGTCGGTGCTGCTGCTCCTGCGATATGTGTACTGCTGCTCCTGTGATGTCAGTGCTGCTGCTCCTGTGACGTCGGTGCTGCTGCTCCTTTGATGTCGGTGCTGCTGCTCCTGCGATGTCGGTGCTGCTGCTCCTGCGATGTCGGTGCTGCTGCTCCTGCGATGTCGGTGCAGCTGCTCCTACGATGTCGGTGCTGCTGCTCCTGTGATGTCGGTGCTGCTGCTCCTGCGATATCGGTGCTGCTGCTCCTGCGATGTCGGTGCTGCTGCTCCTGCGATGTCGGTGCTGCTGCTCCTGCGATGTCGGTGCTGCTGCTCCTGCGATGTTGGTGCAGCTGCTCCTACGATGTCGGTGCTGCTGCTCCTGTGATGTCGGTGCTGCTGCTCCTGCGATATCGGTACTGCTGCTCCTGCGATATCGGTACTGCTGCTCCTGTGATGTCGGTGCTGCTGCGTCTACGATGTCGGTGCTGCTGCCCCTGCGATATCGGTACTGCTGCTCCTGTGATGTCGGTGCTGCTGCTCCTGTGACGTCGGTGCTGCTGCTCCTTTGATGTCGGTGCTGCTGCTCCTGTGATGTCGGTGCTGCTGCTCCTGTGACGTCGGTGCTGCTGCTCCTTTGATGTCGGTGCTGCTGCTCCTGCGATATCGGTACTGCTGCTCCTGTGATGTCAGTGCTGCTGCTCCTGTGACGTCGGTGCTGCTGCTCCTTTGATGTCGGTGCTGCTGCTCCTGTGATGTCGGTGCTGCTGCTCCTGTGACGTCGGTGCTGCTGCTCCTTTGATGTCGGTGCTCCTGCGATGTCGGTGCTGCTGCTCCTGCCGGTGATGTGACTTGTTACTCGTCATGGGCGGCCTTCCCTTTTTCATCAGAATAGAGGTCCGGGCTGACAGAATACGGATGAGCTGCGGCTGACGAGCGACCCCTGATTGGCTGCTGCCGGCACGTTACTCCTAGGGACAGCAGCACCGACATCACAGGAGGCGAGTAGTCTCTGGTTTTATTTTAATCGAGGCCTGGATTACCTGCGCTGGGATGCCCAGTATCGTACAGCCCCTTGAAAACTAAGTGCCCATGATGCAGAAATGCTCCTGATTTTTTCTGCATCTCCCTGGTAGGAAAAAAGCATGCGGATTGTACATGAGGATTGTACATGCGGATTGTACATGTGGACTGTACATGCGTTTTTCCTGCCAGGTAGGAGCGTTTGTCAAGCGTTTTTGCAAGCGATTTTAGCATCACTTGGAAAGTGCTTGACAACTTGGTCACACTATATAAATCCATGCAACTGACATGGATTTATAAACTGTGACCAAGTTATTAGTAAAAAAAAAGAATAAAAATGGTAAAAAATAAAACATTATACTCACCTTCCGATGGCCCCCGGTCTTCTCTCCGATGCGTCCGGTCTCTTGTACAGCTCACGGTGGTGTAAAAGGACCTTCCATGACGTCATTTAGTCATGTGACAGGTCACGCGACCGCCGACGTCAGCGGTCGCGTGACCTGTCACATGATTAAATGACGTCATGGAAGGTCCTTTTACACCATCGCGAACCACCGGGGAGCCAGGATGCACCGTACAGGAGACTGGGGGCCATTGGAAGGTGAGTATAATGTTTATTTTTTATTTTTAATTCTTTTTTTTACAGGTTCTATGGTCCAGGCTCTGGAGGAGAGTCTCCTCTTCTCCAGACCCGGGTACCATGAATCGCTTAATATCTGCATGTGCACGTGTAGTCAAGCGGATATTAAGCGATTCAGTGCAAGTCAATGGCAGCAATTACGCCGCGTTTCTGCAAAAATAATGGACATGCTGCAGATTTTTCTGCAATGATAATCCGCAGCGGAAATTTCCGCAGCATGTGCACAGCACAGCGGATTATCATTGGGGACCATGGGGCACGGATTACCAAGCATTTTTTAAGCGTTTTCGCTGCGGAAATTCCACGGCAAAAACACTTGAAAAATGCATAGTGGGCACACAGCCTTACCTATATTTGGAAGCTTGTTACGCTGCACTATATTTTCCACACCTGCCTAAAACTTTTGCACAGCGCTGTACATATCTGTTCTGGGGGATGATGGGTGACCACCAGTATGGTCCCAGGAGCGCGGTCACCCATGTCCTAGTGTGGGGGTGTCCCGGTACCTGGGGGGGGCTGCACGGACTCCAGACAGGCGTATATGCATCCATTGAAGCAGCAGCGCTTGTGGCGTTCACATTCAGAGTCGGATCTGCAGCTCAGGACGTCGCAGGCTCGCTCCGGCAGGGTCTGTGGAGGCGGGGGGCAGCGGTCGTTCTTCTGGTAGTTGGTATTGTGGGGGTGCAGCGGATATTCATAGTCCTGGGGAGATAAAGGGGCACACGTCAGGGGGCACTGGGGAGAGCAGCCGCACTGCCAGCAGTGTCCTGCAGATGGCGCTGTAGGACAAGCACGCGGCCACAGCCCTGGAATGTCTGGTCACATGACGGGAACATCTGCTGCGGGATGATGGGAGTCCGCACTATATTTACTCCTGACATCCCGGGACATTCCTGGAGTATTCCTGGAACAGTCACATGAGATTGTCAGCTCTGCGGACGAGGTCGGTGACAACAGGGACAGCTGGAACGCTTTTCTCATAGGCTTCTCTATAGGGATTAAAAAACAGCGAGAAAATGTAACAAAAAATTCAAGAAAATCCCCAAATTTACGGCGTCATTTATAAAATTTTATAAGGGATTAAAAATGCTGCTAAAATCGCGTCTGACGGAGGCGACGAGACACAACCGGCCTCTGGTAACGGAAGCGCAGAGGAGTCCGCACACGGCAACCAATGACAGCTCAGCTTTACCACAGCAACCAATCAGGGCTGAGGTTTCATTTCACCAGAGCAACCAATCACATCTCAGTTCTTATTTTTTACACAGCTGTGGTAAAATGACAGCTGCGCTGTGATTGGTTGCTAAGGGCAACAGCTTTCTTTCTAGGCAGTTTTGATCTGCCCCAGCATTTTCGGGCGCTGGCGTCCTGTGACCGTGAGGCGAGGGTCCCGTATGTCGGGTGAGTTCTGGTTCATGGCGCTGGACTTGGCGTTGTTGCCATAGATACGGACGCGGTATGTCCGTCTCCTCAGTGCCCGCCCTGGCACTGCCAGTCCTCTCCTGTCACAGGAGCATGTCCTCAGCCGAACTCCCAGGACGCAGACAGCTGAGAGGCAGAAGGATCCCAGAGCGGAGCTAATGCCGGATCATCCAAAGAAAACACCGGAAAATGAACGCCAGCAGGAGCCGCGCCCTCACCGCACCCAGCACCGTCACTGAGGCGGTCCCTGTGTCAGTCCTCACTGCACCAGGGGGCTCAGGATGAGCACGCACTGCAGGGGATTGTGGGAGCTCCTGTACAAACTATAGTGAGGGGCGTTCTCTGTAGATTGTCAGCTCCCGTGCCCCCGCGCCTCTCGGATGTACTGTGTACATTGTGTAGGCTGCAGCTGTCCCCACCTCACCGCGTCACAAACCGTGCACTTAACCCCGTCCTGCCGGGAACGTGAGGAGCTGCAGCGCTGAACACAGTTATCGCAGAGCGAATATTCACATTAATCCCCCAATGAGTCTCCACCTCATCACCGGAGACCGAAACGCAGCAGCTCTCGGATCCACCCACATCGGGGTCGAAACGTGCCTCGCCTGTATCAACAGAAGCCGAGTCCACAGCATAGTGACCCCCGAACCACTGCCGCACGTGTACTGACTCCCGAACCACCGCCGCACGTGTACTGACCCCCGAACCATCGCCACACGTGTACTGACCCCCGAACCATCGCCACACGTGTACTGACTCCCGAACCACTGCCACACGTGTACTGACCCCCGAACCACCGCCACACGTGTACTGACCCCCGAACCACTGCCGCACGTGTACTGACTCCCGAACCACTGCCGCACGTGTACTGACCCCCGAACCATCGCCACACGTGTACTGACCCCCGAACCATCGCCACACGTGTACTGACTCCCGAACCACCGCCACACGTGTACTGACCCCCGAACCACCGCCACACGTGTACTGACCCCCGAACCACCGCCGCACGTGTACTGACCCCCCAACCACCACCACACGTGTACTGACCCCCGAACGACCGCCGCACGTGTACTGACCCCCCAACCACCGCCGCACCTGTACTGACCCCCTAACCACCGCCGCACGTGTACTGACCCCCCAACCACCGCCGCACGTGTACTGACCCCCGAACCACCGCCACACGTGTACTGATCCCCGAACCACCGCCGCACGTGTACTGACCCCCGAACCATCGCCACACGTGTACTGACTCCCGAACCACCGCCGCACGTGTACTGACCCCCGAACCATCGCCACACGTGTACTGACTCCCGAACCACCGCCACACGTGTACTGACCCCCGAACCACCGCCACACGTGTACTGACCCCCCAACCACCGCCGCACCTGTACTGACCCCCTAACCACCGCCGCATGTGTACTGACCCCCCAACCACCGCTGCACGTGTACTGACCCCCCAACCACCGCCACACGTGTACTGACCCCCCAACCACCGCCGCACGTGTACTAACCCCCGAACCACCGCCACACGTGTACTGACCCCCGAACCACCGCCACACGTGTACTGACCCCCGAACCACCGCCACACGTGTACTGACTCCCGAACCACCGCCGCACGTGTACTGACCCCCGAACCATCGCCACACGTGTACTGACTCCCGAACCACCGCCACACGTGTACTGACCCCCGAACCACCGCCACACGTGTACTGACCCCCCAACCACCGCCGCACCTGTACTGACCCCCTAACCACCGCCGCACGTGTACTGACCCCCCAACCACCGCCGCACGTGTACTGACCCCCCAACCACCGCCACACGTGTACTGACCCCCCAACCACCGCCGCACGTGTACTAACCCCCGAACCACCGCCACACGTGTACTGACCCCCGAACCACCGCCACACGTGTACTGACCCCCGAATCACCGCCGCACGTGTACTGACCCCCGAACCACCGCCGCACGTGTACTGACCCCCGAACCACCGCCACACGTGTACTGACCCCCCAACCACCGCCGCACCTGTACTGACCCCCTAACCACCGCCGCACGTGTACTGACCCCCCAAACACCGCCGCACGTGTACTGACCCCCGAACCACCGCCGCACGTGTACTGACCCCCCAAACACCGCCGCACGTGTACTGACCCCCGAACCACCGCCACACGTGTACTGATCCCCGAACCACCGCCGCACGTGTACTGACCCCCGAACCACCGCCGCAAGTGTACTGACCCCCCAACCACCGCCACACGTGTACTGACCCCCGAACTACCGCCGCACATGAACTGACCCCCCAACCACCGCCGCACGTGTACTGACCCCCGAACCACCGCCGCACGTGTACTGACCCCCGAAACACCGACGCACGTGTACTGACCTCTAAACCACCACCGCTACCACAAGTGTAGTGACCCCCGAACAACCGCCACTACCGCACGTGTACTGACCCCCGAACCACCACCACTACGGCGCATGTATCCCCGAACCACCGCCACTACTGCACGTGTAGTGACCCCCGAACCACCGCCACTACCGCACGTGTACTGACCTCCGAACCACCGCCACAAGTGTACTGACCCCCGAACCACCACCGCACGTGTACTGACCCCCAAACCACCGCCATAAGTGTACTGACCCCCGAAACACCGCCACACGTGTACTGACCCCGAAACACCGCCGCACGTGTACTGACCCCCGAACCACCGTCGCACGTGTACTGACCCCCGAAACACCGCCGCACGTGTACTGACCCCTGAACCACCACCGCTACCACACGTGTAGTGACCCCCGAACCAGCGCCACTACCGCACGTGTACTGACCACCGAACCACCGTCACTACCGCGCATGTACTGACCACCGAACCACCGCCACTACCGTACGTATACTGACCCCCGAACCACCACACGTGTACTGACCCCTGAACCACCACCACTGCCGCGCATGTACTGACCCCCGAACCACCGCCACTACCGCACGTGTACTGACCATAGAACCGCTGCCGCACGTGTACTGACCCCCGAACCACCGCCACTACCGCACTTGTACTGACCACCGAACCACTGCCACTACTGCACGTGTACTGACCACCGAACCACTGCCACTACCGCACTTGTACTGACCCCTGAACCACTGCCACTACTGCACGTGTACTGACCACCGAACCACCGCCACTACCGAACGTGTACTGACCTCCGAACCACCGCCACTACCGAAGGTGTACTGACCTCCGAACCACCGCCACTACCGAACGTGTACTGACCTCCGAACCACCGCCACTACCGCACGTGTACTGACCACCGAACTTCTGCCGCACGTGTACTGACCCCCGAACCACCGCCTCTGCCGCACATGTAGTGATCCGCTGCTGCATGTGTAGTGATATGCTGTCTCATGTGCAGTGATCTTCTGCCTCATGTGTAGTGATCCGCTGCCTCATGTGTAGTGATCCGCTGCTGCACGTGTAATGAACTGCTGCCTCATGTGCAGTGATCCACTGCTGCATGTGTAATGATCTGCTGCCTCATGTGTAGTGATCCACTGCTGCACGTGTAATGATCTGCTGCCTCATATGTAGTGATCCACTACTGAACATGTAGTGATCCGTTGCCTCATGTGTAGTGATCCGATGCTGCACGTGTAGTGATCCGCTGCCTCATGTATAGTGATCCGCTGCCTCGTGTAGTGATCCGCTGCCTCATGTGTAGTGATCTGATGCTGCACGTGTAGTGATCCGCTGCCTCATGTGTAGTGATCTGATGCTGCACGTGTAGTGATCTGCTGCCTCATGTGTAGTGATCTGCTGCCTCATGTGTAGTGATCCGCTGCCTCATGTGTAGTGATCCGCTGCCTCATGTGTAGTGATCCGCTGCCTCATGTGTAATGATCTGCTGCCTCATGTGTAGTGATCTGCTGCCTCATGTGTAGTGATCCGCTGCTGCACGTGTAATGATCTGCTAGCTCATGTGTAATGATCTGCTACCTCACGTGTAGTGATCCGCTGCCTCATGTGTAGTGATCCGCTGCCTCATGTGTAGTGATCAGCTGCCTCATGTGTAGTGATCTGCTGCCTCATGTGTAGTGATCCGCTGCCTCATGTGTAGTGATCCGCTGCTGCACGTGTAATGATCTGCTGCCTCATGTGTAGTGATCCACTGCTGCACGTGTAATGATCTGCTGCCTCATATGTAGTGATCCGCTACTGAACATGTAGTGATCCGGTGCCTCATGTGTAGTGATCCGATGTGAGAGTAGTAGTACTGTGCACTGTCCATCTATACAGGATGAGAGTAGTAGTACTGTGCACTGTCCATCTATACAGGATAAGAGTAGTAATACTGTGCACTGTCCATCTATTCAGGATGAGAGTAGTAGTACTGTGCACTGTCCATCTATACAGGATGAGAGTAGTAATACTGTGCACTGTCCATCTATACAGCATGAGAGTAGTAGTACTGTGCACTGTCCATCTATACAGGATGAGAGTAGTAGTATTGTGCACTGTCCATCTATACAGGTTGAGAGTAGTAATAATGTGCACTGTCCATCTATACAGCATGAGAGTAGTAGTACTGTGCACTGACCATCTATACAGGATGAGAGTAGTAGTACTGTGCACTGTCCATCTATACAGCATGAGAGTAGTAGTACTGTGCACTGACCATCTATACAGGATGAGAGTAGTAGTACTGTGCACTGTCCATCTATACAGGATGAGAGTAGTAGTACTGTGCACTGTCCATCTATACAGCATGAGAGTAGTAGTACTGTGCACTGTCCATCTATACAGGATGAGAGTAGTAGTACTGTGCACTGTCCATCTATACAGGATGAGAGTAGTAATACTGTGCACTGTCCATCTATACAGCATGAGAGTAGTAGTACTGTGCACTGACCATCTATACAGGATGAGAGTAGTAGTACTGTGCACTGTCCATCTATACAGGATGAGAGTAGTAGTACTGTGCACTGTCCATCTATACAGCATGAGAGTAGTAGTACTGTGCACTGTCCATCTATTCAGGATGAGAGTAGCAGTACTGTGCACTGTCCATCTATACAGGATGAGAGTAGTAGTACTGTGCACTTTCCATCTATACAGGATGAGAGTAGTAGTACTGTGCACAGTCCATCTATACAGGATGAGAGTAGTAGTACTGTGCACTGTCCATCTATACAGGATGAGAGTAGTAGTATTGTGCACTGTCCATCTATACAGGTTGAGAGTAGTAATAATGTGCACTGTCCATCTATACAGCATGAGAGTAGTAGTACTGTGCACTGACCATCTATACAGGATGAGAGTAGTAGTACTGTGCACTGTCCATCTATACAGGATGAGAGTAGTAGTACTGTGCACTGTCCATCTATACAGCATGAGAGTAGTAGTACTGTGCACTGTCCATCTATTCAGGATGAGAGTAGCAGTACTGTGCACTGTCCATCTATACAGGATGAGAGTAGTAGTACTGTGCACTGTCCATCTATACAGGATGAGAGTAGTAGTACTGTGCACAGTCCATCTATACAGGATGAGAGTAGTAGTACTGTGCACTGTCCATCTATACAGGATGAGAGTAGTAGTACTGTGCACTGTCCATCTATTCAGGATGAGAGTAGTAGTACTGTGCACTGTCCATCTATACAGGATGAGAGTAGTAGTACTGTGCACTGTCCATCTATACAGGATGAGAGTAGTAGTACTGTGCACTGTCCATCTATACAGGATGAGAGTAGTAGTACTGTGCACTGTCCATCTATACAGGATGAGAGTAGTAGTACTGTGCACAGTCCATCTATACAGGATGAGAGTAGTAGAACTGTGCACTGTCCATCTATTCAGGATGAGAGTAGTAGTACTGTGCACTGTCCATCTATACAGCATGAGAGTAGTAGTACTGTGCACTGTCCATCTATTCAGGATGAGAGTAGTAGTACTGTGCACTGTCCATCTATACAGCATGAGAGTAGTAGTACTGTGCACTGTCCATCTATTCAGGATGAGAGTAGTAGTACTGTGCACTGTCCATCTATACAGCATGAGAGTAGTAGTACTGTGCACTGTCCATCTATTCAGGATGAGAGTAGTAGTACTGTGCACTGTCTATCTATACAGGATGAGAGTAGTAGTACTGTGCACAGTCCATCTATACAGGATGAGAGTAGTAGTACTGTGCACTGTCCATCTATTCAGGATGAGAGTAGTAGTACTGTGCACTGTCCATCTATACAGCATGAGAGTAGTAGTACTGTGCACTGTCCATCTATTCAGGATGAGAGTAGTAGTACTGTGCACTGTCCATCTATACAGCATGAGAGTAGTAGTACTGTGCACTGTCCATCTATACAGGATGAGAGTAGTAGTACTGTGCACTGTCCATCTATTCAGGATGAGAGTAGTAGTACTGTGCACTATCCATCTATTCAGGATGAGAGTAGTAGTACTGTGCACTGTCCATCTATTCAGGATGAGAGTAGTAGTACTGTGCACTGTCCATCTATTCAGGATGAGAGTAGTAGTACTGTGCACTGTCCATCTATACAGCATGAGAGTAGTAGTACTGTGCACTGTCCATCTATACAGGATGAGAGTAGTAGTACTGTGCACTGTCCATCTATTCAGGATGAGAGTAGTAGTACTGTGCACTGTCCATCTATTCAGGATGAGAGTAGTAGTACTGTGCACTGTCCATCTATTCAGGATGAGAGTAGTACTGTGCACTGTCCATCTATACAGGATGAGAGTAGTAGTACTGTGCACTGTCCATCTATTCAGGATGAGAGTAGTAGTACTGTGCACTGTCCATCTATTCAGGATGAGAGTAGTAGTACTGTGCACTGTCCATCTATTCAGGATGACAGTAGTAGTACTGTGCACTGTCCATCTATACAGGATGAGAGTAGTAGTACTGTGCACTGTCCATCTATTCAGGATGAGAGTAGTAGTACTGTGCACTGTCCATCTATTCAGGATGAGAGTAGTAGTACTGTGCACTGTCCATCTATACAGGATGAGAGTAGTAGTACTGTGCACTGTCCATCTATACAGTATGAGAGTAGTAGTACTGTGCACTGTCCATCTATACAGGATGAGAGTAGTAGTACTGTGCACTGTCCATCTATACAGGATGAGAGTAGTAGTACTGTGCACTGTCCATCTATACAGGATGAGAGTAGTAGTACTGTGCACTGTCCATCTATTCAGGATGAGAGTAGTAGTACTGTGCACTATCCATCTATCTATTCAGGATGAGAGTAGTAGTACTGTGCACTGTCCATCTATTCAGGATGAGAGTAGTAGTACTGTGCACTGTCCATCTATTCAGGATGAGAGTAGTAGTACTGTGCACTGTCCATCTATACAGGATGAGAGTAGTAGTACTGTGCACTGTCCATCTATTCAGGATGAGAGTAGTAGTACTGTGCACTGTCCATCTATTCAGGATGAGAGTAGTAGTACTGTGCACTGTCCATCTATTCAGGATGAGAGTAGTAGTACTGTGCACTGTCCATCTATTCAGGATGAGAGTAGTAGTACTGTGCACTGTCCATCTATTCAGGATGAGAGTAGTAGTACTGTACACTGTCCATCTATTCAGGATGAGAGTAGTAGTACTGTGCACTGTCCATCTATACAGGATGAAAGGAGTAGTACTGTGCATTGTCCATCTATACAGGATGAGAGTAGTAGTACTGTGCACTGTCCATCTATACAGGATGAGAGTAGTAATACTGTGCACTGTCCATCTAAACAGCATGAGAGTAGTAGTACTGTGCACTGTCCATCTATACAGCATGAGAGTAGTAGTACTGTGCACTGTCCATCTATTCAGGATGAGAGTAGTAGTACTGTGCACTGTCCATCTATACAGGATGAGAGTAGTAGTACTGTGCACTGTCCATCTATACAGGATGAGAGTAGTAATACTGTGCACTGTCCATCTATACAGCATGAGAGTAGTAGTACTGTGCACTGACCATCTATACAGCATGAGAGTAGTAGTACTGTGCACTGTCCATCTATACAGCATGAGAGTAGTAGTACTGTGCACTGTCCATCTATTCAGGATGAGAGTAGTAGTACTGTGCACTGTCCATCTATACAGGATGAGAGTAGTAGTACTGTGCACTGTCCATCTATAGAGGATGAGAGTAGTAATACTGTGCACTGTCCATCTATACAGCATGAGAGTAGTAGTACTGTGCACTGACCATCTATACAGGATGAGAGTAGTAGTACTGTGCACTGTCCATCTATACAGGATGAGAGTAGTAGTACTGTGCACTGTCCATCTATACAGCATGAGAGTAGTAGTACTGTGCACTGTCCATCTATACAGGATGAGAGTAGTAATACTGTGCACTGTCCATCTATACAGGATGAGAGTAGTAATACTGTGCACTGTCCATCTATACAGCATGAGAGTAGTAGTACTGTGCACTGTCCATCTATACAGCATGAGAGTAGTAGTACTGTGCACTGTCCATCTATTCAGGATGAGAGTAGTAGTACTGTGCACTGTCCATCTATACAGGATGAGAGTAGTAGTATTGTGCACTGACCATCTATACAGGATGAGAGTAGTAATAATGTGCACTGTCCATCTATACAGCATGAGAGTAGTAGTACTGTGCACTGACCATCTATACACGATGAGAGTAGTAGTACTGTGCACTGTCCATCTATACAGGATGAGAGTAGTAGTACTGTGCACTGTCCATCTATACAGCATGAGAGTAGTAGTACTGTGCACTGTCCATCTATACAGGATGAGAGTAGTAGTACTGTGCACTGTCCATCTATACAGGATGAGAGTAGTAATACTGTGCACTGTCCATCTATACAGCATGAGAGTAGTAGTACTGTGCACTGACCATCTATACAGGATGAGAGTAGTAGTACTGTGCACTGTCCATCTATACAGGATGAGAGTAGTAGTACTGTGCACTGTCCATCTATACAGCATGAGAGTAGTAGTACTGTGCACTGTCCATCTATTCAGGATGAGAGTAGTAGTACTGTGCACTGTCCATCTATACAGCATGAGAGTAGTAGTACTGTGCACTGTCCATCTATTCAGGATGAGAGTAGTAGTACTGTGCACTGTCCATCTATACAGGATGAGAGTAGTAGTACTGTGCACTGTCCATCTATACAGGATAAGAGTAGTAATACTGTGCACTGTCCATCTATTCAGGATGAGAGTAGTAGTACTGTGCACTGTCCATCTATTCAGGATGAGAGTAGTAGTACTGTGCACTGTCCATCTATTCAGGATGAGAGTAGTAGTACTGTGCACTGTCCATCTATTCAGGATGAGAGTAGTAGTACTGTGCACTGTCCATCTATACAGCAAGAGAGTGGTAGTACTGTGCACTGTCCATCTATACAGCAAGAGAGTAGTAGTACTGTGCACTGTCCATCTATACAGGATGAGAGTAGTAGTACTGTGCACTGTCCATCTATTCAGGATGAGAGTAGTAGTACTGTGCACTGTCCATCTATTCAGGATGAGAGTAGTAGTACTGTGCACTGTCCATATATTCAGGATGAGAGTAGTAGTACTGTGCACTGTCCATCTATTCAGGATGAGAGTAGTAGTACTGTGCACTGTCCATCTATTCAGGATGAGAGTAGTAGTACTGTGCACTGTCCATCTATTCAGGATGAGAGTAGTAGTACTGTGCACTGTCCATCTATTCAGGATGAGAGTAGTAGTACTGTGCACTGTCCATCTATTCAGGATGAGAGTAGTAGTACTGTGCACTGTCCATCTATTCAGGATGAGAGTAGTAGTACTGTGCATTGTCCATCTATACAGCAAGAGAGTGGTAGTACTGTGCACTGTCCATCTATACAGCAAGAGAGTAGTAGTACTGTGCACTGTCCATCTATACAGGATGAGAGTAGTAGTACTGTGCACTGTCCATCTATTCAGGATGAGAGTAGTAGTACTATGCACTGTCCATCTATTCAGGATGAGAGTAGTAGTACTGTGCACTGTCCATCTATTCAGGATGAGAGTAGTAGTACTGTGCACTGTCCATCTATACAGCAAGAGAGTAGTAGTACTGTGCACTGTCTATCTTTACAGAATGAGGGTAGTAGTACTGTGCACTGTCCATCTATTCAGGATGAGAGTAGTAGTACTGTGCACTGTCCATCTATGCAGCAAGAGAGTAGTAGTACTGTGCACTGTCCATCTATACAGGATGAGAGTAGTAGTACTGTGCACTGTCCATCTATACAGGATGAGAGTAGTAGTACTGTGCACTGTCCATCTATACAGCATGAGAGTAGTAGTACTGTGCACTGTCCATCTATTCAGGATGAGAGTAGTAGTACTGTGCACTGTCCATCTATTCAGGATGAGAGTAGTAGTACTGTGCACTGTCCATCTATTCAGGATGAGAGTAGTAGTACTGTGCACTGTCCATCTATTCAGGATGAGAGTAGTAGTACTGTGCACTGTCCATCTATTCAGGATGAGAGTAGTAGTACTGTGCACTGTCCATCTATACAGCAAGAGAGTGGTAGTACTGTGCACTGTCTATCTATTCAGGATGAGAGTAGTAGTACTGTGCACTGTCCATCTATTCAGGATGAGAGTAGTAGTACTGTGCACTGTCCATCTATACAGCAAGAGAGTAGTAGTACTGTGCACTGTCCATCTATACAGGATGAGAGTAGTAGTACTGTGCACTGTCCATCTATACAGGATGAGAGTAGTAGTACTGTGCACTGTCCATCTATACAGGATGAGAGTAGTAATACTGTGCACTGTCCATCTATACAGGATGAGAGTAGGTATACTGTGCACTGTCCATCTATACAGCATGAGAGTAGTAGTACTGTGCACTGTCTATCTTTACAGAATGAGGGTAGTAGTACTGTGCACTATCCATCTATACAGGATGAGAGTAGTAGTACTGTGCACTGTCCATCTATTCAGGATGAGAGTAGTAGTACTGTGCACTGTCCATCTATACAGGATGAGAGTAGTAGTACTGTGCACTGTCCATCTATTCAGGATGAGAGTAGTAGTACTGTGCACTGTCCATCTATTCAGGATGAGAGTAGTAGTACTGTGCACTGTCCATCTATACAGCAAGAGAGTAGTAGTACTGTGCACTGTCCATCTATACAGGATGAGAGTAGTAGTACTGTGCACTGTCCATCTATACAGCATGAGAGTAGTAGTACTGTGCACTGTCCATCTATACAGCATGAGAGTAGTAGTACTGTGCACTGTCTATCTTTACAGAATGAGGGTAGTAGTACTGTGCACTGTCCATCTATACAGGATGAGAATAGTATTACTGTGCACTGTCCATCTAAACAGCATGAGAGTAGTAGTACTGTGCACTGTCTATCTATTCAGGATGAGAGTAGTAGTACTGTGCACTGTCCATCTATTCAGGATGAGAGTAGTAGTACTGTGCACTGTCCATCTATACAGCAAGAGTGTAGTAGTACTGTGCACTGTCCATCTATACAGGATGAGAGTAGTAGTACTGTGCACTGTCCATCTATACAGGATGAGAGTAGTAGTACTGTGCACTGTCCATCTATACAGGATGAGAGTAGTAATACTGTGCACTGTCCATCTATACAGGATGAGAGTAGTAGTACTGTGCACTGTCCATCTATTCAGGATGAGAGTAGTAGTACTGTGCACGGTCCATCTATTCAGGATGAGAGTAGTAGTACTGTGCACTGTCCATCTATTCAGGATGAGAGTAGTAGTACTGTGCACTGTCCATCTATACAGGATGAGAGTAGTAGTACTGTGCACTGTCCATCTATACAGCATGAGAGTAGTAGTACTGTGCACTGTCCATCTATTCAGGATGAGAGTAGTAGTACTGTGCACTGTCCATCTATTCAGGATGAGAGTAGTAGTACTGTGCACTGTCCATCTATTCAGGATGAGAGTAGTAGTACTGTGCACTGTCCATCTATTCAGGATGAGAGTAGTAGTACTGTGCACTCTCCATCTATTCAGGATGAGAGTAGTAGTACTGTGCACTGTCCATCTATTCAGGATGAGAGTAGTAGTACTGTGCACTGTCCATCTATACAGGATGAGAGTAGTAATACTGTGCACTGTCCATCCACACAGGATGAGAGTAGTAATACTGTGCACTGTCCATCTATACAGGATGAGAGTAGTAGTACTGTGCACTGTCCATCTATTCAGGATGAGAGTAGTAGTACTGTGCACTGACCATCTATTCAGGATGAGAGTAGTAGTACTGTGCACTGTCCATCTATTCAGGATGAGAGTAGTAGTACTGTGCACTCTCCATCTATTCAGGATGAGAGTAGTAGTACTGTGCACTGTCCATCTATTCAGGATGAGAGTAGTAGTACCGTGCACTGTCCATCCACACAGGATGAGAGTAGTAATACTGTGCACTGTCCATCTATACAGGATGAGAGTAGTAGTACTGTGCACTGTCCATCTATTCAGGATGAGAGTAGTAGTACTGTGCACTGTCCATCTATTCAGGATGAGAGTAGTAGTACTGTGCACTGTCCATCTATTCAGGATGAGAGTAGTAGTACTGTGCACTGTCCATCTATACAGGATGAGAGTAGTAGTACTGTGCACTGTCCATCTATACAGGATGAGAGTAGTAATACTGTGCACTGTCCATCTATACAGGATGAGAGTAGTAGTACTGTGCACTGTCCATCTATTCAGGATGAGAGTAGTAGTACTGTGCACGGTCCATCTATTCAGGATGAGAGTAGTAGTACTGTGCACTGTCCATCTATTCAGGATGAGAGTAGTAGTACTGTGCACTGTCCATCTATACAGCAAGAGAGTAGTAGTACTGTGCACTGTCCATCTATACAGGATGAGAGTAGTAGTACTGTGCACTGTCCATCTATACAGGATGAGAGTAGTAGTACTGTGCACTGTCCATCTATACAGGATGAGAGCAGTAATACTGTGCACTGTCCATCTATACAGGATGAGAGTAGTAGTACTGTGCACTGTCCATCTATACAGGATGAGAGTAGTAGTACTGTGCACTGTCCATCTATACAGCATGAGAGTAGTAGTACTGTGCACCGTTCATCTATTCAGGATTAGAGTAGTAGTACCGTGCACTGTCCATCCACACAGGATGAGAGTAGTAATACTGTGCACTGTCCATCTATACAGGATGAGAGTAGTAGTACTGTGCACTGTCCATCTATTCAGGATGAGAGTAGTAGTACTGTGCACTGTCCATCTATTCAGGATGAGAGTAGTAGTACTGTGCACTGTCCATCTATTCAGGATGAGAGTAGTAGTACTGTGCACTGTCCATCTATACAGGATGAGAGTAGTAGTACTGTGCACTGTCCATCTATACAGGATGAGAGTAGTAGTACTGTGCACTGTCCATCTATACAGGATGAGAGTAGTTCTACTGTGCACTGTCCATCTATTCAGGATGAGAGTAGCAGTACTGTGCACTGTCCATCTATTCAGGATGAGAGTAGTAGTACTGTGCACTGTCCATCTATTCAGGATGAGAGTAGTAGTACTGTGCACTGTCCATCTATTCAGGATGAGAGTAGTAGTACTGTGCACTGTCCATCTATTCAGGATGAGAGTAGTAGTACTGTGCACTCTCCATCTATTCAGGATGAGAGTAGTAGTACTGTGCACTGTCCATCTATTCAGGATGAGAGTAGTAGGACTGTGCACTGTCCATCTATTCAGCAAGAGAGTGGTAGTACTGTGCACTGTCTATCTATTCAGGATGAGAGTAGTAGTACTGTGCACTGTCCATCTATTCAGGATGAGAGTAGTAGTACTGTGCACTGTCCATCTATACAGCAAGAGAGTAGTAGTACTGTGCACTGTCCATCTATACAGGATGAGAGTAGTAGTACTGTGCACTGTCCATCTATACAGGATGAGAGTAGTAGTACTGTGCACTGTCCATCTATACAGGATGAGAGTAGTAATACTGTGCACTGTCCATCTATACAGCATGAGAGTAGTAGTACTGTGCACTGTCTATCTTTACAGAATGAGGGTAGTAGTACTGTGCACTGTCCATCTATACAGGATGAGAATAGTATTACTGTGCACTGTCCATCTAAACAGCATGAGAGTAGTAGTACTGTGCACTGTCTATCTATTCAGGATGAGAGTAGTAGTACTGTGCACTGTCCATCTATTCAGGATGAGAGTAGTAGTACTGTGCACTGTCCATCTATACAGCAAGAGAGTAGTAGTACTGTGCACTGTCCATCTATACAGGATGAGAGTAGTAGTACTGTGCACTGTCCATCTATACAGGATGAGAGTAGTAGTACTGTGCACTGTCCATCTATACAGGATGAGAGTAGTAATACTGTGCACTGTTCATCTATACAGCATGAGAGTAGTAGTACTGTGCACTGTCTATCTTTACAGAATGAGGGTAGTAGTACTGTGCACTGTCCATCTATACAGGATGAGAATAGTATTACTGTGCACTGTCCATCTAAACAGCATGAGAGTAGTAGTACTGTGCACTGTCTATCTATTCAGGATGAGAGTAGTAGTACTGTGCACTGTCCATCTATTCAGGATGAGAGTAGTAGTACTGTGCACTGTCCATCTAAACAGCATGAGAGTAGTAGTACTGTGCACTGTCTATCTATTCAGGATGAGAGTAGTAGTACTGTGCACTGTCCATCTATTCAGGATGAGAGTAGTAGTACTGTGCACTGTCCATCTATACAGGATGAGAGTAGTAGTACTGTGCACTGTCCATCTATACAGGATGAGAGTAGTAATACTGTGCACTGTCCATCTATACAGGATGAGAGTAGTAGTACTGTGCACTGTCCATCTATTCAGGATGAGAGTAGTAGTACTGTGCACGGTCCATCTATTCAGGATGAGAGTAGTAGTACTGTGCACTGTCCATCTATTCAGGATGAGAGTAGAAGTACTGTGCACTGTCCATCTCTACAGGATGAGAGTAGTAGTACTGTGCACTGTCCATCTATACAGCATGAGAGTAGTAGTACTGTGCACTGTCCATCTATACAGGATGAGAGTAGTAGTACTGTGCACCGTTCATCTATTCAGGATTAGAGTAGTAGTACCGTGCACTGTCCATCCACACAGGATGAGAGTAGTAATACTGTGCACTGTCCATCTATACAGGATGAGAGTAGTAGTACTGTGCACTGTCCATCTATTCAGGATGAGAGTAGTAGTACTGTGCACTGCCCATCTATTCAGGATGAGAGTAGTAGTACTGTGCACTGTCCATCTATTCAGGATGAGAGTAGTAGTACTGTGCACTCTCCATCTATTCAGGATGAGAGTAGTAGTACTGTGCACTGTCCATCTATTCAGGATGAGAGTAGTAGTACTGTGCACTGTCCATCTATTCAGCAAGAGAGTGGTAGTACTGTGCACTGTCTATCTATTCAGGATGAGAGTAGTAGTACTGTGCACTGTCCATCTATTCAGGATGAGAGTAGTAGTACTGTGCACGGTCCATCTATTCAGGATGAGAGTAGTAGTACTGTGCACTGTCCATCTATTCAGGATGAGAGTAGTAGTACTGTGCACTGTCCATCTATACAGCAAGAGAGTAGTAGTACTGTGCACTGTCCATCTATACAGGATGAGAGTAGTAGTACTGTGCACTGTCCATCTATACAGGATGAGAGTAGTAGTACTGTGCACTGTCCATCTATACAGAATGAGAGTAGTAATACTGTGCACTGTCCATCTATACAGGATGAGAGTAGTAGTACTGTGCACTGTCCATCTATTCAGGATGAGAGTAGTAGTACTGTGCACGGTCCATCTATTCAGGATGAGAGTAGTAGTACTGTGCACTGTCCATCTATACAGGATGAGAGTAGTAGTACTGTGCACTGTCCATCTATACAGCATGAGAGTAGTAGTACTGTGCACTGTCCAT
The DNA here is from genome assembly GCF_046119375.1 of Phyllobates terribilis. Classification (NCBI taxonomy): domain Eukaryota; kingdom Metazoa; phylum Chordata; class Amphibia; order Anura; family Dendrobatidae; genus Phyllobates; species Phyllobates terribilis. The sequence goes on along the minus strand of NW_027362774.1, from coordinate 35,229,673 downwards.
CTATTCAGGATGAGAGTAGTAGTACTGTGCACTGTCTATCTATACAGGATGAGAGTAGTAGTACTGTGCACTGTCCATCTATACAGGATGAGAGTAGTAGTACTGTGCACCGTTCATCTATTCAGGATTAGAGTAGTAGTACCGTGCACTGTCCATCCACACAGGATGAGAGTAGTAATACTGTGCACTGTCCATCTATACAGGATGAGAGTAGTAGTACTGTGCACTGTCCATCTATTCAGGATGAGAGTAGTAGTACTGTGCACTGTCCATCTATTCAGGATGAGAGTAGTAGTACTGTGCACTGTCCATCTATTCAGGATGAGAGTAGTAGTACTGTGCACTGTCCATCTATACAGGATGAGAGTAGTAGTACTGTGCACTGTCCATCTATACAGGATGAGAGTAGTAGTACTGTGCACTGTCCATCTATACAGGATGAGAGTAGTTCTACTGTGCACTGTCCATCTATTCAGGATGAGAGTAGTAGTACTGTGCACTGTCCATCTATTCAGGATGAGAGTAGTAGTACTGTGCAGTGTCCATCTATTCAGGATGAGAGTAGTAGTACTGTGCACTGTGCATCTATTCAGGATGAGAGTAGTAGTACTGTGCACTGTCCATCTATTCAGGATGAGAGTAGTAGTACTGTGCACTCTCCATCTATTCAGGATGAGAGTAGTAGTACTGTGCACTGTCCATCTATTCAGGATGAGAGTAGTAGTACTGTGCATTGTCCATCTATTCAGCAAGAGAGTGGTAGTACTGTGCACTGTCTATCTATTCAGGATGAGAGTAGTAGTACTGTGCACTGTCCATCTATTCAGGATGAGAGTAGTAGTACTGTGCACTGTCCATCTATACAGCAAGAGAGTAGTAGTACTGTGCACTGTCCATCTATACAGGATGAGAGTAGTAGTACTGTGCACTGTCCATCTATACAGGATGAGAGTAGTAGTACTGTGCACTGTCCATCTATACAGGATGAGAGTAGTAATACTGTGCACTGTCCATCTATACAGGATGAGAGTAGTAGTACTGTGCACTGTCCATCTATTCAGGATGAGAGTAGTAGTACTGTGCACGGTCCATCTATTCAGGATGAGAGTAGTAGTACTGTGCACTGTCCATCTATTCAGGATGAGAGTAGTAGTACTGTGCACTGTCCATCTATACAGCAAGAGAGTAGTAGTACTGTGCACTGTCCATCTATACAGGATGAGAGTAGTAGTACTGTGCACTGTCCATCTATACAGGATGAGAGTAGTAGTACTGTGCACTGTCCATCTATACAGGATGAGAGTAGTAATACTGTGCACTGTCCATCTATACAGGATGAGAGTAGTAGTACTGTGCACTGTCCATCTATTCAGGATGAGAGTAGTAGTACTGTGCACGGTCCATCTATTCAGGATGAGAGTAGTAGTACTGTGCACTGTCCATCTATACAGGATGAGAGTAGTAGTACTGTGCACTGTCCATCTATACAGCATGAGAGTAGTAGTACTGTGCACTGTCCATCTATACAGGATGAGAGTAGTAGTACTGTGCACCGTTCATCTATTCAGGATTAGAGTAGTAGTACCGTGCACTGTCCATCCACACAGGATGAGAGTAGTAGTATTGTGCACTGTCCATCTATACAGGATGAGAGTAGTAGTACTGTGCACTGTCCATCTATACAGGATGAGAGTAGTAGTACTGTGCACTGTCCATCTATACAGGATGAGAGTAGTAGTACTGTGCACTGTCCATCTATACAGGTTGAGAGTAGTAGTACTGTGCACTGTCCATCTATACAGGATGAGAGTAGTAGTACTGTGCACTGTCCATCTATACAGCATGAGAGTAGTAGTACTGTGCACTGTCCATCTATTCAGGATGAGAGTAGTAGTACTGTGCACTGTCCATCTATTCAGGATGAGAGTAGTAGTACTGTGCACTGTCCATCTATTCAGGATGAGAGTAGTAGTACTGTGCACTGTTCATCTATTCAGGATGAGAGTAGTAGTACTGTGCACTGTCCATCTATTCAGGATGAGAGTAGTAGTACTGTGCACTGTTCATATATTCAGGATGAGAGTAGTAGTACTGTGCACTGTCCATCTATTCAGGATGAGAGTAGTAGTACTGTGCACTGTCCATCTATTCAGGATGAGAGTAGTAGTACTGTGCACTGTCCATCTATTCAGGATGAGAGTAGTAGTACTGTGCACTGTCCATCTATTCAGGATGAGAGTAGTAGTACTGTGCACTGTCCATCTATTCAGGATGAGAGTAGTAGTACTGTGCACTGTCCATCTATACAGCAAGAGAGTGGTAGTACTGTGCACTGTCCATCTATACAGCAAGAGAGTAGTAGTACTGTGCACTGTCCATCTATACAGGATGAGAGTAGTAGTACTGTGCACTGTCCATCTATTCAGGATGAGAGTAGTAGTACTGTGCACTGTCCATCTATTCAGGATGAGAGTAGTAGTACTGTGCACTGTCCATCTATTCAGGATGAGAGAAGTAGTACTGTGCATTGTCCATCTATTCAGGATGAGAGTAGTAGTACTGTGCACTGTCCATCTATTCAGGATGAGAGTAGTAGTACTGTGCACTGTCCATCTATTCAGGATGAGAGTAGTAGTACTGTGCACTGTCCATCTATTCAGGATGAGAGTAGTAGTACTGTGCACTGTCCATTTATTCAGGATGAGAGTAGTAGTACTGTGCACTGTCCATCTATTCAGGATGAGAGTAGTAGTACTGTGCACTGTCCATCTATTCAGGATGAGAGTAGTAGTACTGTGCACTGTCAATCTATTCAGGATGAGAGTAGTAGTACTGTGCACTGTCCATCTATTCAGGATGAGAGTAGTAGTACTGTGCACTGTCCATCTATTCAGGATGAGCGTAGTAGTACTGTGCACGGTCCATCTATTCAGGATGAGAGTAGTAGTACTGTGCACTGTCCATCTATTCAGGATGAGAGTAGTAGTACTGTGCACTGTCCATCTATACAGGATGAGAGTAGTAGTACTGTGCACTGTCCATCTATACAGCATGAGAGTAGTAGTACTGTGCACTGTCCATCTGTACAGGATGAGAGTAGTAGTACTGTGCACCGTTCATCTATTCAGGATTAGAGTAGTAGTACTGTGCACTGTCCATCCACACATGATGAGAGTAGTAGTACTGTGCACTGTCCATCTATACAGGATGAGAGTAGTAGTACTGTGCACTGTCCATCTATACAGGATGAGAGTAGTAGTACTGTGCACTGTCCATCTATACAGGATGAGAGTAGTAGTACTGTGCACTGTCCATCTATACAGGTTGAGAGTAGTAGTACTGTGCACTGTCCATCTATACAGGATGAGAGTAGTATTACTGTGCACTGTCAATCTATACAGCATGAGAGTAGTAGTACTGTGCACTGTCCATCTATTCAGGATGAGAGTAGTAGTACTGTGCACTGTCCATCTATTCAGGATGAGAGTAGTAGTACTGTGCACTATTCATCTATTCAGGATGAGAGTAGTAGTACTGTGCACTGTCCATCTATTCAGGAGGAGAGTAGTAGTACTGTGCACTGTCCATCTATTCAGGATGAGAGTAGTAGTACTGTGCACTGTCCATCTATTCAGGATGAGAGTAGTAGTACTGTGCACTGTCCATCTATTCAGGATGAAAGTAGTAGTACTGTGCACTGTCCATCTATACAGCAAGAGAGTGGTAGTACTGTGCACTGTCCATCTATACAGCAAGAGAGTAGTAGTACTGTGCACTGTCCATCTATACAGGATGAGAGTAGTAGTACTGTGCACTGTCCATCTATTCAGGATGAGAGTAGTAGTACTGTGCACTGTTCATCTATTCAGGATGAGAGTAGTAGTACTGTGCACTGTCCATCTATACAGGATGAGAGTAGTAGTACTGTGCACTGTCCATCTATTCAGGATGAGAGTAGTAGTACTGTGCACTGTCCATCTATTCAGGATGAGAGTAGTAGTACTGTGCACTGTCCATCTATACAGCAAGAGAGTGGTAGTACTGTGCACTGTCCATCTATACAGCAAGAGAGTAGTAGTACTGTGCACTGTCCATCTATACAGGATGAGAGTAGTAGTACTGTGCACTGTCTATCTATTCAGGATGAGAGTAGTAGTACTGTGCACTGTCCATCTATTCAGGATAAGAGTAGTAGTACTATGCACTGTCTATCTTTACAGAATGAGGGTAGTAGTACTGTGCACTGTCCATCTATTCAGGATGAGAGTAGTAGTACTGTGCACTGTCCATCTATTCAGGATGAGAGTAGTAGTACTGTGCACTGTCCATCTATACAGCAAAGAGAGTAGTAGTACTGTGCACTGTCCATCTATACAGGATGAGAGTAGTAGTACTGTGCACTGTCCATCTATTCAGGATGAGAGTAGTAGTACTGTGCACTGTTCATCTATTCAGGATGAGAGTAGTAGTACTGTGCACTGTCCATCTATACAGGATGAGAGTAGTAGTACTGTGCACTGTCCATCTATTCAGGATGAGAGTAGTAGTACTGTGCACTGTCCATCTATTCAGGATGAGAGTAGTAGTACTGTGCACTGTCCATCTATACAGCAAGAGAGTGGTAGTACTGTGCACTGTCCATCTATACAGCAAGAGAGTAGTAGTACTGTGCACTGTCCATCTATACAGGATGAGAGTAGTAGTACTGTGCACTGTTTATCTATTCAGGATGAGAGTAGTAGTACTGTGCACTGTCCATCTATTCAGGATAAGAGTAGTAGTACTATGCACTGTCTATCTTTACAGAATGAGGGTAGTAGTACTGTGCACTGTCCATCTATTCAGGATGAGAGTAGTAGTACTGTGCACTGTCCATCTATTCAGGATGAGAGTAGTAGTACTGTGCACTGTCCATCTATTCAGGATGAGAGTAGTAGTACTGTGCACTGTCCATCTATACAGCAAGAGAGTAGTAGTACTGTGCACTGTCCATCTATACAGGATGAGAGTAGTATTACTGTGCACTGTCCATCTATACAGCATGAGAGTAGTAGTACTGTGCACTGTCCATCTATTCAGGATGAGAGTAGTAGTACTGTGCACTGTCCATCTATTCAGGATGAGAGTAGTAGTACTGTGCACTGTCCATCTATTCAGGATGAGAGTAGTAGTACTGTGCACTATTCATCTATTCAGGATGAGAGTAGTAGTACTGTGCACTGTCCATCTATTCAGGAGGAGAGTAGTAGTACTGTGCACTGTCCATCTATTCAGGATGAGAGTAGTAGTACTGTGCACTGTCCATCTATTCAGGATGAGAGTAGTAGTACTGTGCACTGTCCATCTATTCAGGATGAGAGTAGTAGTACTGTGCACTGTCCATCTATTCAGGATGAAAGTAGTAGTACTGTGCACTGTCCATCTATACAGCAAGAGAGTGGTAGTACTGTGCACTGTCCATCTATACAGCAAGAGAGTAGTAGTACTGTGCACTGTCCATCTATACAGGATGAGAGTAGTAGTACTGTGCACTGTCCATCTATTCAGGATGAGAGTAGTAGTACTGTGCACTGTCCATCTATTCAGGATGAGAGTAGTAGTACTGTGCACTGTCCATCTATTCAGGATGAGAGTAGTAGTACTGTGTACTGTCCATCTATTCAGGATGAGAGTAGTAGTACTGTGCACTGTCCATCTATTCAGGATGAGAGTAGTAGTACTGTGCACTGTCCATCTATTCAGGATGAGAGTAGTAGTACTGTGCACTGTCCATCTATTCAGGATGAGAGTAGTAGTACTGTGCACTGTCCATCTATACAGCAAGAGAGTGGTAGTACTGTGCACTGTCCATCTATACAGCAAGAGAGTAGTAGTACTGTGCACTGTCCATCTATACAGGATGAGAGTAGTCGTACTGTGCACTGTCTATTCAGGATGAGAGTAGTAGTACTGCGCACTGTCCATCTATTCAGGATAAGAGTAGTAGTACTATGCACTGTCTATCTTTACAGAATGAGGGTAGTAGTACTGTGCACTGTCCATCTATTCAGGATGAGAGTAGTAGTACTGTGCACTGTCCATCTATTCAGGATGAGAGTAGTAGTACTGTGCACTGTCCATCTATTCAGGATGAGAGTAGTAGTACTGTGCACTGTCCATCTATACAGGATGAGAGTAGTAGTACTGTGCACTGTCCATCTATACAGGATGAGAGTAGTAGTACTGTGCACTGTCCATCTATTCAGGATGAGAGTAGTAGTACTGTGCACTGTCCATCTATTCAGGATGAGAGTAGTAGTACTGTGCACTGTCCATCTATTCAGGATGAGAGTAGTAGTACTGTGCACTGTCCATCTAAACAGCATGAGAGTAGTAGTACTGTGCACTGTCTATCTATTCAGGATGAGAGTAGTAGTACTGTGCACTGTCCATCTATTCAGGATGAGAGTAGTAGTACTGTGCACTGTCCATCTATACAGGATGAGAGTAGTAGTACTGTGCACTGTCCATCTATACAGGATGAGAGTAGTAATACTGTGCACTGTCCATCTATACAGGATGAGAGTAGTAGTACTGTGCACTGTCCATCTATTCAGGATGAGAGTAGTAGTACTGTGCACGGTCCATCTATTCAGGATGAGAGTAGTAGTACTGTGCACTGTCCATCTATTCAGGATGAGAGTAGTAGTACTGTGCACTGTCCATCTCTACAGGATGAGAGTAGTAGTACTGTGCACTGTCCATCTATACAGCATGAGAGTAGTAGTACTGTGCACTGTCCATCTATACAGGATGAGAGTAGTAGTACTGTGCACCGTTCATCTATTCAGGATTAGAGTAGTAGTACCGTGCACTGTCCATCCACACAGGATGAGAGTAGTAATACTGTGCACTGTCCATCTATACAGGATGAGAGTAGTAGTACTGTGCACTGTCCATCTATTCAGGATGAGAGTAGTAGTACTGTGCACTGCCCATCTATTCAGGATGAGAGTAGTAGTACTGTGCACTGTCCATCTATTCAGGATGAGAGTAGTAGTACTGTGCACTCTCCATCTATTCAGGATGAGAGTAGTAGTACTGTGCACTGTCCATCTATTCAGGATGAGAGTAGTAGTACTGTGCACTGTCCATCTATTCAGCAAGAGAGTGGTAGTACTGTGCACTGTCTATCTATTCAGGATGAGAGTAGTAGTACTGTGCACTGTCCATCTATTCAGGATGAGAGTAGTAGTACTGTGCACGGTCCATCTATTCAGGATGAGAGTAGTAGTACTGTGCACTGTCCATCTATTCAGGATGAGAGTAGTAGTACTGTGCACTGTCCATCTATACAGCAAAGAGAGTAGTAGTACTGTGCACTGTCCATCTATACAGGATGAGAGTAGTAGTACTGTGCACTGTCCATCTATACAGGATGAGAGTAGTAGTACTGTGCACTGTCCATCTATACAGGATGAGAGTAGTAATACTGTGCACTGTCCATCTATACAGGATGAGAGTAGTAGTACTGTGCACTGTCCATCTATTCAGGATGAGAGTAGTAGTACTGTGCACGGTCCATCTATTCAGGATGAGAGTAGTAGTACTGTGCACTGTCCATCTATACAGGATGAGAGTAGTAGTACTGTGCACTGTCCATCTATACAGCATGAGAGTAGTAGTACTGTGCACTGTCCATCTATTCAGGATGAGAGTAGTAGTACTGTGCACTGTCCATCTATACAGGATGAGAGTAGTAGTACTGTGCACTGTCCATCTATACAGGATGAGAGTAGTAGTACTGTGCACCGTTCATCTATTCAGGATTAGAGTAGTAGTACCGTGCACTGTCCATCCACACAGGATGAGAGTAGTAATACTGTGCACTGTCCATCTATACAGGATGAGAGTAGTAGTACTGTGCACTGTCCATCTATTCAGGATGAGAGTAGTAGTACTGTGCACTGTCCATCTATTCAGGATGAGAGTAGTAGTACTGTGCACTGTCCATCTATTCAGGATGAGAGTAGTAGTACTGTGCACTGTCCATCTATACAGGATGAGAGTAGTAGTACTGTGCACTGTCCATCTATACAGGATGAGAGTAGTAGTACTGTGCACTGTCCATCTATACAGGATGAGAGTAGTTCTACTGTGCACTGTCCATCTATTCAGGATGAGAGTAGTAGTACTGTGCACTGTCCATCTATTCAGGATGAGAGTAGTAGTACTGTGCACTGTCCATCTATTCAGGATGAGAGTAGTAGTACTGTGCACTGTCCATCTATTCAGGATGAGAGTAGTAGTACTGTGCACTGTCCATCTATTCAGGATGAGAGTAGTAGTACTGTGCACTCTCCATCTATTCAGGATGAGAGTAGTAGTACTGTGCACTGTCCATCTATTCAGGATGAGAGTAGTAGTACTGTGCACTGTCCATCTATTCAGCAAGAGAGTGGTAGTACTGTGCACTGTCTATCTATTCAGGATGAGAGTAGTAGTACTGTGCACTGTCCATCTATTCAGGATGAGAGTAGTAGTACTGTGCACTGTCCATCTATACAGCAAGAGAGTAGTAGTACTGTGCACTGTCCATCTATACAGGATGAGAGCAGTAGTACTGTGCACTGTCCATCTATACAGGATGAGAGTAGTAGTACTGTGCACTGTCCATCTATACAGGATGAGAGTAGTAATACTGTGCACTGTCCATCTATACAGGATGAGAGTAGTAGTACTGTGCACTGTCCATCTATTCAGGATGAGAGTAGTAGTACTGTGCACGGTCCATCTATTCAGGATGAGAGTAGTAGTACTGTGCACTGTCCATCTATTCAGGATGAGAGTAGTAGTACTGTGCACTGTCCATCTATACAGCAAGAGAGTAGTAGTACTGTGCACTGTCCATCTATACAGGATGAGAGTAGTAGTACTGTGCACTGTCCATCTATACAGGATGAGAGTAGTAGTACTGTGCACTGTCCATCTATACAGGATGAGAGTAGTAATACTGTGCACTGTCCATCTATACAGGATGAGAGTAGTAGTACTGTGCACTGTCCATCTATTCAGGATGAGAGTAGTAGTACTGTGCACGGTCCATCTATTCAGGATGAGAGTAGTAGTACTGTGCACTGTCCATCTATACAGGATGAGAGTAGTAGTACTGTGCACTGTCCATCTATACAGCATGAGAGTAGTAGTACTGTGCACTGTCCATCTATACAGGATGAGAGTAGTAGTACTGTGCACCGTTCATCTATTCAGGATTAGAGTAGTAGTACCGTGCACTGTCCATCCATACAGGATGAGAGTAGTAGTATTGTGCACTGTCCATCTATACAGGATGAGAGTAGTAGTACTGTGCACTGTCCATCTATACAGGATGAGAGTAGTAGTACTGTGCACTGTCCATCTATACAGGATGAGAGTAGTAGTACTGTGCACTGTCCATCTATACAGGTTGAGAGTAGTAGTACTGTGCACTGTCCATCTATACAGGATGAGAGTAGTAGTACTGTGCACTGTCCATCTATACAGCATGAGAGTAGTAGTACTGTGCACTGTCCATCTATTCAGGATGAGAGTAGTAGTACTGTGCACTGTCCATCTATTCAGGATGAGAGTAGTAGTACTGTGCACTGTCCATCTATTCAGGATGAGAGTAGTAGTACTGTGCACTGTTCATCTATTCAGGATGAGAGTAGTAGTACTGTGCACTGTCCATCTATTCAGGATGAGAGTAGTAGTACTGTGCACTGTTCATATATTCAGGATGAGAGTAGTAGTACTGTGCACTGTCCATCTATTCAGGTTGAGAGTAGTAGTACTGTGCACTGTCCATCTATTCAGGATGAGAGTAGTAGTACTGTGCACTGTCCATCTATTCAGGATGAGAGTAGTAGTACTGTGCACTGTCCATCTATTCAGGATGAGAGTAGTAGTACTGTGCACTGTCCATCTATTCAGGATGAGAGTAGTAGTACTGTGCACTGTCCATCTATACAGCAAGAGAGTGGTAGTACTGTGCACTGTCCATCTATACAGCAAGAGAGTAGTAGTACTGTGCACTGTCCATCTATACAGGATGAGAGTAGTAGTACTGTGCACTGTCCATCTATTCAGGATGAGAGTAGTAGTACTGTGCACTGTCCATCTATTCAGGATGAGAGTAGTAGTACTGTGCACTGTCCATCTATTCAGGATGAGAGAAGTAGTACTGTGCATTGTCCATCTATTCAGGATGAGAGTAGTAGTACTGTGCACTGTCCATCTATTCAGGATGAGAGTAGTAGTACTGTGCACTGTCCATCTATTCAGGATGAGAGTAGTAGTACTGTGCACTGTCCATCTATTCAGGATGAGAGTAGTAGTACTGTGCACTGTCCATCTATTCAGGATGAGAGTAGTAGTACTGTGCACTGTCCATCTATTCAGGATGAGAGTAGTAGTACTGTGCACTGTCCATCTATTCAGGATGAGAGTAGTAGTACTGTGCACTGTCAATCTATTCAGGATGAGAGTAGTAGTACTGTGCACTGTCCATCTATTCAGGATGAGAGTAGTAGTACTGTGCACTGTCCATCTATTCAGGATGAGCGTAGTAGTACTGTGCACGGTCCATCTATTCAGGATGAGAGTAGTAGTACTGTGCACTGTCCATCTATACAGGATGAGAGTAGTAGTACTGTGCACTGTCCATCTATTCAGGATGAGAGTAGTAGTACTGTGCACTGTCCATCTATACAGGATGAGAGTAGTAGTACTGTGCACTGTCCATCTATTCAGGATGAGAGTAGTAGTACTGTGCACTGTCCATCTATTCAGGATGAGAGTAGTAGTACTGTGCACTGTCCATCTATACAGGATGAGAGTAGTAGTACTGTGCACTGTCCATCTATACAGCATGAGAGTAGTAGTACTGTGCACTGTCCATCTATACAGGATGAGAGTAGTAGTACTGTGCACCGTTCATCTATTCAGGATTAGAGTAGTAGTACTGTGCACTGTCCATCCACACATGATGAGAGTAGTAGTACTGTGCACTGTCCATCTATACAGGATGAGAGTAGTAGTACTGTGCACTGTCCATCTATACAGGATGAGAGTAGTAGTACTGTGCACTGTCCATCTATACAGGATGAGAGTAGTAGTACTGTGCACTGTCCATCTATACAGGTTGAGAGTAGTAGTACTGTGCACTGTCCATCTATACAGGATGAGAGTAGTATTACTGTGCACTGTCAAACTATACAGCATGAGAGTAGTAGTACTGTGCAATGTCCATCTATTCAGGATGAGAGTAGTAGTACTGTGCACTGTCCATCTATTCAGGATGAGAGTAGTAGTACTGTGCACTATTCATCTATTCAGGATGAGAGTAGTAGTACTGTGCACTGTCCATCTATTCAGGAGGAGAGTAGTAGTACTGTGCACTGTCCATCTATTCAGGATGAGAGTAGTAGTACTGTGCACTGTCCATCTATTCAGGATGAGAGTAGTAGTACTGTGCACTGTCCATCTATTCAGGATGAAAGTAGTAGTACTGTGCACTGTCCATCTATACAGCAAGAGAGTGGTAGTACTGTGCACTGTCCATCTATACAGCAAGAGAGTAGTAGTACTGTGCACTGTCCATCTATACAGGATGAGAGTAGTAGTACTGTGCACTGTCCATCTATTCAGGATGAGAGTAGTAGTACTGTGCACTGTCCATCTATTCAGGATGAGAGTAGTAGTACTGTGCACTGTCCATCTATACAGCAAGAGAGTAGTAGTACTGTGCACTGTCCATCTATACAGGATGAGAGTAGTAGTACTGTGCACTGTCCATCTATTCAGGATGAGAGTAGTAGTACTGTGCACTGTCCATCTATTCAGGATGAGAGTAGTAGTACTGTGCACTGTCCATCTATACAGCAAGAGAGTGGTAGTACTGTGCACTGTCCATCTATACAGCAAGAGAGTAGTAGTACTGTGCACTGTCCATCTATACAGGATGAGAGTAGTAGTACTGTGCACTGTCTATCTATTCAGGATGAGAGTAGTAGTACTGTGCACTGTCCATCTATTCAGGATAAGAGTAGTAGTACTATGCACTGTCTATCTTTACAGAATGAGGGTAGTAGTACTGTGCACTGTCCATCTATTCAGGATGAGAGTAGTAGTACTGTGCACTGTCCATCTATTCAGGATGAGAGTAGTAGTACTGTGCACTGTCCATCTATACAGCAAGAGAGTAGTAGTACTGTGCACTGTCCATCTATACAGGATGAGAGTAGTAGTACTGTGCACTGTCCATCTATACAGGATGAGAGTAGTATTACTGTGCACTGTCCATCTATACAGCATGAGAGTAGTAGTACTGTGCACTGTCCATCTATTCAGGATGAGAGTAGTAGTACTGTGCACTGTCCATCTATTCAGGATGAGAGTAGTAGTACTGTGCACTGTCCATCTATTCAGGATGAGAGTAGTAGTACTGTGCACTATTCATCTATTCAGGATGAGAGTAGTAGTACTGTGCACTGTCCATCTATTCAGGAGGAGAGTAGTAGTACTGTGCACTGTCCATCTATTCAGGATGAGAGTAGTAGTACTGTGCACTGTCCATCTATTCAGGATGAGAGTAGTAGTACTGTGCACTGTCCATCTATTCAGGATGAGAGTAGTAGTACTGTGCACTGTCCATCTATTCAGGATGAAAGTAGTAGTACTGTGCACTGTCCATCTATACAGCAAGAGAGTGGTAGTACTGTGCACTGTCCATCTATACAGCAAGAGAGTAGTAGTACTGTGCACTGTCCATCTATACAGGATGAGAGTAGTAGTACTGTGCACTGTCCATCTATTCAGGATGAGAGTAGTAGTACTGTGCACTGTCCATCTATTCAGGATGAGAGTAGTAGTACTGTGCACTGTCCATCTATTCAGGATGAGAGTAGTAGTACTGTGTACTGTCCATCTATTCAGGATGAGAGTAGTAGTACTGTGCACTGTCCATCTATTCAGGATGAGAGTAGTAGTACTGTGCACTGTCCATCTATTCAGGATGAGAGTAGTAGTAGTGTGCACTGTCCATCTATTCAGGATGAGAGTAGTAGTACTGTGCACTGTCCATCTATACAGCAAGAGAGTGGTAGTACTGTGCACTGTCCATCTATACAGCAAGAGAGTAGTAGTACTGTGCACTGTCCATCTATACAGGATGAGAGTAGTAGTACTGTGCACTGTCTATTCAGGATGAGAGTAGTAGTACTGCGCACTGTCCATCTATTCAGGATAAGAGTAGTAGTACTATGCACTGTCTATCTTTACAGAATGAGGGTAGTAGTACTGTGCACTGTCCATCTATTCAGGATGAGAGTAGTAGTACTGTGCACTGTCCATCTATACAGCAAGAGAGTAGTAGTACTGTGCACTGTCCATCTATACAGGATGAGAGTAGTATTACTGTGCACTGTCCATCTATACAGCATGAGAGTAGTAGTACTGTGCACTGTCCATCTATTCAGGATGAGAGTAGTAGTACTGTGCACTGTCCATCTATTCAGGATGAGAGTAGTAGTACTGTGCACTGTCCATCTATTCAGGATGAGAGTAGTAGTACTGTGCACTATTCATCTATTCAGGATGAGAGTAGTAGTACTGTGCACTGTCCATCTATTCAGGAGGAGAGTAGTAGTACTGTGCACTGTCCATCTATTCAGGATGAGAGTAGTAGTACTGTGCACTGTCCATCTATTCAGGATGAGAGTAGTAGTACTGTGCACTGTCCATCTATTCAGGATGAGAGTAGTAGTACTGTGCACTGTCCATCTATTCAGGATGAAAGTAGTAGTACTGTGCACTGTCCATCTATACAGCAAGAGAGTAGTAGTACTGTGCACTGTCCATCTATACAGGATGAGAGTAGTAGTACTGTGCACTGTCCATCTATTCAGGATGAGAGTAGTAGTACTGTGCACTGTCCATCTATTCAGGATGAGAGTAGTAGTACTGTGCACTGTCCATCTATTCAGGATGAGAGTAGTAGTACTGTGTACTGTCCATCTATTCAGGATGAGAGTAGTAGTACTGTGCACTGTCCATCTATTCAGGATGAGAGTAGTAGTACTGTGCACTGTCCATCTATTCAGGATGAGAGTAGTAGTACTGTGCACTGTCCATCTATTCAGGATGAGAGTAGTAGTACTGTGCACTGTCCATCTATACAGCAAGAGAGTGGTAGTACTGTGCACTGCCCATCTATACAGCAAGAGAGTAGTAGTACTGTGCACTGTCCATCTATACAGGATGAGAGTAGTAGTACTGTGCACTGTCTATCTATTCAGGATGAGAGTAGTAGTACTGTGCACTGTCCATCTATTCAGGATAAGAGTAGTAGTACTATGCACTGTCTATCTTTACAGAATGAGGGTAGCAGTACTGTGCACTGTCCATCTATTCAGGATGAGAGTAGTAGTACTGTGCACTGTCCATCTATTCAGGATGAGAGTAGTAGTACTGTGCACTGTCCATCTATACAGCAAGAGAGTAGTAGTACTGTGCACTGTCCATCTATACAGGATGAGAGTAGTAGTACTGTGCACTGTCCATCTATACAGGATGAGAGTAGTAGTACTGTGCACTGTCCATCTATACAGCATGAGAGTAGTAGTACTGTGCACTGTCCATCTATTCAGGATGAGAGTAGTAGTACTGTGCACTGTCCATCTATTCAGGATGAGAGTAGTAGTACTGTGCACTGTCCATCTATTCAGGATGAGAGTAGTAGTACTGTGCACTGTCCATCTATTCAGGATGAGAGTAGTAGTACTGTGCACTGTCCATCTATTCAGGATGAGAGTAGTAGTACTGTGCACTGTCCATCTATACAGCAAGAGAGTGGTAGTACTGTGCACTGTCTATCTATTCAGGATGAGAGTAGTAGTACTGTGCACTGTCCATCTATTCAGGATGAGAGTAGTAGTACTGTGCACTGTCCATCTATACAGGATGAGAGTAGTAGTACTGTGCACTGTCCATCTATAAAGGATGAGAGTAGTAATACTGTGCACTGTCCATCTATACAGGATGAGAGTAGTAGTACTGTGCACTGTCCATCTATACAGGATGAGAGTAGTAGTACTGTGCACTGTCCATCTATACAGCATGAGAGTAGTAGTACTGTGCACTGTCTATCTTTACAGAATGAGGGTAGTAGTACTGTGCACTGTCCATCTATACAGGATGAGAGTAGTAGTACTGTGCACTGTCCATCTATGCAGGATGAGAGTAGTAGTACTGTGCACTGTCCATCTATACAGGATGAGAGTAGTAGTACTGTGCACTGTCCATCTATTCAGGATGAGAGTAGTAGTACTGTGCACTGTCCATCTATTCAGGATGAGAGTAGTAGTACTGTGCACTGTCCATCTATACAGCAAGAGAGTAGTAGTACTGTGCACTGTCCATCTATACAGGATGAGAGTAGTAGTACTGTGCACTGTCCATCTATACAGCATGAGAGTAGTAGTACTGTGCACTGTCCATCTATACAGCATGAGAGTAGTAGTACTGTGCACTGTCTATCTTTACAGAATGAGGGTAGTAGTACTGTGCACTGTCCATCTATACAGGATGAGAGTAGTATTACTGTGCACTGTCCATCTAAACAGCATGAGAGTAGTAGTACTGTGCACTGTCTATCTTTACAGAATGAGGGTAGTAGTACTGTGCACTGTCCATCTATACAGGATGAGAGTAGTAGTACTGTGCACTGTCTATCTTTACAGAATGAGGGTAGTAGTACTGTGCACTGTCCATCTATACAGGATGAGAGTAGTAGTACTGTGCACTGTCTATCTTTACAGAATGAGGGTAGTAGTACTGTGCACTGTCCATCTATACAGGATGAGAGTAGTAGTACTGTGCACTGTCTATCTTTACAGAATGAGGGTAGTAGTGCACTGTCCATCTATACAGGATGACAGTAGTAGTACTGTGCACTGTCTATCTTTACAGAATGAGAGTAGTAGTACTGTGCACTGTCCATCTATACAGCAAGAGAGTGGTAGTACTGTGCACTGTCTATCTATTCAGGATGAGAGTAGTAGTACTGTGCACTGTCCATCTATTCAGGATGAGAGTAGTAGTACTGTGCACTGTCCTTCTATACAGCAAGAGAGTAGTAGTACTGTGCACTGTTCATCTATTCAGGATGAGAGTAGTAGTACTGTGCACTGTCCATCTATTCAGGATGAGAGTAGTAGTACTGTGCACGGTCCATCTATTCAGGATGAGAGTAGTAGTACTGTGCACTGTCCATCTATTCAGGATGAGAGTAGTAGTACTATGCACTGTCCATCTATACAGGATGAGAGTAGTAGTACTGTGCACTGTCCATCTATACAGGATGAGAGTAGTAGTACTGTGCACTGTCCATCTATACAGGATGAGAGTAGTAATACTGTGCACTGTCCATCTATACAGGATGAGAGTAGGAATACTGTGCACTGTCTATCTTTACAGAATGAGGGTAGTAGTACTGTGCACTGTCCATCTATACAGGATGAGAGTAGTAGTACTGTGCACTGTCCATCTATTCAGGATGAGAGTAGTAGTACTGTGCACTGTCCATCTATACAGGATGAGAGTAGTAGTACTGTGCACTGTCCATCTATTCAGGATGAGAGTAGTAGTACTGTGCACTGTCCATCTATTCAGGATGAGAGTAGTAGTACTGTGCACTGTCCATCTATACAGCAAGAGAGTAGTAGTACTGTGCACTGTCCATCTATACAGGATGAGAGTAGTAGTACTGTGCACTGTCCATCTATACAGCATGAGAGTAGTAGTACTGTGCACTGTCCATCTATACAGCATGAGAGTAGTAGTACTGTGCACTGTCTATCTTTACAGAATGAGGGTAGTAGTACTGTGCACTGTCCATCTATACAGGATGAGAGTAGTATTACTGTGCACTGTCCATCTAAACAGCATGAGAGTAGTAGTACTGTGCACTGTCTATCTTTACAGAATGAGGGTAGTAGTACTGTGCACTGTCCATCTATACAGGATGAGAGTAGTAGTACTGTGCACTGTCTATCTTTACAGAATGAGGGTAGTAGTACTGTGCACTGTCCATCTATACAGGATGAGAGTAGTAGTACTGTGCACTGTCTATCTTTACAGAATGAGGGTAGTAGTACTGTGCACTGTCCATCTATACAGGATGAGAGTAGTAGTACTGTGCACTGTCTATCTTTACAGAATGAGGGTAGTAGTGCACTGTCCATCTATACAGGATGACAGTAGTAGTACTGTGCAATGTCTATCTTTACAGAATGAGAGTAGTAGTACTGTGCACTGTCCCTCTAAACAGCAAGAGAGTGGTAGTACTGTGCACTGTCTATCTATTCAGGATGAGAGTAGTAGTACTGTGCACTGTCCATCTATTCAGGATGAGAGTAGTAGTACTGTGCACTGTCCATCTATACAGCAAGAGAGTAGTAGTACTGTGCACTGTTCATCTATTCAGGATGAGAGTAGTAGTACTGTGCACTGTCCATCTATTCAGGATGAGAGTAGTAGTACTGTGCACTGTCCATCTATTCAGGATGAGAGTAGTAGTACTGTGCACTGTCCATCTATTCAGGATGAGAGTAGTAGTACTGTGCACTGTCCATCTATACAGGATGAGAGTAGTAGTACTGTGCACTGTCCATCTATACAGGATGAGAGTAGTAGTACTGTGCACTGTTCATCTATATAGGATGAGAGTAGTAATACTGTGCACTGTCCATCTATACAGGATGAGAGTAGGAATACTGTGCACTGTCTATCTTTACAGAATGAGGGTAGTAGTACTGTGCACTGTCCATCTATACAGGATGAGAGTAGTAGTACTGTGCACTGTCCATCTATTCAGGATGAGAGTAGTAGTACTGTGCACTGTCCATCTATACAGGATAAGAGTAGTAGTACTGTGCACTGTCCATCTATTCAGGATGAGAGTAGTAGTACTGTGCACTGTCCATCTATTCAGGATGAGAGTAGTAGTACTGTGCACTGTCCATCTATAGAGCAAGAGAGTAGTAGTACTGTGCACTGTCCATCTATACAGGATGAGAGTAGTAGTACGGTGCACTGTCCATCTATACAGCATGAGAGTAGTAGTACTGTGCACTGTCCATCTATACAGCATGAGAGTAGTAGTACTGTGCACTGTCTATCTTTACAGAATGAGGGTAGTAGTACTGTGCACTGTCCATCTATACAGGATGAGAGTAGTATTACTGTGCATCTAAACAGCATGAGAGTAGTAGTACTGTGCACTGTCTATCTTTACAGAATGAGGGTAGTAGTACTGTGCACTGTCCATCTATACAGGATGAGAGTAGTAGTACTGTGCACTGTCTATCTTTACAGAATGAGGGTAGTAGTACTGTGCACTGTCCATCTATACAGGATGAGAGTAGTAGTACTGTGCACTGTCTATCTTTACAGAATGAGGGTAGTAGTACTGTGCACTGTCTATCTATACAGGATGAGAGTAGTAGTACTGTGCACTGTCTATCTTTACAGAATGAGAGTAGTAATACTGTGCACTGTCCATCTATACAGGATGAGAGTAGTAGTACTGTGCACTGTCTATCTTTACAGAATGAGGGTAGTAGTACTGTGCACTGTTCATCTATTCAGGGTGAGAGTAGTAGTACTGTGCACTGTCTATCTTTACAGAATGAGGGTTGTAGTACTGTGCACTGTCCATCTATACAGCATGAGAGTAGTAGTACTGTGCACTGTCTATCTTTACAGAATGAGGGTAGTAGTACTGTGCACTGTCCATCTATACAGGATGAGGGTAGTAGTACTGTGCACTGTCCATCTATACAGGATGAGAGTAGTAGTACTGTGCACTGTCCATCTATTCAGGATGAGAGTAGTAGTACTGTGCACTGTCCATCTATTCAGGATGAGAGTAGTAGTACTGTGTACTGTCCATCTATTCAGGATGAGAGTAGTAGTACTGTGCACTGTCCATCTATTCAGGATGAGAGTAGTAGTACTGTGCACTGTCCATCTATTCAGGATGAGAGTAGTAGTACTGTGCACTGTCCATCTATTCAGGATGAGAGTAGTAATACTGTGCACTGTCCATCTATTCAGGATGAGAGTAATAGTACTGTGCACTGTCCATCTATACAGCAAGAGAGTGGTAGTACTGTGCACTGTCCATCTATACAGGATTAGAGTAGTAGTACTGTGCACTGTCCATCTATTCAGGATGAGAGTAGTAGTACTGTGCACTGTCCATCTATTCAGGATGAGAGTAGTAGTACTGTGCACTGTCCATCTATTCAGGATGAGAGTAGTAGTACTGTGCACTGTCCATCTATACAGCAAGAGAGTAGTAGTACTGTGCACTGTCCATCTATACAGGATGAGAGTAGTAGTACTGTGCACTGTCCATCTATACAGGATGAGAGTAGTAGTACTGTGCACTGTCCATCAATACAGCATGAGAGTAGTAGTACTGTGCACTGTCCATCTATTCAGGATGAGAGTAGTAGTACTGTGCACTGTCCATCTATTCAGGATGAGAGTAGTAGTACTGTGCACTGTCCATCTATTCAGGATGAGAGTAGTAGTACTGTGCACTGTCCATCTATTCAGGATGAGAGTAGTAGTACTGTGCACTGTCCATCTATACAGCAAGAGAGTGGTAGTACTGTGCACTGTCTATCTATTCAGGATGAGAGTAGTAGTACTGTGCACTGTCCATCTATTCAGGATGAAAGTAGTAGTACTGTGCACTGTCCATCTATACAGCATGAGAGTAGTAGTACTGTGCACTGTCTATCTTTACAGAATGAGGGTAGTAGTACTGTGCACTGTCCATCTATACAGGATGAGAGTAGTAGTACTGTGCACTGTCCATCTATTCAGGATGAGAGTAGTAGTACTGTGCACTGTCCATGTATACAGGATGAGAGTAGTAGTACTGTGCACTGTCCATCTATTCAGGATGAGAGTAGTAGTACTGTGCACTGTCCATCTATTCAGGATGAGAGTAGTAGTACTGTGCACTGTCCATCTATACAGCAAGAGAGTAGTAGTACTGTGCACTGTCCATCTATACAGGATGAGAGTAGTAGTACTGTGCACTGTCCATCTATACAGGATGAGAGTAGTAGTACTGTGCACTGTCCATCTATACAGCATGAGAGTAGTAGTACTGTGCACTGTCCATCTATACAGCATGAGAGTAGTAGTATTGTGCACTGTCTATCTTTACAGAATGAGGGTAGTAGTACAGTGCACTGTCCATTTATACAGGATGAGAGTAGTATTACTGTGCACTGTCCATCTAAACAGCATGAGAGTAGTAGTACTGTGCACTGTCTATCTTTACAGAATGAGGGTAGTAGTACTGTGCACTGTCCATCTATACAGGATGAGAGTAGTAGTACTGTGCACTGTCTATCTTTACAGAATGAGGGTAGTAGTACTGTGCACTGTCCATCTATACAGGATGAGAGTAGTAGTACTGTGCACTGTCTATCTTTACAGAATGAGGGTAGTAGTACTGTGCACTGTCCATCTATACAGGATGACAGTAGTAGTACTGTGCACTGTTTATCTTTACAGAATGAGAGTAGTAGTACTGTGCACTGTCCATCTATACAGGATGAGAGTAGTAGTACTGTGCACTGTCCATCTATTCAGGATGAGAGTAGTAGTACTGTGCACTGTCCATCTATACAGGATGAGAGTAGTAGTACTGTGCACTGTCCATCTATTCAGGATGAGAGTAGTAGTACTGTGCACTGTCCATCTATTCAGGATGAGAGTAGTAGTACTGTGCACTGTCCATCTATACAGCAAGAGAGTAGTAGTACTGTGCACTGTCCATCTATACAGGATGAGAGTAGTAGTACTGTGCACTGTCCATCTATACAGCATGAGAGTAGTAGTACTGTGCACTGTCCATCTATACAGCATGAGAGTAGTAGTACTGTGCACTGTCTATCTTTACAGAATGAGGGTAGTAGTACTGTGCACTGCCCATCTATACAGGATGAGAGTAGTATTACTGTGCACTGTCCATCTAAACAGCATGAGAGTAGTAGTACTGTGCACTGTCTATCTTTACAGAATGAGGGTAGTAGTACTGTGCACTGTCCATCTATACAGGATGAGAGTAGTAGTACTGTGCACTGTCTATCTTTACAGAATGAGGGTAGTAGTACTGTGCACTGTCCATCTATACAGGATGAGAGTAGTAGTACTGTGCACTGTCTATCTTTACAGAATGAGGGTAGTAGTACTGTGCACTGTCCATCTATACAGGATGAGAGTAGTAGTACTGTGCACTGTCTATCTTTACAGAATGAGAGTAGTAATACTGTGCACTGTCCATCTATACAGGATGAGAGTAGGAATACTGTGCACTGTCCATCTATACAGCATGAGAGTAGTAGTACTGTGCACTGTCTATCTTTACAGAATGAGGGTAGTAGTACTGTGCACTGTTCATCTATTCAGGATGAGAGTAGTAGTACTGTGCACTGTCTATCTTTACAGAATGAGGGTTGTAGTACTGTGCACTGTCCATCTATACAGCATGAGAGTAGTAGTACTGTGCACTGTCTATCTTTACAGAATGAGGGTAGTAGTACTGTGCACTGTCCATCTATACAGGATGAGAGTAGTAGTACTGTGCACTGTCCATCTATACAGCATGAGAGTAGTAGTACTGTGCACTGTCTATCTTTACAGAATGAGGGTAGTAGTACTGTGCACTGTCCATCTATACAGGATGAGGGTAGTAGTACTGTGCACTGTCCATCTATACAGGATGAGAGTAGTAGTACTGTGCACTGTCCATCTATTCAGGATGAGAGTAGTAGTACTGTGCACTGTCCATCTATACAGCAAGAGAGTAGTAGTACTGTGCACTGTCCATCTATACAGGATGAGAGTAGTAGTACTGTGCACTGTCCATCTATTCAGGATGAGAGTAGTAGTACTGTGTACTGTCCATCTATTCAGGATGAGAGTAGTAGTACTGTGCACTGTCTATCTATTCAGGATGAGAGTAGTAGTACTGTGCACTGTCCATCTATTCAGGATGAAAGTAGTAGTACTGTGCACTGTCCATCTATACAGCATGAGAGTAGTAGTACTGTGCACTGTCTATCTTTACAGAATGAGGGTAGTAGTACTGTGCACTGTCCATCTATACAGGATGAGAGTAGTAGTACTGTGCACTGTCCATCTATTCAGGATGAGAGTAGTAGTACTGTGCACTGTCCATGTATACAGGATGAGAGTAGTAGTACTGTGCACTGTCCATCTATTCAGGATGAGAGTAGTAGTACTGTGCACTGTCCATCTATTCAGGATGAGAGTAGTAGTACTGTGCACTGTCCATCTATACAGCAAGAGAGTAGTAGTACTGTGCACTGTCCATCTATACAGGATGAGAGTAGTAGTACTGTGCACTGTCCATCTATACAGGATGAGAGTAGTAGTACTGTGCACTGTCCATCTATACAGCATGAGAGTAGTAGTACTGTGCACTGTCCATCTATACAGCATGAGAGTAGTAGTATTGTGCACTGTCTATCTTTACAGAATGAGGGTAGTAGTACTGTGCACTGTCCATTTATACAGGATGAGAGTAGTATTACTGTGCACTGTCCATCTAAACAGCATGAGAGTAGTAGTACTGTGCACTGTCTATCTTTACAGAATGAGGGTAGTAGTACTGTGCACTGTCCATCTATACAGGATGAGAGTAGTAGTACTGTGCACTGTCTATCTTTACAGAATGAGGGTAGTAGTACTGTGCACTGTCCATCTATACAGGATGAGAGTAGTAGTACTGTGCACTGTCTATCTTTACAGAATGAGGGTAGTAGTACTGTGCACTGTCCATCTATACAGGATGACAGTAGTAGTACTGTGCACTGTTTATCTTTACAGAATGAGAGTAGTAGTACTGTGCACTGTCCATCTATACAGGATGAGAGTAGTAGTACTGTGCACTGTCCATCTATTCAGGATGAGAGTAGTAGTACTGTGCACTGTCCATCTATACAGGATGAGAGTAGTAGTACTGTGCACTGTCCATCTATTCAGGATGAGAGTAGTAGTACTGTGCACTGTCCATCTATTCAGGATGAGAGTAGTAGTACTGTGCACTGTCCATCTATACAGCAAGAGAGTAGTAGTACTGTGCACTGTCCATCTATACAGGATGAGAGTAGTAGTACTGTGCACTGTCCATCTATACAGCATGAGAGTAGTAGTACTGTGCACTGTCCATCTATACAGCATGAGAGTAGTAGTACTGTGCACTGTCTATCTTTACAGAATGAGGGTAGTAGTACTGTGCACTGCCCATCTATACAGGATGAGAGTAGTATTACTGTGCACTGTCCATCTAAACAGCATGAGAGTAGTAGTACTGTGCACTGTCTATCTTTACAGAATGAGGGTAGTAGTACTGTGCACTGTCCATCTATACAGGATGAGAGTAGTAGTACTGTGCACTGTCTATCTTTACAGAATGAGGGTAGTAGTACTGTGCACTGTCCATCTATACAGGATGAGAGTAGTAGTACTGTGCACTGTCTATCTTTACAGAATGAGGGTAGTAGTACTGTGCACTGTCCATCTATACAGGATGAGAGTAGTAGTACTGTGCACTGTCTATCTTTACAGAATGAGAGTAGTAATACTGTGCACTGTCCATCTATACAGGATGAGAGTAGGAATACTGTGCACTGTCCATCTATACAGCATGAGAGTAGTAGTACTGTGCACTGTCTATCTTTACAGAATGAGGGTAGTAGTACTGTGCACTGTTCATCTATTCAGGATGAGAGTAGTAGTACTGTGCACTGTCTATCTTTACAGAATGAGGGTTGTAGTACTGTGCACTGTCCATCTATACAGCATGAGAGTAGTAGTACTGTGCACTGTCTATCTTTACAGAATGAGGGTAGTAGTACTGTGCACTGTCCATCTATACAGGATGAGAGTAGTAGTACTGTGCACTGTCCATCTATACAGCATGAGAGTAGTAGTACTGTGCACTGTCTATCTTTACAGAATGAGGGTAGTAGTACTGTGCACTGTCCATCTATACAGGATGAGGGTAGTAGTACTGTGCACTGTCCATCTATACAGGATGAGAGTAGTAGTACTGTGCACTGTCCATCTATTCAGGATGAGAGTAGTAGTACTGTGCACTGTCCATCTATACAGCAAGAGAGTAGTAGTACTGTGCACTGTCCATCTATACAGGATGAGAGTAGTAGTACTGTGCACTGTCCATCTATTCAGGATGAGAGTAGTAGTACTGTGTACTGTCCATCTATTCAGGATGAGAGTAGTAGTACTGTGCACTGTCTATCTATTCAGGATGAGAGTAGTAGTACTGTGCACTGTCCATCTATACAGCAAGAGAGTAGTAGTACTGTGCACTGTCCATCTATACAGGATGAGAGTAGTAGTACTGTGCACTGTCTATCTATTCAGGATGAGAGTAGTAGTACTGTGCACTGTCCATCTATTCAGGATGAGAGTAGTAGTACTATGCACTGTCCATCTATTCAGGATGAGAGTAGTAGTACTGTGCACTGTCCATCTATTCAGGATGAGAGTAGTAGTACTGTGCACTGTCCATCTATACAGCAAGAGAGTAGTAGTACTGTGCACTGTCCATCTATTCAGGATGAGAGTAGTAGTACTGTGCACTGTCCATCTATGCAGCAAGAGAGTAGTAGTACTGTGCACTGTCCATCTATACAGGATGAGAGTAGTAGTACTGTGCACTGTCCATCTATACAGGATGAGAGTAGTAGTACTGTGCACTGTCCATCTATACAGCATGAGAGTAGTAGTACTGTGCACTGTCCATCTATTCAGGATGAGAGTAGTAGTACTGTGCACTGTCCATCTATTCAGGATGAGAGTAGTAGTACTGTGCACTGTCCATCTATTCAGGATGAGAGTAGTAGTACTGTGCATTGTCCATCTATTCAGGATGAGAGTAGTAGTACTGTGCACTGTCTATCTTTACAGAATGAGGGTAGTAGTACTGTGCACTGTCCATCTATACAGGATGAGGGTAGTAGTACTGTGCACTGTCCATCTATACAGGATGAGAGTAGTAGTACTGTGCACTGTCCATCTATACAGCATGAGAGTAGTAGTACTGTGCACTGTCTATCTTTACAGAATGAGGGTAGTAGTACTGCGCACTGTCCATCTATACAGGATGAGGGTAGTAGTACTGTGCACTGTCCATCTATGCAGGATGAGAGTAGTAGTGCATACATGACATGTGCCCCCGGTATATGTGGTCTGTGTTGGCGCTCGGTTACCTCGTCTTTGTCGGTGACCCGCGGGTGCAGCGCCCTCTTCCTCAGGCTCCGGGCGGCGCAGGGCGCACACAGGGCGCAGATCAGCAAACAGCTCAGCACCGCGCTCCGGCTCTCCCCGGCCATCCTCCGCCTGCTGCAGCCCAGAGACCGGGGGCGGCGACACAGAGAGGGGAGGAGTGCAGCTCCGGAGGAGAGAATAATGTACAGGAGGGGAATAATGTACAGGAGGAGAATAATGTACAGGAGGAGAATAATGTACTGGAGGGGAATAATGTACAGGAGAGGAGAATAATGTACAGGAGGAGAGAATAATGTACAGGAGGAGAATAATGTACAGGAGGAGAATAATGTACTGGAGGGGAATAATGTACAGGAGAGGAGAATAATGTACAGGAGGAGAATAATGTACAGGAGAGGAGAATAATGTACAGGAGGAGAGAATAATGTACAGGAGGGGAGAATAATGTACAGGAGGAGAGAATAATGTACAGGAGAGGAGAATAATGTACAGGAGGAGAGAATAATGTACAGGAGGGGAGAATAATGTACAGGAGGGGAATAATGTACAGGAGGAGAATAATGTACAGGAGGGGAATAATGTACAGGAGGAGAATAATGTACAGGAGGAGAATAATGTACAGGAGAGGAGAATAATGTACAGGAGGAGAATAATGTACAGGAGGGGAATAATGTACAGGAGGAGAATAATGTACAGGAGAGGAGAATAATGTACAGGAGGAGAATAATTTACAGGAGGAGAATAATGTACTGGAGGGGAATAATGTACAGGAGAGGAGAATAATGTACAGGAGGAGAATAATGTACAGGAGAGGAGAATAATGTACAGGAGGAGAGAATAATGTACAGGAGGGGAATAATGTACAGGAGGAGAATAATGTACAGGAGAGGAGAATAATGTACAGGAGAGGAGAATAATGTACAGGAGGGGAGAATAATGTACAGGAGGGGAGAATAATGTACAGGAGGGGAATAATGTAAAGGAGGGGAGAATAATGTACAGGAGAGGAGAATAATGTACAGGAGGGGAATAATGTACAGGAGGGGAGAATAATGTACAGGAGAGGAGAATAATGTACAGGAGGAGAATAATGTACAGGAGGGGAGAATAATGTACAGGAGAGGAGAATAATGTACAGGAGGGGAATAATGTACAGGAGGGGAGAATAATGTACAGGAGAGGAGAATAATGTACAGGAGGAGAATAATGTACAGGAGGGGAATAATGTACAGGAGAGGAGAATAATGTACAGGAGGAGAATAATGTACAGGAGAGGAGAATAATGTACAGGAGGAGAGAATAATGTACAGGAGGAGAATAATGTACAGGAGGAGAATAATGTACTGGAGGGGAATAATGTACAGGAGAGGAGAATAATGTACAGGAGGAGAATAATGTACAGGAGAGGAGAATAATGTACAGGAGGAGAATAATGTACAGGAGGAGAATAATGTACTGGAGGGGAATAATGTACAGGAGAGGAGAATAATGTACAGGAGGAGAATAATGTACAGGAGAGGAGAATAATGTACAGGAGGAGAGAATAATGTACAGGAGGGGAATAATGTACAGGAGAAGAATAATGTACAGGAGAGGAGAATAATGTACAGGAGGAGAATAATGTACAGGAGGAGAATAATGTACTGGAGGGGAATAATGTACAGGAGAGGAGAATAATGTACAGGAGGAGAATAATGTACAGGAGAGGAGAATAATGTACAGGAGGAGAGAATAATGTACAGGAGGGGAATAATGTACAGGAGGAGAATAATGTACAGGAGAGGAGAATAATGTACAGGAGGAGAGAATAATGTACAGGAGGGGAGAATAATGTACAGGAGGGGAGAATAATGTACAGGAGGGGAATAATGTAAAGGAGGGGAGAATAATGTACAGGAGAGGAGAATAATGTACAGGAGGGGAATAATGTACAGGAGGGGAGAATAATGTACAGGAGAGGAGAATAATGTACAGGAGGGGAATAATGTACAGGAGGGGAGAATAATGTACAGGAGAGGAGAATAATGTACAGGAGGGGAATAATGTACAGGAGGGGAGAATAATGTACAGGAGAGGAGAATAATGTACAGGAGGAGAATAATGTACAGGAGGGGAATAATGTACAGGAGAGGAGAATAATGTACAGGAGGAGAGAATAATGTACAGGAGGGGAATAATGTACAGGAGGGGAGAATAATGTACAGGAGAGGAGAATAATGTACAGGAGAGGAGAATAATGTACAGGAGGAGAATAATGTACAGGAGGGGAATAATGTACAGGAGAGGAGAATAATGTACAGGAGGAGAGAATAATGTACAGGAGGGGAGAATAATGTACAGGAGGGGAGAATAATGTACAGGAGGGGAATAATGTACAGGAGAGGAGAATAATGTACAGGAGGAGAGAATAATGTACAGGAGGGGAGAATAATGTACAGGAGGGGAATAATGTACAGGAGGAGAATAATGTACAGGAGGGGAATAATGTACAGGAGGAGAATAATGTACAGGAGGAGAATAATGTACAGGAGAGGAGAATAATGTACAGGAGGAGAATAATGTACAGGAGGGGAATAATGTACAGGAGGAGAATAATGTACAGGAGAGGAGAATAATGTACAGGAGGAGAATAATGTACAGGAGGAGAATAATGTACTGGAGGGGAATAATGTACAGGAGAGGAGAATAATGTACAGGAGGAGAATAATGTACAGGAGAGGAGAATAATGTACAGGAGGAGAGAATAATGTACAGGAGGGGAATAATGTACAGGAGGAGAATAATGTACAGGAGAGGAGAATAATGTACAGGAGGAGAGAATAATGTACAGGAGGGGAGAATAATGTACAGGAGGGGAGAATAATGTACAGGAGGGGAATAATGTAAAGGAGGGGAGAATAATGTACAGGAGAGGAGAATAATGTACAGGAGGGGAATAATGTACAGGAGGGGAGAATAATGTACAGGAGAGGAGAATAATGTACAGGAGGAGAATAATGTACAGGAGGGGAGAATAATGTACAGGAGAGGAGAATAATGTACAGGAGGGGAATAATGTACAGGAGGGGAGAATAATGTACAGGAGAGGAGAATAATGTACAGGAGGAGAATAATGTACAGGAGGGGAATAATGTACAGGAGAGGAGAATAATGTACAGGAGGAGAATAATGTACAGGAGAGGAGAATAATGTACAGGAGGAGAGAATAATGTACAGGAGGAGAATAATGTACAGGAGGAGAATAATGTACTGGAGGGGAATAATGTACAGGAGAGGAGAATAATGTACAGGAGGAGAATAATGTACAGGAGAGGAGAATAATGTACAGGAGGAGAATAATGTACAGGAGGAGAATAATGTACTGGAGGGGAATAATGTACAGGAGAGGAGAATAATGTACAGGAGGAGAATAATGTACAGGAGAGGAGAATAATGTACAGGAGGAGAGAATAATGTACAGGAGGGGAATAATGTACAGGAGAAGAATAATGTACAGGAGAGGAGAATAATGTACAGGAGGAGAATAATGTACAGGAGGAGAATAATGTACTGGAGGGGAATAATGTACAGGAGAGGAGAATAATGTACAGGAGGAGAATAATGTACAGGAGAGGAGAATAATGTACAGGAGGAGAGAATAATGTACAGGAGGGGAATAATGTACAGGAGGAGAATAATGTACAGGAGAGGAGAATAATGTACAGGAGGAGAGAATAATGTACAGGAGGGGAGAATAATGTACAGGAGGGGAGAATAATGTACAGGAGGGGAATAATGTAAAGGAGGGGAGAATAATGTACAGGAGAGGAGAATAATGTACAGGAGGGGAATAATGTACAGGAGGGGAGAATAATGTACAGGAGAGGAGAATAATGTACAGGAGGGGAATAATGTACAGGAGGGGAGAATAATGTACAGGAGAGGAGAATAATGTACAGGAGGGGAATAATGTACAGGAGGGGAGAATAATGTACAGGAGAGGAGAATAATGTACAGGAGGAGAATAATGTACAGGAGGGGAATAATGTACAGGAGAGGAGAATAATGTACAGGAGGAGAGAATAATGTACAGGAGGGGAATAATGTACAGGAGGGGAGAATAATGTACAGGAGAGGAGAATAATGTACAGGAGAGGAGAATAATGTACAGGAGGAGAATAATGTACAGGAGGGGAATAATGTACAGGAGAGGAGAATAATGTACAGGAGGAGAGAATAATGTACAGGAGGGGAGAATAATGTACAGGAGGGGAGAATAATGTACAGGAGGGGAATAATGTACAGGAGAGGAGAATAATGTACAGGAGGAGAGAATAATGTACAGGAGGGGAATAATGTACAGGAGGGGAGAATAATGTACAGGAGAGGAGAATAATGTACAGGAGGGGAATAATGTACAGGAGGGGAGAATAATGTACAGGAGAGGAGAATAATGTACAGGAGGAGAATAATGTACAGGAGGGGAATAATGTACAGGAGAGGAGAATAATGTACAGGAGGAGAGAATAATGTACAGGAGGGGAATAATGTACAGGAGGGGAGAATAATGTACAGGAGAGGAGAATAATGTACAGGAGGGGAATAATGTACAGGAGGGGAGAATAATGTACAGGAGGAGAATAATGTACAGGAGGGGAGAATAATGTACAGGAGAGGAGAATAATGTACAGGAGAGGAGAATAATGTACAGGAGGAGAATAATGTACAGGAGGGGAATAATGTACAGGAGGAGAGAATAATGTACAGGAGGGGAGAATAATGTACAGGAGGGGAATAATGTACAGGAGGGGAGAATAATGTACAGGAGAGGAGAATAATGTACAGGAGGGGAATAATGTACAGGAGGGGAGAATAATGTACAGGAGGAGAATAATGTACAGGAGGGGAGAATAATGTACAGGAGAGGAGAATAATGTACAGGAGGGGAGAATAATGTACAGGAGGGGAGAATAATGTACAGGAGAGGAGAATAATGTACAGGAGGAGAATAATGTACAGGAGAGGAGAATAATGTACAGGAGGGGAGAATAATGTACAGGAGGAGAATAATGTACAGAAGGAGAATAATGTACAGGAGGAGAATAATGTACAGGAGAGGAGAATAATG
The DNA here is from genome assembly GCF_046119375.1 of Phyllobates terribilis. Classification (NCBI taxonomy): domain Eukaryota; kingdom Metazoa; phylum Chordata; class Amphibia; order Anura; family Dendrobatidae; genus Phyllobates; species Phyllobates terribilis. Next base: position 35,199,183 of record NW_027362774.1, on the reverse strand, counting down.
TACAGGAGGAGAATAATGTACAGGAGAGGAGAATAATGTACAGGAGGAGAATAATGTATAGGAGGAGAATAATTTACAAGAGGAGAGAATAATGTACAGGAGAGGAGAATAATGTACAGGAGGGGAGAATAATGTACAGGAGAGGAGAATAATGTACAGGAGGAGAATAATGTACAGGAGGAGAATAATGTACAGGAGGGGAGAATAATGTACAGGAGGAGAGAATAATGTACAGGAGGAGAATAATGTACAGGAGGAGAATAATGTACAGGAGAGGAGAGTAATGTACAGGAGGAGAATAATGTACAGGAGGAGAATAATGTACAGGAGGAGAATAATGTACAGGAGAGGAGAATAATGTACAGGAGGGGAATAATGTACAGGAGGGGAATAATGTACAGGAGGAGAATAATTTACAGGAGAGGAGAATAATGTACAGGAGGGGAATAATGTACAGGAGGGGAATAATGTACAGGAGGAGAGAATAATGTACAGGAGAGGAGAATAATGTACAGGAGGAGAATAATGTACAGGAGGGGAGAATAATGTACAGGAGGGGAATAATGTACAGGAGAGGAGAATAATGTACAGGAGGGGAATAATGTACAGGAGGGGAATAATGTACAGGAGGAGAGAATAATGTACAGGAGAGGAGAATAATGTACAGGAGGAGAATAATGTACAGGAGGAGAATAATGTACAGGAGAGGAGAATAATGTACAGGAGGAGAATAATGTACAGGAGAGGAGAATAATGTACAGGAGGAGAATAATGTACAGGAGGGGAGAATAATGTACAGGAGGAGAATAATGTACAGGAGGAGAGAATAATGTACAGGAGGAGAGAATAATGTACAGGAGGAGAATAATGTACAGGAGTGGAGAATAATGTACAGGAGGAGAATAATGTACAGGAGGAGAATAATGTACAGGAGGAGAGAATAATGTACAGGAGAGGAGAACAATGTACAGGAGGAGAGAACAATGTACAGGAGGAGAATAATGTACAGGAGAGGAGAATAATGTACAGGAGAGGAGAATAATGTACAGGAGGAGAATAATGTACAGGAGGAGAGAATAATGTACAGGAGAGGAGAATAATGTACAGGAGGGGAGAATAATGTACAGGAGGGGAGAATAATGTACAGGAGGGGAGAATAATGTACAGGAGAGGAGAATAATGTACAGGAGGAGAATAATGTACAGGAGGGGAGAATAATGTACAGGAGAGGAGAATAATGTACAGGAGGAGAATAATGTACAGGAGAGGAGAACAATGTACAGGAGGAGAGAACAATGTACAGGAGGAGAATAATGTACAGGAGAGGAGAATAATGTACAGGAGGAGAATAATGTACAGGAGAGGAGAATAATGTACAGGAGGGGAATAATGTACAGAAGGAGAATAATGTACAGGAGAGGAGAATAATGTACAGGAGGGGAATAATGTACAGAAGGAGAATAATGTATACGAGGAGAATAATGTACAGGAGGAGAATAATGTACAGGAGGGGAGAATAATGTACAGGAGGAGAGAATAATGTACAGGAGGAGAATAATGTACAGGAGGAGAATAATGTACAGGAGGGGAATAATGTACAGGAGGAGAATAATGTACAGGAGGAGAGAACAATGTACAGGAGCAGAATAATGTACAGGAGGAGAATAATGTACAGGAGGGGAGAATAATGTACAGGAGGAGAATAATGTACAGGAGGGGAGAATAATGTACAGGAGGGGAAAAATGTACAGGAGGAGAGAATAATGTACAGGAGAGGAGAATAATGTACAGGAGGGGAATAATGTACAGGAGGAGAATAATGTACAGGAGGAGAGAACAATGTACAGGAGGAGAATAATGTACAGGAGGAGAATAATGTACAGGAGGGGAGAATAATGTACAGGAGGAGAGAATAATGTACAGGAGGAGAATAATGTACAGGAGGAGAATAATGTACAGGAGAGGAGAATAATGTACAGGAGGGGAAAAATGTACAGGAGGAGAATAATGTACAGGAGAGGAGAATAATGTACAGGAGGGGAGAATAATGTAAAGGAGGAGAATAATGTACAGGAGGGGAATAATGTACAGCAGAGGAGAATAATGTACAGGAGGGGAAAAATGTACAGGAGGAGAATAATGTACAGGAGGAGAATAATGTACAAGAGAGGAGAATAATGTACAGGAGGAGAATAATGTACAGGAGGGGAATAATGTACAGGAGGAGAGAACAATGTACAGGAGGAGAATAATGTACGGGAGGAGAATAATGTACAGGAGGGGAGAATAATGTACAGGATGAGAATAATGTACAGGAGGAGAATAATGTACAGGAGAGGAGAATAATGTACAGGAGGGGAAAAATGTACAGGAGGAGAATAATGTACAGGAGGAGAATAATGTACAGGAGAGGAGAATAATGTACAGGAGGGGAATAATGTACAGGAGGAGAATAATGTACAGGAGGAGAATAATATACAAGAGGAGAGAATAATGTACAGGAGGAGAGAATAATGTACAGGAGGGGAGAATAATGTACAGGAGGGGAGAATAATGTACAGGAGGAGAATAATGTACAGGAGGAGAATAATGTACAGGAGGGGAGAATAATGTACAGGAGAGGAGAATAATGTACAGGAGGAGAATAATGTACAGGATAGGAGAATAATGTACAGGAGGAGAGAATAATGTACAGGAGGGGAGAAAAATGTACAGGAGGAGAATAATGTACAGGAGGAGAATAGTGTACAGGAGGAGAATAATGTACAGGAGGAGAATAACGTACAGGAGGAGAATAATGTACAGGAGGAGAGAATAATGTACAGGAGGAGAATAATGTACAGGAGAGGAGAATAATGTACAGGAGGAGAGAATAATGTACAGGAGAGGAGAATAATGTACAGGAGGAGAATAATGTACAGGAGGAGAATAACGTACAGGAGGAGAATAATGTACAGGAGGAGAATAATGTACAGGAGAGGAGAATAATGTACAGGAGGGGAATATTGTACATAAGGGGAATAATGTACAGGAGGAGAGAATAATGTACAGGAGAGGAGAATAATGTACAGGAGGGGAATAATGTACAGGAGGAGAATAATGTACAGGAGGGGAGAATAATGTACAGGAGGAGAATAATGTACAGGAGAGGAGAACAATGTACAGGAGGAGAATAATGTACAGGAGAGGAGAACAATGTACAGGAGGAGAGAACAATGTACAGGAGGAGAATAATGTACAGGAGGGGAGAATAATGTACAGGAGGAGAATAATGTACAGGAGAGGAGAATAATGTACAGGAGGAGAATAATGTACAGGAGAGGAGAACAATGTACAGGAGGAGAGAACAATGTACAGGAGGAGAATAATGTACAGGAGAGGAGAATAATGTACAGGAGGAGAATAATGTACAGGAGAGGAGAATAATGTACAGGAGGGGAATAATGTACAGAAGGAGAATAATGTACAGGAGAGGAGAATAATGTACAGGAGGGGAATAATGTACAGAAGGAGAATAATGTATACGAGGAGAATAATGTACAGGAGGAGAATAATGTACAGGAGGGGAGAATAATGTACAGGAGGAGAGAATAATGTACAGGAGGAGAATAATGTACAGGAGGAGAATATTGTACAGGAGGAGAGAACAATGTACAGGAGCAGAATAATGTACAGGAGGAGAATAATGTACAGGAGGGGAGAATAATGTACAGGAGGAGAATAATGTACAGGAGGGGAGAATAATGTACAGGAGGGGAAAAATGTACAGGAGGAGAGAATAATGTACAGAAGAGGAGAATAATGTACAGGAGGGGAAAAATGTACAGGAGGAGAATAATGTACAGGAGGAGAATAATGTACAGGAGGAGAGAACAATGTACAGGAGGAGAATAATGTACAGGAGGAGAATAATGTACAGGAGGGGAGAATAATGTACAGGAGGAGAGAATAATGTACAGGAGGAGAATAATGTACAGGAGGAGAATAATGTACAGGAGAGGAGAATAATGTACAGGAGGGGAAAAATGTACAGGAGGAGAATAATGTACAGGAGAGGAGAATAATGTACAGGAGGGGAGAATAATGTAAATGTGGAGAATAATGTACAGGAGGGGAATAATGTACAGGAGAGGAGAATAATGTACAGGAGGGGAATATTGTACATAAGGGGAATAATGTACAGGACGAGAGAATAATGTACAGGAGAGGAGAATAATGTACAGGAGGGGAATAATGTACAGGAGGAGAATAATGTACAGGAGGGGAGAATAATGTACAGGAGGAGAATAATGTACAGGAGAGGAGAACAATGTACAGGAGGAGAATAATGTACAGGAGAGGAGAACAATGTACAGGAGGAGAGAACAATGTACAGGAGGAGAATAATGTACAGGAGGGGAGAATAATGTACAGGAGGAGAATAATGTACAGGAGAGGAGAATAATGTACAGGAGGAGAATAATGTACAGGAGAGGAGAACAATGTACAGGAGGAGAGAACAATGTACAGAAGGAGAATAATGTACAGGAGAGGAGAATAATGTACAGGAGGAGAATAATGTACAGGAGAGGAGAATAATGTACAGGAGGGGAATAATGTACAGAAGGAGAATAATGTACAGGAGAGGAGAATAATGTACAGGAGGGGAGAATAATGTACAGGAGGAGAATAATGTACAGGAGAGGAGAATAATGTACAGGAGGAGAATAATGTACAGGAGGGAAGAATAATGTACAGGAGGGGAATAATGTACAGGAGGAGAATAATGTACAGGAGGGGAGAATAATGTACAGGAGGGAAGAATAATGTACAGGAGAGGATAATAATGTACAGGAGGAGAGAATAATGTACAGGAGGGAAGAATAATGTACAGGAGAGGAGAATAATGTACAGGAGAGGAGAATAATGTACAGGAGGGGAGAATAATGTACAGGAGGAGAATAATGTACAGGAGGAGAATAATGTACAGGAGAGGAGAATAATGTACAGGAGGAGAGAATAATGTACAGGAGGAGAATAATGTACAGGAGAGGAGAATAATGTACAGGAGGGGAGAATAATGTACAGGAGGAGAATAATGTACATGAGGAGAATAATGTACAGGAGGGGAGAATAATGTACAGGAGGAGAGAATAATGTACAGGAGGGAAGAATAATGTACAGGAGAGGAGAATAATGTACAGGAGGAGAGAATAATGTACAGGAGGGGAATAATGTACAGGAGGGGAGAATAATGTACAGGAGAGGAGAATAATGTACAGGAGGGGAATAATGTACAGGAGGGGAGAATAATGTACAGGAGGAGAATAATGTACAGGAGGGGAGAATAATGTACAGGAGAGGAGAATAATGTACAGGAGAGGAGAATAATGTACAGGAGGAGAATAATGTACAGGAGGGGAATAATGTACAGGAGGAGAGAATAATGTACAGGAGGGGAGAATAATGTACAGGAGGGGAATAATGTACAGGAGGGGAGAATAATGTACAGGAGAGGAGAATAATGTACAGGAGGGGAATAATGTACAGGAGGGGAGAATAATGTACAGGAGGAGAATAATGTACAGGAGGGGAGAATAATGTACAGGAGAGGAGAATAATGTACAGGAGGGGAGAATAATGTACAGGAGGGGAGAATAATGTACAGGAGAGGAGAATAATGTACAGGAGGAGAATAATGTACAGGAGAGGAGAATAATGTACAGGAGGGGAGAATAATGTACAGGAGGAGAATAATGTACAGAAGGAGAATAATGTACAGGAGGAGAATAATGTACAGGAGAGGAGAATAATGTACAGGAGGAGAATAATGTACAGGAGAGGAGAATAATGTACAGGAGGAGAATAATGTATAGGAGGAGAATAATTTACAGGAGGAGAGAATAATGTACAGGAGAGGAGAATAATGTACAGGAGGGGAGAATAATGTACAGGAGAGGAGAATAATGTACAGGAGGAGAATAATGTACAGGAGGAGAATAATGTACAGGAGGGGAGAATAATGTACAGGAGGAGAGAATAATGTACAGGAGGAGAATAATGTACAGGAGGAGAATAATGTACAGGAGAGGAGAGTAATGTACAGGAGGAGAATAATGTACAGGAGGAGAATAATGTACAGGAGGAGAATAATGTACAGGAGAGGAGAATAATGTACAGGAGGGGAATAATGTACAGGAGGGGAATAATGTACAGGAGGAGAATAATGTACAGGATAGGAGAATAATGTACAGGAGGGGAATAATGTACAGGAGGGGAATAATGTACAGGAGGAGAGAATAATGTACAGGAGAGGAGAATAATGTACAGGAGGAGAATAATGTACAGGAGGGGAGAATAATGTACAGGAGGGGAATAATGTACAGGAGAGGAGAATAATGTACAGGAGGGGAATAATGTACAGGAGGTGAGAATAATGTACAGGAGAGGAGAATAATGTACAGGAGAGGAGAATAATGTACAGGAGGGGAATAATGTACAGGAGGAGAATAATGTACAGGAGAGGAGAATAATGTACAGGAGGAGAGAATAATGTACAGGAGGAGAATAATGTACAGGAGGAGAATAATGTACAGGAGGGGAGAATAATGTACAGGAGGGAAGAATAATGTACAGGAGGAGAATAATGTACAGGAGGAGAGAATAATGTACAGGAGAGGAGAATAATGTACAGGAGGAGAATAATGTACAGGAGGGGAGAATAATGTACAGGAGAGGAGAATAATGTACAGGAGGAGAGAATAATGTACAGGAGGAGAATAATGTACAGGAGGGAAGAATAATGTACAGGAGAGGAGAATAATGTACAGGAGGAGAGAATAATGTACAGGAGGAGAATAATGTACAGGAGGAGAATAATGTACAGGAGGGAAGAATAATGTACAGGAGGGGAATAATGTACAGGAGGAGAATAATGTACAGGAGGGGAGAATAATGTACAGGAGGGAAGAATAATGTACAGGAGAGGATAATAATGTACAGGAGGAGAGAATAATGTACAGGAGGGAAGAATAATGTACAGGAGAGGAGAATAATGTACAGGAGAGGAGAATAATGTACAGGAGGGGAGAATAATGTACAGGAGGAGAATAATGTACAGGAGGAGAATAATGTACAGGAGAGGAGAATAATGTACAGGAGGGGAGAATAATGTACAGGAGGAGAGAATAATGTACAGGAGGAGAATAATGTACAGGAGAGGAGAATAATGTACAGGAGGGGAGAATAATGTACAGGAGGAGAATAATGTACATGAGGAGAATAATGTACAGGAGGGGAGAATAATGTACAGGAGGAGAGAATAATGTACAGGAGGGAAGAATAATGTACAGGAGAGGAGAATAATGTACAGGAGGAGAGAATAATGTACAGGAGGGGAATAATGTACAGGAGGGGAGAATAATGTACAGGAGAGGAGAATAATGTACAGGAGGGGAATAATGTACAGGAGGGGAGAATAATGTACAGGAGGAGAATAATGTACAGGAGGGGAGAATAATGTACAGGAGAGGAGAATAATGTACAGGAGAGGAGAATAATGTACAGGAGGAGAATAATGTACAGGAGGGGAATAATGTACAGGAGGAGAGAATAATGTACAGGAGGGGAGAATAATGTACAGGAGGGGAATAATGTACAGGAGGGGAGAATAATGTACAGGAGAGGAGAATAATGTACAGGAGGGGAATAATGTACAGGAGGGGAGAATAATGTACAGGAGGAGAATAATGTACAGGAGGGGAGAATAATGTACAGGAGAGGAGAATAATGTACAGGAGGGGAGAATAATGTACAGGAGGGGAGAATAATGTACAGGAGAGGAGAATAATGTACAGGAGGAGAATAATGTACAGGAGAGGAGAATAATGTACAGGAGGGGAGAATAATGTACAGGAGGAGAATAATGTACAGAAGGAGAATAATGTACAGGAGGAGAATAATGTACAGGAGAGGAGAATAATGTACAGGAGGAGAATAATGTACAGGAGAGGAGAATAATGTACAGGAGGAGAATAATGTATAGGAGGAGAATAATTTACAGGAGGAGAGAATAATGTACAGGAGAGGAGAATAATGTACAGGAGGGGAGAATAATGTACAGGAGAGGAGAATAATGTACAGGAGGAGAATAATGTACAGGAGGAGAATAATGTACAGGAGGGGAGAATAATGTACAGGAGGAGAGAATAATGTACAGGAGGAGAATAATGTACAGGAGGAGAATAATGTACAGGAGAGGAGAGTAATGTACAGGAGGAGAATAATGTACAGGAGGAGAATAATGTACAGGAGGAGAATAATGTACAGGAGAGGAGAATAATGTACAGGAGGGGAATAATGTACAGGAGGGGAATAATGTACAGGAGGAGAATAATGTACAGGATAGGAGAATAATGTACAGGAGGGGAATAATGTACAGGAGGGGAATAATGTACAGGAGGAGAGAATAATGTACAGGAGAGGAGAATAATGTACAGGAGGAGAATAATGTACAGGAGGGGAGAATAATGTACAGGAGGGGAATAATGTACAGGAGAGGAGAATAATGTACAGGAGGGGAATAATGTACAGGAGGGGAATAATGTACAGGAGGAGAGAATAATGTACAGGAGAGGAGAATAATGTACAGGAGGAGAATAATGTACAGGAGGAGAATAATGTACAGGAGAGGAGAATAATGTACAGGAGGAGAATAATGTACAGGAGAGGAGAATAATGTACAGGAGGAGAATAATGTACAGGAGGGGAGAATAATGTACAGGAGGAGAATAATGTACAGGAGGAGAGAATAATGTACAGGAGGAGAGAATAATGTACAGGAGGAGAATAATGTACAGGAGTGGAGAATAATGTACAGGAGGAGAATAATGTACAGGAGGAGAATAATGTACAGGAGGAGAGAATAATGTACAGGAGAGGAGAACAATGTACAGGAGGAGAGAACAATGTACAGGAGGAGAATAATGTACAGGAGAGGAGAATAATGTACAGGAGAGGAGAATAATGTACAGGAGGAGAATAATGTACAGGAGGAGAGAATAATGTACAGGAGAGGAGAATAATGTACAGGAGGGGAGAATAATGTACAGGAGGGGAGAATAATGTACAGGTGGGGAGAATAATGTACAGGAGAGGAGAATAATGTACAGGAGGAGAATAATGTACAGGAGGGGAGAATAATGTACAGGAGAGGAGAATAATGTACAGGAGGAGAATAATGTACAGGAGAGGAGAACAATGTACAGGAGGAGAGAACAATGTACAGGAGGAGAATAATGTACAGGAGAGGAGAATAATGTACAGGAGGAGAATAATGTACAGGAGAGGAGAATAATGTACAGGAGGGGAATAATGTACAGAAGGAGAATAATGTACAGGAGAGGAGAATAATGTACAGGAGGGGAATAATGTACAGAAGGAGAATAATGTATACAAGGAGAATAATGTACAGGAGGAGAATAATGTACAGGAGGGGAGAATAATGTACAGGAGGAGAGAATAATGTACAGGAGGAGAATAATGTACAGGAGGAGAATAATGTACAGGAGGGGAATAATGTACAGGAGGAGAATAATGTACAGGAGGAGAGAACAATGTACAGGAGCAGAATAATGTACAGGAGGAGAATAATGTACAGGAGGGGAGAATAATGTACAGGAGGAGAATAATGTACAGGAGGGGAGAATAATGTACAGGAGGGGAAAAATGTACAGGAGGAGAGAATAATGTACAGGAGAGGAGAATAATGTACAGGAGGGGAAAAATGTACAGGAGGAGAATAATGTACAGGAGGAGAATAATGTACAGGAGGAGAATAATGTACAGGAGGAGAGAACAATGTACAGGAGGAGAATAATGTACAGGAGGAGAATAATGTACAGGAGGGGAGAATAATGTACAGGAGGAGAGAATAATGTACAGGAGGAGAATAATGTACAGGAGGAGAATAATGTACAGGAGAGGAGAATAATGTACAGGAGGGGAAAAATGTACAGGAGGAGAATAATGTACAGGAGAGGAGAATAATGTACAGGAGGGGAGAATAATGTAAAGGAGGAGAATAATGTACAGGAGGGGAATAATGTACAGCAGAGGAGAATAATGTACAGGAGGGGAAAAATGTACAGGAGGAGAATAATGTACAGGAGGAGAATAATGTACAAGAGAGGAGAATAATGTACAGGAGGAGAATAATGTACAGGAGGGGAATAATGTACAGGAGGAGAGAACAATGTACAGGAGGAGAATAATGTACGGGAGGAGAATAATGTACAGGAGGGGAGAATAATGTACAGGATGAGAATAATGTACAGGAGGAGAATAATGTACAGGAGAGGAGAATAATGTACAGGAGGGGAAAAATGTACAGGAGGAGAATAATGTACAGGAGGAGAATAATGTACAGGAGAGGAGAATAATGTACAGGAGGGGAATAATGTACAGGAGGAGAATAATGTACAGGAGGAGAATAATATACAAGAGGAGAGAATAATGTACAGGAGGAGAGAATAATGTACAGGAGGGGAGAATAATGTACAGGAGGGGAGAATAATGTACAGGAGGAGAATAATGTACAGGAGGAGAATAATGTACAGGAGGGGAGAATAATGTACAGGAGAGGAGAATAATGTACAGGAGGAGAATAATGTACAGGATAGGAGAATAATGTACAGGAGGAGAGAATAATGTACAGGAGGGGAGAAAAATGTACAGGAGGAGAATAATGTACAGGAGGAGAATAGTGTACAGGAGGAGAATAATGTACAGGAGGAGAATAACGTACAGGAGGAGAATAATGTACAGGAGGAGAGAATAATGTACAGGAGGAGAATAATGTACAGGAGAGGAGAATAATGTACAGGAGGAGAGAATAATGTACAGGAGAGGAGAATAATGTACAGGAGGAGAATAATGTACAGGAGGAGAATAACGTACAGGAGGAGAATAATGTACAGGAGGAGAATAATGTACAGGAGAGGAGAATAATGTACAGGAGGGGAATATTGTACATAAGGGGAATAATGTACAGGAGGAGAGAATAATGTACAGGAGAGGAGAATAATGTACAGGAGGGGAATAATGTACAGGAGGAGAATAATGTACAGGAGGGGAGAATAATGTACAGGAGAGGAGAATAATGTACAGGAGGAGAATAATGTACAGGAGAGGAGAACAATGTACAGGAGGAGAGAACAATGTACAGGAGGAGAATAATGTACAGGAGAGGAGAATAATGTACAGGAGGAGAATAATGTACAGGAGAGGAGAATAATGTATACGAGGAGAATAATGTACAGGAGGAGAATAATGTACAGGAGGGGAGAATAATGTACAGGAGGAGAGAATAATGTACAGGAGGAGAATAATGTACAGGAGGAGAATAATGTACAGGAGGGGAATAATGTACAGGAGGAGAATATTGTACAGGAGGAGAGAACAATGTACAGGAGCAGAATAATGTACAGGAGGAGAATAATGTACAGGAGGGGAGAATAATGTACAGGAGGAGAATAATGTACAGGAGGGGAGAATAATGTACAGGAGGGGAAAAATGTACAGGAGGAGAGAATAATGTACAGAAGAGGAGAATAATGTACAGGAGGGGAAAAATGTACAGGAGGAGAATAATGTACAGGAGGAGAATAATGTACAGGAGGAGAGAACAATGTACAGGAGGAGAATAATGTACAGGAGGAGAATAATGTACAGGAGGGGAGAATAATGTACAGGAGGAGAGAATAATGTACAGGAGGAGAATAATGTACAGGAGGAGAATAATGTACAGGAGAGGAGAATAATGTACAGGAGGGGAAAAAAGTACAGGAGGAGAATAATGTACAGGAGAGGAGAATAATGTACAGGAGGGGAGAATAATGTAAATGTGGAGAATAATGTACAGGAGGGGAATAATGTACAGGAGAGGAGAATAATGTACAGGAGGGGAAAAATGTACAGGAGGAGAATAATGTACAGGAGGAGAATAATGTACAAGAGAGGAGAATAATGTACAGGAGGAGAATAATGTACAGGAGGGGAATAATGTACAGGAGGAGAGAACAATGTACAGGAGGAGAATAATGTACAGGAGGAGAATAATGTACAGGAGGGGAGAATAATGTACAGGATGAGAATAATGTACAGGAGGAGAATAATGTACAGGAGAGGAGAATAATGTACAGGAGGGAAAAAATGTACAGGAGGAGAATAATGTACAGGAGGAGAATAATGTACAGGAGAGGAGAATAATGTACAGGAGGGGAATCATGTACAGGAGGAGAATAATGTACAGGAGGAGAATAATGTACAAGAGGAGAGAATAATGTACAGGAGGAGAGAATAATGTACAGGAGGGGAGAATAATGTACAGGAGGGGAGAATAATGTACAGGAGGAGAATAATGTACAGGAGGAGAATAATGTACAGGAGGGGAGAATAATGTACAGGAGGAGAATAATGTACAGGAGAGGAGAATAATGTACAGGAGGAGAGAATAATGTACAGGAGGGGAGAAAAATGTACAGGAGGAGAATAACGTACAGGAGGAGAATAATGTACAGCAGGAGAATAATGTACAGGAGGAGAATAACGTACAGGAGGAGAATAATGTACAGGAGGAGAGAATAATGTACAGGAGGAGAATAATGTACAGGAGAGGAGAATAATGTACAGGAGGAGAGAATAATGTACAGTAGAGGAGAATAATGTACAGGAGGAGAATAATGTACAGGAGGAGAATAACGTACAGGAGGAGAATAATGTACAGGAGGAGAATAATGTACAGGAGAGGAGAATAATGTACAGGAGGAGAATAATGTATAGGAGGAGAATAACGTACAGGAGGAGAATAACGTACAGGAGGAGAATAATGTACAGGAGGAGAATAACGTACAGGAGGAGAGAATAATGTACAGGAGGAGAATAATGTACAGGAGTGGAATAATGTACAGGAGGAGAGAATAATGTACAGGAGGAGAATAATGTACAGGAGGAGAATAATGTACAGGAGGGGAATAATGTACAGGAGGAAAGAATAATGTACAGGAGAGGAGAATAATGTACAGGAGAGGAGAATAATGTACAGGAGGGGAATAATGTACAGGAGGAGAGAATAATGTACAGGAGAGGAGAATAATGTACAGGAGGAGAATAATGTACAGGAGGGGAGAATAATGTACAGGAGGAGAGAATAATGTACAGGAGGGAAGAATAATGTACAGGAGGAGAATAATGTACAGGAGGAGAATAATGTACAGGAGGGGAGAATAATGTACAGGAGGAGAGAATAATGTACAGGAGGAGAATAATGTACAGGAGGGAAGAATAATGTACAGGAGAGGAGAATAATGTACAGGAGGAGAGAATAATGTACAGGAGGAGAATAATGTTCAGGAGGAGAATAATGTACAGGAGGGAAGAATAATGTACAGGAGGGGAATAATGTACAGGAGGAGAATAATGTACAGGAGGAGAATAATGTACAGGAGAGGAGAATATTGTACAGGAGGAGAATAACGTACAGGAGGAGAATAATGTACAGGAGAGGAGAATAATGTACAGGAGGAGAGAATAATGTTCAGGAGAGGAGAATAATGTACAGGAGAGGAGAATAATGTACAGGAGGAGAGAATAATGTACAGGAGGGAAGAATAATGTACAGGAGGAGAATAATGTACAGGAGGAGAATAATGTACAGGAGAGGAGAATAATGTACAGGAGGAGAATAATGTACAGGAGGGAAGAATAATGTACAGGAGAGGAGAATAATGTACAGGAGGAGAGAATAATGTACAGGAGGAGAATAATGTACAGTAGGGAAGAATAATGTACAGGAGGGGAATAATGTACAGGAGGAGAATAATGTACAGGAGGGGAGAATAATGTACAGGAGGGAAGAATAATGTACAGGAGAGGAGAATAATGTACAGGAGGAGAGAATAATGTACAGGAGGGAAGAATAATGTACAGGAGAGGAGAATAATGTACAGGAGAGGAGAATAATGTACAGGAGGGGAGAATAATGTACAGGAGGAGAATAATGTACAGGAGAGGAGAATAATGTACAGGAGGGGAGAATAATGTACAGGAGGAGAGAATAATGTACAGGAGGAGAGAATAATATACAGGAGGAGAATAATGTACAGGAGAGGAGAATAATGTACAGGAGGGGAGAATAATGTACAGGAGGAGAATAATGTACAGGAGGGGAGAATAATGTACAGGAGGAGAGAATAATGTACAGGAGAGGAGAATAATGTACAGGAGGGGAGAATAATGTACAGGAGAGGAGAATAATGTACAGGAGAGGAGAATAATGTACAGGAGGAGAATAATGTACAGGAGGAGAGAATAATGTACAGGAGGGAAGAATAATGTACAGGAGGAGAGAATAATGTACAGGAGGGAAGAATAATGTACAGGAGAGGAGAATAATGTACAGGAGGAGAGAATAAAATACAGGAGAGGAGAATAATGTACAGGAGGAGAGAATAATATACAGGAGGAGAATAATGTACAGGAGAGGAGAATAATGTACAGGAGGGAAGAATAATATACAGGAGAGGAGAAAAATGTACAGGAGGGGAGAATAATGTACAGGAGGAGAATAATGTACAGGAGGAGAATAATGTACAGGAGGGAAGAATAATGTACAGGAGGAGAATAATGTACAGGAGGAGAATAATGTACAGGAGGGAAGAATAATGTACAGGAGGAGAATAATGTACAGGAGGAGAGAATAATGTACAGGAGGAGAATAATGTACAGGAGGGGAGAATAATGTACAGGAGGAGAATAATGTACAGGAGGAGAGAATAATGTACAGGAGGGGAGAACAATGTACAGGAAGAGAATAATGTACAGGAGGAGAATAATGTACAGGAGGAGAATAATGTACAGGAGAGGAGAATAATGTACAGGAGGAGAATAATGTACAGGAGGGGAATAATGTACAGGAGGAGAATAATGTACAGGAGAGGAGAATAATGTACAGGAGGAGAATAATGTACAGGGGGGGAGAATAATGTACAGGAGGGGAGAATAATGTACAAGAGGAGAGAATAATGTACAGGAGGAGAATAATGTACAAGAGGAGAGAATAATGTACAGGAGGAGAATAATGTACAGGAGGAGAATAATGTACAGGAGAGGAGAATAATGTACAGGAGGAGAATAATGTACAGAAGGAGAATAATCTACAAGAGGAGAGAATAATGTACAGGAGGAGAATAATGTACCGGAGAAGAGAATTATGAACAGGAGGAGAATAATGTACAGGAGGAGAGAATAATGTACAGGAGGAGAATAATGTACAGGAGGGAAGAATAATGTACAGGAGAGGAGAATAATGTACAGGAGGAGAGAATAATGTACAGGAGAAGAATAATGTTCAGGAGGAGAATAATGTACAGGAGGGAAGAATAATGTACAGGAGGGGAATAATGTACAGGAGGAGAATAATGTACAGGAGGAGAATAATGTACAGCAGGAGAATAATGTACAGGAGAGGAGAATAATGTACAGGAGGAGAATAACGTACAGGAGGAGAATAATGTACAGCAGGAGAATAATGTACAGGAGTGGAATAATGTACAGGAGGAGAGAATAATGGACAGGAGAGGAGAATAATGTACAGGAGGAAAATAATGTACAGGAGGGGAATAATGTACAGGAGGAGAATAATGCACAGGAGGGGAGAATAATGTACAGGAGGAGAATAATGTACAGGAGGGAAGAATAATGTACAGGAGGAGAATAATGTACAGGAGGAGAATAATGTACAGGAGGGGAGAATAATGTACAGGAGAGGAGAATAATGTACAGGAGGAGAGAATAATGTACAGGAGGAGAATAATGTACAGGAGGGAAGAATAATGTACAGGAGAGGAGAATAATGTACAGGAGGAGAGAATAATGTACAGGAGGAGAATAATGTACAGGAGGAGAATAATGTACAGGAGGGAAGAATAATGTACAGGAGGGGAATAATGTACAGGAGGAGAATAATGTACAGGATGGGAGAATAATGTACAGGAGGGAAGAATAATGTACAGGAGAGGAGAATAATGTACAGGAGGAGAGAATAATGTACAGGAGGGAAGAATAATGTACAGGAGAGGAGAATAATGTACAGGAGAGGAGAATAATGTACAGGAGGGGAGAATAATGTACACGAGGAGAATAATGTAGAGGAGGAGAGAATAATGTACAGGAGAGGAGAATAATGTACAGGAGGAGAGAATAATATACAGGACGAGAATAATGTACAGGAGAGGAGAATAATGTACAGGAGGGGAGAATAATGTACAGGAGGAGAGAATAATGTACAGGAGGAGAGAATAATATACAGGAGGAGAGAATAATGTACAGGAGGAGAGAATAATATACAGGAGGGGAGAATAATGTACAGGAGGAGAATAATGTACATGAGGAGAATAATGTACAGGAGGGGAGAATAATGTACAGGAGGAGAGAATAATGTACAGGAGAGGAGAATAATGTACAGGAAGGGAGAATAATGTACAGGAGAGGAGAATAATGTGCAGGAGAGGAGAATAATGTACAGGAGGAGAATAATGTACAGGAGGAGAGAATAATGTACAGGAGGGAAGAATAATGTACAGGAGGAGAGAATAATGTACAGGAGGGAAGAATAATGTACAGGAGAGGAGAATAATGTACAGGAGGAGAGAATAATATACAGGAGAGGAGAATAATGTACAGGAGGAGAGAATAATGTACAGGAGGAAAGAATAATGTACAGGAGGAGAATAATGTACAGGAGGAGAGAATAATGTACAGGAGGAGAATAATGTACAGGAGGGGAGAATAATGTACAGGAGGAGAATAATGTACAGGAGGAGAGAATAATGTACAGGAGGGGAGAACAATGTACAGGAAGAGAATAATGTACAGGAGGAGAATAATGTACAGGAGAGGAGAATAATGTACAGGAGGAGAATAATGTACAGGAGGGGAATAATGTACAGGAGGAGAATAATGTACAGGAGAGGAGAATAATGTACAGGAGGAGAATAATGTACAGGGGGGGAGAATAATGTACAGGAGGGGAGAATAATGTACAAGAGGAGAGAATAATGTACAGGAGGAGAATAATGTACAAGAGGAGAGAATAATGTACAGGAGGAGAATAATGTACAGGAGGAGAATAATGTACAGGAGAGGAGAATAATGTACAGGAGGAGAATAATGTACAGGAGCAGAATAATGTACAGGAGGGGAATAATGTACAGGAGAGGAGAATTATGTACAGGAGGAGAGAATAATGTACAGGAGAGGAGAATAATGTACAGGAGGAGAGAATAATGTACAGGAGAGGAGAATAATGTACAGGAGGAGAATAATGTGCAGGAGGGGAGAATAATGTACAGGAGGAGAATAATGTACAGGAGGGGAGAATAATGTACAGGAGGAGAGAATAATGTACAGGAGGGAAGAATAATGTACAGGAGGAGAATAATGTACAGGAGGAGAATAATGTACAGGAGGGGAGAATAATGTACAGGAGAGGAGAATATTGTACAGGAGGAGAGAATAATGTACAGGAGGAGAATAATGTACAGGAGGGAAGAATAATGTACAGGAGAGGAGAATAATGTACAGGAGGAGAGAATAATGTACAGGAGGAGAATAATGTACAGGAGGAGAATAATGTACAGGAGGGAAGAATAATGTACAGGAGGGGAATAATGTACAGGAGGAGAATAATGTACAGGAGGAGAATAATGTACAGGAGAGGAGAATAATGTACAGGAAGAGAATAACGTACAGGAGGAGAATAATGTACAGGAGCAGAATAATGTACAGGAGGGGAATAATGTACAGGAGGGGAGAATAATGTACAGGAGAGGAGAATAATGTACAGGAGAGGAGAATAATGTACAGGAGGGGAATAATGTACAGGAGGAGAATAATGTACAGGAGAGGAGAATAATGTACAGGAGGAGAGAATAATGTACAGGAGGAGAATAATGTACAGGAGGAGAATAATGTACAGGAGGGGAGAATAATGTACAGGAGGGAAGAATAATGTACAGGAGGAGAATAATGTACAGGAGGAGAGAATAATGTACAGGAGAGGAGAATAATGTACAGGAGGAGAATAATGTACAGGAGGGGAGAATAATGTACAGGAGAGGAGAATAATGTACAGGAGGAGAGAATAATGTACAGGAGGAGAATAATGTACAGGAGGGAAGAATAATGTACAGGAGAGGAGAATAATGTACAGGAGGAGAGAATAATGTACAGGAGGAGAATAATGTACAGGAGGAGAATAATGTACAGGAGGGAAGAATAATGTACAGGAGGGGAATAATGTACAGGAGGAGAATAATGTACAGGAGGGGAGAATAATGTACAGGAGGGAAGAATAATGTACAGGAGAGGATAATAATGTACAGGAGGAGAGAATAATGTACAGGAGGGAAGAATAATGTACAGGAGAGGAGAATAATGTACAGGAGAGGAGAATAATGTACAGGAGGGGAGAATAATGTACAGGAGGAGAATAATGTACAGGAGAGGAGAATTATGTACAGGAGGGGAGAATAATGTACAGGAGGAGAGAATAATGTACAGGAGGAGAATAATGTACAGGAGAGGAGAATAATGTACAGGAGGGGAGAATAATGTACAGGAGGAGAATAATGTACATGAGGAGAATAATGTACAGGAGGGGAGAATAATGTACAGGAGGAGAGAATAATGTACAGGAGGGAAGAATAATGTACAGGAGAGGAGAATAATGTACAGGAGGGGAGAATAATGTACAGGAGAGGAGAATAATGTACAGGAGGAGAATAATGTACAGGAGGAGAGAATAATGTACAGGAGGGAAGAATAATGTACAGGAGGAGAGAATAATGTACAGGAGGGAAGAATAATGTACAGGAGAGGAGAATAATGTACAGGAGGAGAGAATAATATACAGGACAGGAGAATAATGTACAGGAGGAGAGAATAATGTATAGGAGGGAAGAATAATATACAGGAGAGGAGAAAAATGTACAGGAGGGGAGAATAATGTACAGGAGAATAATGTACAGGAGGGAAGAATACTGTACAGGAGGAGAATAATGTACAGGAGGAGAGAATAATGTACAGGAGGAGAATAATGTACAGGAGGGGAGAATAATGTACAGGAGGAGAATAATGTACAGGAGGAGAGAATAATGTACAGGAGGGGAGAACAATGTACAGGAAGAGAATAATGTACAGGTGGACAATAATGTACAGGAGGAGAATAATGTACAGGAGAGGAGAATAATGTACAGGACGAGAATAATGTACAGGAGGGGAATAATGTACAGGAGGAGAATAATGTACAGGAGAGGAGAATAATGTACAGGAGGAGAATAATGTACAGGGGGGGGGAGAATAATGTACAGGAGGGGAGAATAATGTACAAGAGGAGAGAATAATGCACAGGAGGAGAATAATTTACAAGAGGAGAGAATAATGTACAGGAGGAGAATAATGTACAGGAGGAGAATAATGTACAGGAGAGGAGAATAATGTACAGGAGGAGAATAATGTACAGGAGGAGAATAATGTACAAGAGGAGAGAATAATGTACAGGAGGAGAATAATGTACCGGAGAGGAGAATAATGTACAGGAGGAGAATAATGTACAGGAGGGGAGAATAATGTACAGGAGGAGAATAATGTACAGGAGGAGAATAATGTACAGGAGGGGAGAATAATGTACAGGAGGAGAATAATGTACAGGAGGAGAATAATGTACAGGAGAGGAGAATAATGTACAGGAGGAGAATAATGTACAGGAGGGGAGAATAATGTGCAGGAGGAGAATAATGTACAGGAGGGGAGAATAATGTACAGGAGGGGAATAATGTACAGAAGGAGAATAATGTGCAGGAGGGGAGAATAATGTACAGGAGGAGAATAATGTACAGGAGGAGAATAATGTACAGGAGGGGAGAATAATGTACAGGAGGGGAATAATGTACAGGAGGGGAATAATGTACAGGAGGAGAATAATGTACAGGAGGGGAGAATAATGTACAGGAGGAGAATAATGTACAGGAGGAGAATAATGTACAGGAGAGGAGAATAATGTACAGGAGGAGAATAATGTACAGGAGGGGAGAATAATGTACAGGAGGAGAATAATGTACAGGAGGGGAGAATAATGTACAGGAGGGGAATAATGTACAGAAGGAAAATAATGTACAGGAGGGGAGAATAATGTACAGGAGGAGAATAATGTACAGGAGGAGAATAATGTACAGGAGGGGAGAATAATGTACAGGAGGGGAATAATGTACAGGAGGAGAATAATGTACAGGAGGAGAATAATGTACAGGAGGGGAGAATAATGTACAGGAGAAGAATAATGTACAGGAGAGAAGAATAATGTACAGGAGGAGAATAACGTACAGGAGAGGAGAATAATGTACAGGAGGGGAGAATAATGTACAGGAGGAGAATAATGTACAGGAGGGGAGAATAATGTACAGGAGGAGAATAATGTACAGGAGGAGAGAATAATGTACAGGAGGAGAATAATGTACAGGAGGGGAGAATAATGTACAGGAGGAGAATAATGTACAGGAGGAGAGAATAATGTACAGGAGGGGAGAACAATGTACAGGAAGAGAATAATGTAGAGGAGAGGAGAATAATGTACAGGAGGAGAATAATGTACAGGAGGAGAATAATGTACAGGAGAGGAGAATAATGTACAGGAGGAGAATAATGTACAGGAGGAGAATAATGTAGAGGAGGGGAATAATGTACAGGAGGAGAATAATGTACAGGAGAGGAGAATAATGTACAGGAGGGGAGAATAATGTACAAGAGTAGAGAATAATGTACAGGAGGAGAATAATGTACAAGAGGAGAGAATAATGTATAGGAGGAGAATAATGTACAGGAGAGGAGAATAATGTACAGGAGGAGAAAAATGTACAGGAGGAGAATAATGTACAAGAGGAGAGAATAATGTACAGGAGGAGAATAATGTACAGGAGAGGAGAATAATGTACAGGAGGAGAATAATGTACAGGAGGGATGAATAATGTACAGGAGGAGAATAATGTACAGGAGGAGAATAATGTACAGGAGGGGAGAATAATGTACAGGAGGAGAATAATGTACAGGAGAGGAGAATAATGTACAGGAGGAGAATAATGAACAGGAGGGGAGAATAATGTACAGGAGGAGAAAAATGTACAGGAGGAGAATAATGTACAGGAGTTGAGAATAATGTACAGGAGGGGAATAATGTACAGGAGGGGAATAATGTACAGGAGGAGAATAATGTACAGGAGGGGAGAATAATGTACAGGAGGAGAATAATGTACAGGAGAGGAGAATAATGTACAGTAGGGGAGAATAATGTACAGGAGAGGAGAATAATGTACAGGAGTAGAATAATGTACAGGAGAGGAGAATAATGTACAGGAGGAGAATAATGTACAGGAGGGGAATAATGTGCAGGAGGAGAATAATGTACAGGAGGAGAATAATGTACAGGAGGGGAAAATAATGTACAGGAGAAGAATAATGTACAGGAGAGGAGAATAATGTACAGGAGGAGAATAATGTACAGGAGGAGAATAATGTACAGGAGGGGAGAATAATGTACAGGAGGAGAGAATAATGTACAGGAGGAGAATAATGTACAGGAGGAGAATAATGTACAGGAGAGGAGAATAATGTACAGGAGGGGAAAAATGTACAGGAGGAGAATAATGTACAGGAGAGGAGAATAATGTACAGGAGGGGAGAATAATGTAAAGGAGGAGAATAATGTACAGGAGGGGAATAATGTACAGCAGAGGAGAATAATGTACAGGAGGGGAAAAATGTACAGGAGGAGAATAATGTACAGGAGGAGAATAATGTACAAGAGAGGAGAATAATGTACAGGAGGAGAATAATGTACAGGAGGGGAATAATGTACAGGAGGAGAGAACAATGTACAGGAGGAGAATAATGTACGGGAGGAGAATAATGTACAGGAGGGGAGAATAATGTACAGGATGAGAATAATGTACAGGAGGAGAATAATGTACAGGAGAGGAGAATAATGTACAGGAGGGGAAAAATGTACAGGAGGAGAATAATGTACAGGAGGAGAATAATGTACAGGAGAGGAGAATAATGTACAGGAGGGGAATAATGTACAGGAGGAGAATAATGTACAGGAGGAGAATAATATACAAGAGGAGAGAATAATGTACAGGAGGAGAGAATAATGTACAGGAGGGGAGAATAATGTACAGGAGGAGAATAATGTACAGGAGGAGAATAATGTACAGGAGGGGAGAATAATGTACAGGAGAGGAGAATAATGTACAGGAGGAGAATAATGTACAGGATAGGAGAATAATGTACAGGAGGAGAGAATAATGTACAGGAGGGGAGAAAAATGTACAGGAGGAGAATAATGTACAGGAGGAGAATAGTGTACAGGAGGAGAATAATGTACAGGAGGAGAATAACGTACAGGAGGAGAATAATGTACAGGAGGAGAGAATAATGTACAGGAGGAGAATAATGTACAGGAGAGGAGAATAATGTACAGGAGGAGAGAATAATGTACAGGAGAGGAGAATAATGTACAGGAGGAGAATAATGTACAGGAGGAGAATAACGTACAGGAGGAGAATAATGTACAGGAGGAGAATAATGTACAGGAGAGGAGAATAATGTACAGGAGGGGAATATTGTACATAAGGGGAATAATGTACAGGAGGAGAGAATAATGTACAGGAGAGGAGAATAATGTACAGGAGGGGAATAATGTACAGGAGGAGAATAATGTACAGGAGGGGAGAATAATGTACAGGAGGAGAATAATGTACAGGAGAGGAGAACAATGTACAGGAGGAGAATAATGTACAGGAGAGGAGAACAATGTACAGGAGGAGAGAACAATGTACAGGAGGAGAATAATGTACAGGAGGGGAGAATAATGTACAGGAGGAGAATAATGTACAGGAGAGGAGAATAATGTACAGGAGGAGAATAATGTACAGGAGAGGAGAACAATGTACAGGAGGAGAGAACAATGTACAGGAGGAGAATAATGTACAGGAGAGGAGAATAATGTACAGGAGGAGAATAATGTACAGGAGAGGAGAATAATGTACAGGAGGGGAATAATGTACAGAAGGAGAATAATGTACAGGAGAGGAGAATAATGTACAGGAGGGGAATAATGTACAGAAGGAGAATAATGTATACGAGGGAGAATAATGTACAGGAGGAGAATAATGTACAGGAGGGGAGAATAATGTACAGGAGGAGAGAATAATGTACAGGAGGAGAATAATGTACAGGAGGGGAATAATGTACAGGAGGAGAATATTGTACAGGAGGAGAGAACAATGTACAGGAGCAGAATAATGTACAGGAGGAGAATAATGTACAGGAGGGGAGAATAATGTACAGGAGGAGAATAATGTACAGGAGGGGAGAATAATGTACAGGAGGGGAAAAATGTACAGGAGGAGAGAATAATGTACAGAAGAGGAGAATAATGTACAGGAGGGGAAAAATGTACAGGAGGAGAATAATGTACAGGAGGAGAATAATGTACAGGAGGAGAGAACAATGTACAGGAGGAGAATAATGTACAGGAGGAGAATAATGTACAGGAGGGGAGAATAATGTACAGGAGGAGAGAATAATGTACAGGAGGAGAATAATGTACAGGAGGAGAATAATGTACAGGAGAGGAGAATAAAGTACAGGAGGGGAAAAATGTACAGGAGGAGAATAATGTACAGGAGAGGAGAATAATGTACAGGAGGGGAGAATAATGTAAATGTGGAGAATAATGTACAGGAGGGGAATAATGTACAGGAGAGGAGAATAATGTACAGGAGGGGAAAAATGTACAGGAGGAGAATAATGTACAGGAGGAGAATAATGTACAAGAGAGGAGAATAATGTACAGGAGGAGAATAATGTACAGGAGGGGAATAATGTACAGGAGGAGAGAACAATGTACAGGAGGAGAATAATGTACAGGAGGAGAATAATGTACAGGAGGGGAGAATAATGTACAGGATGAGAATAATGTACAGGAGGAGAATAATGTACAGGAGAGGAGAATAATGTACAGGAGGGGAAAAATGTACAGGAGGAGAATAATGTACAGGAGGAGAATAATGTACAGGAGAGGAGAATAATGTACAGGAGGGGAATCATGTACAGGAGGAGAATAATGTACAGGAGGAGAATAATGTACAAGAGGAGAGAATAATGTACAGGAGGAGAGAATAATGTACAGGAGGGGAGAATAATGTACAGGAGGGGAGAATAATGTACAGGAGGAGAATAATGTACAGGAGGAGAATAATGTACAGGAGGGGAGAATAATGTACAGGAGGAGAATAATGTACAGGAGAGGAGAATAATGTACAGGAGGAGAGAATAATGTACAGGAGGGGAGAAAAATGTACAGGAGGAGAATAACGTACAGGAGGAGAATAATGTACAGCAGGAGAATAATGTACAGGAGGAGAATAACGTACAGGAGGAGAATAATGTACAGGAGGAGAGAATAATGTACAGGAGGAGAATAATGTACAGGAGAGGAGAATAATGTACAGGAGGAGAGAATAATGTACAGGAGAGGAGAATAATGTACAGGAGGAGAATAATGTACAGGAGGAGAATAACGTACAGGAGGAGAATAATGTACAGGAGGAGAATAATGTACAGGAGAGGAGAATAATGTACAGGAGGAGAATAATGTATAGGAGGAGAATAACGTACAGGAGGAGAATAACGTACAGGAGGAGAATAATGTACAGGAGGAGAATAACGTACAGGAGGAGAGAATAATGTACAGGAGGAGAATAATGTACAGGAGTGGAATAATGTACAGGAGGAGAGAATAATGTACAGGAGGAGAATAATGTACAGGAGGAGAATAATGTACAGGAGGGGAATAATGTACAGGAGGAAAGAATAATGTACAGGAGAGGAGAATAATGTACAGGAGAGGAGAATAATGTACAGGAGGGGAATAATGTACAGGAGGAGAGAATAATGTACAGGAGAGGAGAATAATGTACAGGAGGAGAATAATGTACAGGAGGGGAGAATAATGTACAGGAGGAGAGAATAATGTACAGGAGGGAAGAATAATGTACAGGAGGAGAATAATGTACAGGAGGAGAATAATGTACAGGAGGGGAGAATAATGTACAGGAGGAGAGAATAATGTACAGGAGGAGAATAATGTACAGGAGGGAAGAATAATGTACAGGAGAGGAGAATAATGTACAGGAGGAGAGAATAATGTACAGGAGGAGAATAATGTTCAGGAGGAGAATAATGTACAGGAGGGAAGAATAATGTACAGGAGGGGAATAATGTACAGGAGGAGAATAATGTACAGGAGGAGAATAATGTACAGGAGAGGAGAATATTGTACAGGAGGAGAATAACGTACAGGAGGAGAATAATGTACAGGAGGAGAATAATGTACAGGAGAGGAGAATAATGTACAGGAGGAGAGAATAATGTTCAGGAGAGGAGAATAATGTACAGGAGAGGAGAATAATGTACAGGAGGAGAGAATAATGTACAGGAGGGAAGAATAATGTACAGGAGGAGAATAATGTACAGGAGGAGAATAATGTACAGGAGAGGAGAATAATGTACAGGAGGAGAATAATGTACAGGAGGGAAGAATAATGTACAGGAGAGGAGAATAATGTACAGGAGGAGAGAATAATGTACAGGAGGAGAATAATGTACAGGAGGGAAGAATAATGTACAGGAGGGGAATAATGTACAGGAGGAGAATAATGTACAGGAGGGGAGAATAATGTACAGGAGGGAAGAATAATGTACAGGAGAGGAGAATAATGTACAGGAGGAGAGAATAATGTACAGGAGGGAAGAATAATGTACAGGAGAGGAGAATAATGTACAGGAGAGGAGAATAATGTACAGGAGGGGAGAATAATGTACAGGAGGAGAATAATGTACAGGAGAGGAGAATAATGTACAGGAGGGGAGAATAATGTACAGGAGAGAATAATGTACAGGAGGAGAGAATAATATACAGGAGGAGAATAATGTACAGGAGAGGAGAATAATGTACAGGAGGGGAGAATAATGTACAGGAGGAGAATAATGTACAGGAGGGGAGAATAATGTACAGGAGGAGAGAATAATGTACAGGAGAGGAGAATAATGTACAGGAGGGGAGAATAATGTACAGGAGAGGAGAATAATGTACAGGAGAGGAGAATAATGTACAGGAGGAGAATAATGTACAGGAGGAGAGAATAATGTACAGGAGGGAAGAATAATGTACAGGAGGAGAGAATAATGTACAGGAGGGAAGAATAATGTACAGGAGAGGAGAATAATGTACAGGAGGAGAGAATAAAATACAGGAGAGGAGAATAATGTACAGGAGGAGAGAATAATATACAGGAGGAGAATAATGTACAGGAGAGGAGAATAATGTACAGGAGGGAAGAATAATATACAGGAGAGGAGAAAAATGTACAGGAGGGGAGAATAATGTACAGGAGGAGAATAATGTACAGGAGGAGAATAATGTACAGGAGGGAAGAATAATGTACAGGAGGAGAATAATGTACAGGAGGAGAATAATGTACAGGAGGGAAGAATAATGTACAGGAGGAGAATAATGTACAGGAGGAGAGAATAATGTACAGGAGGAGAATAATGTACAGGAGGGGAGAATAATGTACAGGAGGAGAATAATGTACAGGAGGAGAGAATAATGTACAGGAGGGGAGAACAATGTACAGGAAGAGAATAATGTACAGGAGGAGAATAATGTACAGGAGGAGAATAATGTACAGGAGAGGAGAATAATGTACAGGAGGAGAATAATGTACAGGAGGGGAATAATGTACAGGAGGAGAATAATGTACAGGAGAGGAGAATAATGTACAGGAGGAGAATAATGTACAGGGGGGGAGAATAATGTACAGGAGGGGAGAATAATGTACAAGAGGAGAGAATAATGTACAGGAGGAGAATAATGTACAAGAGGAGAGAATAATGTACAGGAGGAGAATAATGTACAGGAGGAGAATAATGTACAGGAGAGGAGAATAATGTACAGGAGGAGAATAATGTACAGAAGGAGAATAATCTACAAGAGGAGAGAATAATGTACAGGAGGAGAATAATGTACCGGAGAAGAGAATTATGAACAGGAGGAGAATAATGTACAGGAGGAGAGAATAATGTACAGGAGGAGAATAATGTACAGGAGGGAAGAATAATGTACAGGAGAGGAGAATAATGTACAGGAGGAGAGAATAATGTACAGGAGAAGAATAATGTTCAGGAGGAGAATAATGTACAGGAGGGAAGAATAATGTACAGGAGGGGAATAATGTACAGGAGGAGAATAATGTACAGGAGGAGAATAATGTACAGCAGGAGAATAATGTACAGGAGAGGAGAATAATGTACAGGAGGAGAATAACGTACAGGAGGAGAATAATGTACAGCAGGAGAATAATGTACAGGAGTGGAATAATGTACAGGAGGAGAGAATAATGGACAGGAGAGGAGAATAATGTACAGGAGGAAAATAATGTACAGGAGGGGAATAATGTACAGGAGGAGAATAATGCACAGGAGGGGAGAATAATGTACAGGAGGAGAATAATGTACAGGAGGGAAGAATAATGTACAGGAGGAGAATAATGTACAGGAGGAGAATAATGTACAGGAGGGGAGAATAATGTACAAGAGAGGAGAATAATGTACAGGAGGAGAGAATAATGTACAGGAGGAGAATAATGTACAGGAGGGAAGAATAATGTACAGGAGAGGAGAATAATGTACAGGAGGAGAGAATAATGTACAGGAGGAGAATAATGTACAGGAGGAGAATAATGTACAGGAGGGAAGAATAATGTACAGGAGGGGAATAATGTACAGGAGGAGAATAATGTACAGGATGGGAGAATAATGTACAGGAGGGAAGAATAATGTACAGGAGAGGAGAATAATGTACAGGAGGAGAGAATAATGTACAGGAGGGAAGAATAATGTACAGGAGAGGAGAATAATGTACAGGAGAGGAGAATAATGTACAGGAGGGGAGAATAATGTACACGAGGAGAATAATGTAGAGGAGGAGAGAATAATGTACAGGAGAGGAGAATAATGTACAGGAGGAGAGAATAATATACAGGACGAGAATAATGTACAGGAGAGGAGAATAATGTACAGGAGGGGAGAATAATGTACAGGAGGAGAGAATAATGTACAGGAGGAGAGAATAATATACAGGACGAGAATAATGTACAGGAGAGGAGAATAATGTACAGGAGGGGAGAATAATGTACAGGAGGAGAATAATGTACATGAGGAGAATAATGTACAGGAGGGGAGAATAATGTACAGGAGGAGAGAATAATGTACAGGAGAGGAGAATAATGTACAGGAAGGGAGAATAATGTACAGGAGAGGAGAATAATGTACAGGAGAGGAGAATAATGTACAGGAGGAGAATAATGTACAGGAGGAGAGAATAATGTACAGGAGGGAAGAATAATGTACAGGAGGAGAGAATAATGTACAGGAGGGAAGAATAATGTACAGGAGAGGAGAATAATGTACAGGAGGAGAGAATAATATACAGGAGAGGAGAATAATGTACAGGAGGAGAGAATAATGTACAGGAGGAAAGAATAATGTACAGGAGGAGAATAATGTACAGGAGGAGAGAATAATGTACAGGAGGAGAATAATGTACAGGAGGGGAGAATAATGTACAGGAGGAGAATAATGTACAGGAGGAGAGAATAATGTACAGGAGGGGAGAACAATGTACAGGAAGAGAATAATGTACAGGAGGAGAATAATGTACAGGAGAGGAGAATAATGTACAGGAGGAGAATAATGTACAGGAGGGGAATAATGTACAGGAGGAGAATAATGTACAAGAGAGGAGAATAATGTAGAGGAGGAGAATAATGTACAGGGGGGGAGAATAATGTACAGGAGGGGAGAATAATGTACAAGAGGAGAGAATAATGTACAGGAGGAGAATAATGTACAAGAGGAGAGAATAATGTACAGGAGGAGAATAATGTGCAGGAGGGGAGAATAATGTACAGGAGGAGAATAATGTACAGGAGGGGAGAATAATGTACAGGAGGAGAGAATAATGTACAGGAGGGAAGAATAATGTACAGGAGGAGAATAATGTACAGGAGGAGAATAATGTACAGGAGGGGAGAATAATGTACAGGAGAGGAGAATATTGTACAGGAGGAGAGAATAATGTACAGGAGGAGAATAATGTACAGGAGGGAAGAATAATGTACAGGAGAGGAGAATAATGTACAGGAGGAGAGAATAATGTACAGGAGGAGAATAATGTACAGGAGGAGAATAATGTACAGGAGGGAAGAATAATGTACAGGAGGGGAATAATGTACAGGAGGAGAATAATGTACAGGAGAGGAGAATAATGTACAGGAAGAGAATAACGTACAGGAGGAGAATAATGTACAGGAGCAGAATAATGTACAGGAGGGGAATAATGTACAGGAGGTGAGAATAATGTACAGGAGAGGAGAATAATGTACAGGAGAGGAGAATAATGTACAGGAGGGGAATAATGTACAGGAGGAGAATAATGTACAGGAGAGGAGAATAATGTACAGGAGGAGAGAATAATGTACAGGAGGAGAATAATGTACAGGAGGAGAATAATGTACAGGAGGGGAGAATAATGTACAGGAGGGAAGAATAATGTACAGGAGGAGAATAATGTACAGGAGGAGAGAATAATGTACAGGAGAGGAGAATAATGTACAGGAGGAGAATAATGTACAGGAGGGGAGAATAATGTACAGGAGAGGAGAATAATGTACAGGAGGAGAGAATAATGTACAGGAGGAGAATAATGTACAGGAGGGAAGAATAATGTACAGGAGAGGAGAATAATGTACAGGAGGAGAGAATAATGTACAGGAGGAGAATAATGTACAGGAGGAGAATAATGTACAGGAGGGAAGAATAATGTACAGGAGGGGAATAATGTACAGGAGGAGAATAATGTACAGGAGGGGAGAATAATGTACAGGAGGGAAGAATAATGTACAGGAGAGGATAATAATGTACAGGAGGAGAGAATAATGTACAGGAGGGAAGAATAATGTACAGGAGAGGAGAATAATGTACAGGAGAGGAGAATAATGTACAGGAGGGGAGAATAATGTACAGGAGGAGAATAATGTACAGGAATAGAATAATGTACAGGAGAGGAGAATAATGTACAGGAGGGGAGAATAATGTACAGGAGGAGAGAATAATGTACAGGAGGAGAATAATGTACAGGAGAGGAGAATAATGTACAGGAGGGGAGAATAATGTACAGGAGGAGAATAATGTACATGAGGAGAATAATGTACAGGAGGGGAGAATAATGTACAGGAGGAGAGAATAATGTACAGGAGGGAAGAATAATGTACAGGAGAGGAGAATAATGTACAGGAGGAGAGAATAATGTACAGGAGGGGAATAATGTACAGGAGGGGAGAATAATGTACAGGAGAGGAGAATAATGTACAGGAGGGGAATAATGTACAGGAGGGGAGAATAATGTACAGGAGGAGAATAATGTACAGGAGGGGAGAATAATGTACAGGAGAGGAGAATAATGTACAGGAGAGGAGAATAATGTACAGGAGGAGAATAATGTACAGGAGGGGAATAATGTACAGGAGGAGAGAATAATGTACAGGAGGGGAGAATAATGTACAGGAGGGGAATAATGTACAGGAGGGGAGAATAATGTACAGGAGAGGAGAATAATGTACAGGAGGGGAATAATGTACAGGAGGGGAGAATAATGTACAGGAGGAGAATAATGTACAGGAGGGGAGAATAATGTACAGGAGAGGAGAATAATGTACAGGAGGGGAGAATAATGTACAGGAGGGGAGAATAATGTACAGGAGAGGAGAATAATGTACAGGAGGAGAATAATGTACAGGAGAGGAGAATAATGTACAGGAGGGGAGAATAATGTACAGGCGGAGAATAATGTACAGAAGGAGAATAATGTACAGGAGGAGAATAATGTACAGGAGAGGAGAATAATGTACAGGAGGAGAATAATGTACAGGAGAGGAGAATAATGTACAGGAGGAGAATAATGTATAGGAGGAGAATAATTTACAGGAGGAGAGAATAATGTACAGGAGAGGAGAATAATGTACAGGAGGGGAGAATAATGTACAGGAGAGGAGAATAATGTACAGGAGGAGAATAATGTACAGGAGGAGAATAATGTACAGGAGGGGAGAATAATGTACAGGAGGAGAGAATAATGTACAGGAGGAGAATAATGTACAGGAGGAGAATAATGTACAGGAGAGGAGAGTAATGTACAGGAGGAGAATAATGTACAGGAGGAGAATAATGTACAGGAGAGGAGAATAATGTACAGGAGGGAAATAATGTACAGGAGGGGAATAATGTACAGGAGGAGAATAATGTACAGGAGAGGAGAATAATGTACAGGAGGGGAATAATGTACAGGAGGGGAATAATGTACAGGAGGAGAGAATAATGTACAGGAGAGGAGAATAATGTACAGGAGGAGAATAATGTACAGGAGGGGAGAATAATGTACAGGAGGGGAATAATGTACAGGAGAGGAGAATAATGTACAGGAGGGGAATAATGTACAGGAGGGGAATAATGTACAGGAGGAGAGAATAATGTACAGGAGAGGAGAATAATGTACAGGAGGAGAATAATGTACAGGAGGAGAATAATGTACAGGAGAGGAGAATAATGTACAGGAGGAGAATAATGTACAGGAGAGGAGAATAATGTACAGGAGGAGAATAATGTACAGGAGGGGAGAATAATGTACAGGAGGAGAATAATGTACAGGAGGAGAGAATAATGTACAGGAGGAGAGAATAATGTACAGGAGGAGAATAATGTACAGGAGTGGAGAATAATGTACAGGAGGAGAATAATGTACAGGAGGAGAATAATGTACAGGGGGAGAGAATAATGTACAGGAGAGGAGAACAATGTACAGGAGGAGAGAACAATGTACAGGAGGAGAATAATGTACAGGAGAGGAGAATAATGTACAGGAGAGGAGAATAATGTACAGGAGGAGAATAATGTACAGGAGGAGAGAATAATGTACAGGAGAGGAGAATAATGTACAGGAGGGGAGAATAATGTACAGGAGGGGAGAATAATGTACAGGAGAGGAGAATAATGTACAGGAGGAGAATAATGTACAGGAGGGGAGAATAATGTACAGGAGAGGAGAATAATGTACAGGAGGAGAATAATGTACAGGAGAGGAGAACAATGTACAGGAGGAGAGAACAATGTACAGGAGGAGAATAATGTACAGGAGAGGAGAATAATGTACAGGAGGAGAATAATGTACAGGAGAGGAGAATAATGTACAGGAGGGGAATAATGTACAGAAGGAGAATAATGTACAGGAGAGGAGAATAATGTACAGGAGGGGAATAATGTACAGAAGGAGAATAATGTATACGAGGAGAATAATGTACAGGAGGAGAATAATGTACAGGAGGGGAGAATAATGTACAGGAGGAGAGAATAATGTACAGGAGGAGAATAATGTACAGGAGGAGAATAATGTACAGGAGGGGAATAATGTACAGGAGGAGAATAATGTACAGGAGGAGAGAACAATGTACAGGAGCAGAATAATGTACAGGAGGAGAATAATGTACAGGAGGGGAGAATAATGTACAGGAGGAGAATAATGTACAGGAGGGGAGAATAATGTACAGGAGGGGAAAAATGTACAGGAGGAGAGAATAATGTACAGGAGAGGAGAATAATGTACAGGAGGGGAAAAATGTACAGGAGGAGAATAATGTACAGGAGGAGAATAATGTACAGGAGGAGAATAATGTACAGGAGGAGAGAACAATGTACAGGAGGAGAATAATGTACAGGAGGAGAATAATGTACAGGAGGGGAGAATAATGTACAGGAGGAGAGAATAATGTACAGGAGGAGAATAATGTACAGGAGGAGAATAATGTACAGGAGAGGAGAATAATGTACAGGAGGGGAAAAATGTACAGGAGGAGAATAATGTACAGGAGAGGAGAATAATGTACAGGAGGGGAGAATAATGTAAAGGAGGAGAATAATGTACAGGAGGGGAATAATGTACAGCAGAGGAGAATAATGTACAGGAGGGGAAAAATGTACAGGAGGAGAATAATGTACAGGAGGAGAATAATGTACAAGAGAGGAGAATAATGTACAGGAGGAGAATAATGTACAGGAGGGGAATAATGTACAGGAGGAGAGAACAATGTACAGGAGGAGAATAATGTACGGGAGGAGAATAATGTACAGGAGGGGAGAATAATGTACAGGATGAGAATAATGTACAGGAGGAGAATAATGTACAGGAGAGGAGAATAATGTACAGGAGGGGAAAAATGTACAGGAGGAGAATAATGTACAGGAGGAGAATAATGTACAGGAGAGGAGAATAATGTACAGGAGGGGAATAATGTACAGGAGGAGAATAATGTACAGGAGGAGAATAATATACAAGATCAGAGAATAATGTACAGGAGGAGAGAATAATGTACAGGAGGGGAGAATAATGTACAGGAGGGGAGAATAATGTACAGGAGGAGAATAATGTACAGGAGGAGAATAATGTACAGGAGGGGAGAATAATGTACAGGAGAGGAGAATAATGTACAGGAGGAGAATAATGTACAGGATAGGAGAATAATGTACAGGAGGAGAGAATAATGTACAGGAGGGGAGAAAAATGTACAGGAGGAGAATAATGTACAGGAGGAGAATAGTGTACAGGAGGAGAATAATGTACAGGAGGAGAATAACGTACAGGAGGAGAATAATGTACAGGAGGAGAGAATAATGTACAGGAGGAGAATAATGTACAGGAGAGGAGAATAATGTACAGGAGGAGAGAATAATGTACAGGAGAGGAGAATAATGTACAGGAGGAGAATAATGTACAGGAGGAGAATAACGTACAGGAGGAGAATAATGTACAGGAGGAGAATAATGTACAGGAGAGGAGAATAATGTACAGGAGGGGAATATTGTACATAAGGGGAATAATGTACAGGAGGAGAGAATAATGTACAGGAGAGGAGAATAATGTACAGGAGGGGAATAATGTACAGGAGGAGAATAATGTACAGGAGGGGAGAATAATGTACAGGAGAGGAGAATAATGTACAGGAGGAGAATAATGTACAGGAGAGGAGAACAATGTACAGGAGGAGAGAACAATGTACAGGAGGAGAATAATGTACAGGAGAGGAGAATAATGTACAGGAGGAGAATAATGTACAGGAGAGGAGAATAATGTACAGGAGGGGAATAATGTACAGAAGGAGAATAATGTACAGGAGAGGAGAATAATGTACAGGAGGGGAATAATGTACAGAAGGAGAATAATGTATACGAGGAGAATAATGTACAGGAGGAGAATAATGTACAGGAGGGGAGAATAATGTACAGGAGGAGAGAATAATGTACAGGAGGAGAATAATGTACAGGAGGAGAATAATGTACAGGAGGGGAATAATGTACAGGAGGAGAATATTGTACAGGAGGAGAGAACAATGTACAGGAGCAGAATAATGTACAGGAGGAGAATAATGTACAGGAGGGGAGAATAATGTACAGGAGGAGAATAATGTACAGGAGGGGAGAATAATGTACAGGAGGGGAAAAATGTACAGGAGGAGAGAATAATGTACAGAAGAGGAGAATAATGTACAGGAGGGGAAAAATGTACAGGAGGAGAATAATGTACAGGAGGAGAATAATGTACAGGAGGAGAGAACAATGTACAGGAGGAGAATAATGTACAGGAGGAGAATAATGTACAGGAGGGGAGAATAATGTACAGGAGGAGAGAATAATGTACAGGAGGAGAATAATGTACAGGAGGAGAATAATGTACAGGAGAGGAGAATAATGTACAGGAGGGGAAAAAAGTACAGGAGGAGAATAATGTACAGGAGAGGAGAATAATGTACAGGAGGGGAGAATAATGTAAATGTGGAGAATAATGTACAGGAGGGGAATAATGTACAGGAGAGGAGAATAATGTACAGGAGGGGAAAAATGTACAGGAGGAGAATAATGTACAGGAGGAGAATAATGTACAAGAGAGGAGAATAATGTACAGGAGGAGAATAATGTACAGGAGGGGAATAATGTACAGGAGGAGAGAACAATGTACAGGAGGAGAATAATGTACAGGAGGAGAATAATGTACAGGAGGGGAGAATAATGTACAGGATGAGAATAATGTACAGGAGGAGAATAATGTACAGGAGAGGAGAATAATGTACAGGAGGGGAAAAATGTACAGGAGGAGAATAATGTACAGGAGGAGAATAATGTACAGGAGAGGAGAATAATGTACAGGAGGGGAATCATGTACAGGAGGAGAATAATGTACAGGAGGAGAATAATGTACAAGAGGAGAGAATAATGTACAGGAGGAAAGAATAATGTACAGGAGGGGAGAATAATGTACAGGAGGGGAGAATAATGTACAGGAGGAGAATAATGTACAGGAGGAGAATAATGTACAGGAGGGGAGAATAATGTACAGGAGGAGAATAATGTACAGGAGAGGAGAATAATGTACAGGAGGAGAGAATAATGTACAGGAGGGGAGAAAAATGTACAGGAGGAGAATAACGTACAGGAGGAGAATAATGTACAGCAGGAGAATAATGTACAGGAGGAGAATAACGTACAGGAGGAGAATAATGTACAGGAGGAGAGAATAATGTACAGGAGGAGAATAATGTACAGGAGAGGAGAATAATGTACAGGAGGAGAGAATAATGTACAGGAGAGGAGAATAATGTACAGGAGGAGAATAATGTACAGGAGGAGAATAACGTACAGGAGGAGAATAATGTACAGGAGGAGAATAATGTACAGGAGAGGAGAATAATGTACAGGAGGAGAATAATGTATAGGAGGAGAATAACGTACAGGAGGAGAATAACGTACAGGAGGAGAATAATGTACAGGAGGAGAATAACGTACAGGAGGAGAGAATAATGTACAGGAGGAGAATAATGTACAGGAGTGGAATAATGTACAGGAGGAGAGAATAATGTACAGGAGGAGAATAATGTACAGGAGGAGAATAATGTACAGGAGGGGAATAATGTACAGGAGGAAAGAATAATGTACAGGAGAGGAGAATAATGTACAGGAGAGGAGAATAATGTACAGGAGGGGAATAATGTACAGGAGGAGAGAATAATGTACAGGAGAGGAGAATAATGTACAGGAGGAGAATAATGTACAGGAGGGGAGAATAATGTACAGGAGGAGAGAATAATGTACAGGAGGGAAGAATAATGTACAGGAGGAGAATAATGTACAGGAGGAGAATAATGTACAGGAGGGGAGAATAATGTACAGGAGGAGAGAATAATGTACAGGAGGAGAATAATGTACAGGAGGGAAGAATAATGTACAGGAGAGGAGAATAATGTACAGGAGGAGAGAATAATGTACAGGAGGAGAATAATGTTCAGGAGGAGAATAATGTACAGGAGGGAAGAATAATGTACAGGAGGGGAATAATGTACAGGAGGAGAATAATGTACAGGAGGAGAATAATGTACAGGAGAGGAGAATATTGTACAGGAGGAGAATAACGTACAGGAGGAGAATAATGTACAGGAGAGGAGAATAATGTACAGGAGGAGAGAATAATGTTCAGGAGAGGAGAATAATGTACAGGAGAGGAGAATAATGTACAGGAGGAGAGAATAATGTACAGGAGGGAAGAATAATGTACAGGAGGAGAATAATGTACAGGAGGAGAATAATGTACAGGAGAGGAGAATAATGTACAGGAGGAGAATAATGTACAGGAGGGAAGAATAATGTACAGGAGAGGAGAATAATGTACAGGAGGAGAGAATAATGTACAGGAGGAGAATAATGTACAGGAGGGAAGAATAATGTACAGGAGGGGAATAATGTACAGGAGGAGAATAATGTACAGGAGGGGAGAATAATGTACAGGAGGGAAGAATAATGTACAGGAGAGGAGAATAATGTACAGGAGGAGAGAATAATGTACAGGAGGGAAGAATAATGTACAGGAGAGGAGAATAATGTACAGGAGAGGAGAATAATGTACAGGAGGGGAGAATAATGTACAGGAGGAGAATAATGTACAGGAGAGGAGAATAATGTACAGGAGGGGAGAATAATGTACAGGAGGAGAGAATAATGTACAGGAGGAGAGAATAATATACAGGAGGAGAATAATGTACAGGAGAGGAGAATAATGTACAGGAGGGGAGAATAATGTACAGGAGGAGAATAATGTACAGGAGGGGAGAATAATGTACAGGAGGAGAGAATAATGTACAGGAGAGGAGAATAATGTACAGGAGGGGAGAATAATGTACAGGAGAGGAGAATAATGTACAGGAGAGGAGAATAATGTACAGGAGGAGAATAATGTACAGGAGGAGAATAATGTACAGGAGGAGAGAATAATGTACAGGAGAGGAGAATAATGTACAGGAGGAGAGAATAATGTACAGGAGGGAAGAATAATGTACAGGAGGAGAGAATAATGTACAGGAGGGAAGAATAATGTACAGGAGAGGAGAATAATGTACAGGAGGAGAGAATAAAATACAGGAGAGGAGAATAATGTACAGGAGGAGAGAATAATATACAGGAGGAGAATAATGTACAGGAGAGGAGAATAATGTACAGGAGGGAAGAATAATATACAGGAGAGGAGAAAAATGTACAGGAGGGGAGAATAATGTACAGGAGGAGAATAATGTACAGGAGGAGAATAATTTACAGGAGGGAAGAATAATGTACAGGAGGAGAATAATGTACAGGAGGAGAATAATGTACAGGAGGGAAGAATAATGTACAGGAGGAGAATAATGTACAGGAGGAGAGAATAATGTACAGGAGGAGAATAATGTACAGGAGGGGAGAATAATGTACAGGAGGAGAATAATGTACAGGAGGAGAGAATAATGTACAGGAGGGGAGAACAATGTACAGGAAGAGAATAATGTACAGGAGGAGAATAATGTACAGGAGGAGAATAATGTACAGGAGAGGAGAATAATGTACAGGAGGAGAATAATGTACAGGAGGGGAATAATGTACAGGAGGAGAATAATGTACAGGAGAGGAGAATAATGTACAGGAGGAGAATAATGTACAGGGGGGGAGAATAATGTACAGGAGGGGAGAATAATGTACAAGAGGAGAGAATAATGTACAGGAGGAGAATAATGTACAAGAGGAGAGAATAATGTACAGGAGGAGAATAATGTACAGGAGGAGAATAATGTACAGGAGAGGAGAATAATGTACAGGAGGAGAATAATGTACAGGAGCAGAATAATGTACAGGAGGGGAATAATGTACAGGAGAGGAGAATTATGTACAGGAGGAGAGAATAATGTACAGGAGAGGAGAATAATGTACAGGAGGAGAGAATAATGTACAGGAGAGGAGAATAATGTACAGGAGGAGAATAATGTGCAGGAGGGGAGAATAATGTACAGGAGGAGAATAATGTACAGGAGGGGAGAATAATGTACAGGAGGAGAGAATAATGTACAGGAGGGAAGAATAATGTACAGGAGGAGAATAATGTACAGGAGGAGAATAATGTACAGGAGGGGAGAATAATGTACAGGAGTGGAGAATATTGTACAGGAGGAGAGAATAATGTACAGGAGGAGAATAATGTACAGGAGGGAAGAATAATGTACAGGAGAGGAGAATAATGTACAGGAGGAGAGAATAATGTACAGGAGGAGAATAATGTACAGGAGGAGAATAATGTACAGGAGGGAAGAATAATGTACAGGAGGGGAATAATGTACAGGAGGAGAATAATGTACAGGAGGAGAATAATGTACAGGAGAGGAGAATAATGTACAGGAAGAGAATAACGTACAGGAGGAGAATAATGTACAGGAGCAGAATAATGTACAGGAGGGGAATAATGTACAGGAGGTGAGAATAATGTACAGGAGAGGAGAATAATGTACAGGAGGAGAATAATGTACAGAAGGAGAATAATCTACAAGAGGAGAGAATAATGTACAGGAGGAGAATAATGTACCGGAGAAGAGAATTATGAACAGGAGGAGAATAATGTACAGGAGGAGAGAATAATGTACAGGAGGAGAATAATGTACAGGAGGGAAGAATAATGTACAGGAGAGGAGAATAATGTACAGGAGGAGAGAATAATGTACAGGAGAAGAATAATGTTCAGGAGGAGAATAATGTACAGGAGGGAAGAATAATGTACAGGAGGGGAATAATGTACAGTAGGAGAATAATGTACAGGAGGAGAATAATGTACAGCAGGAGAATCAGGAGAGGAGAATAATGTACAGGAGGAGAATAACCTACAGGAGGAGAATAATGTACAGCAGGAGAATAATGTACAGGAGTGGAATAATGTACAGGAGGAGAGAATAATGGACAGGAGAGGAGAATAATGTACAGGAGGAAAATAATGTACAGGAGGGGAATAATGTACAGGAGGAGAATAATGCACAGGAGGGGAGAATAATGTACAGGAGGAGAATAATGTACAGGAGGGAAGAATAATGTACAGGAGGAGAATAATGTACAGGAGGAGAATAATGTACAGGAGGGGAGAATAATGTACAGGAGAGGAGAATAATGTACAGGAGGAGAGAATAATGTACAGGAGGAGAATAATGTACAGGAGGGAAGAATAATGTACAGGAGAGGAGAATAATGTACAGGAGGAGAGAATAATGTACAGGAGGAGAATAATGTACAGGAGGAGAATAATGTACAGGAGGGAAGAATAATGTACAGGAGGGGAATAATGTACAGGAGGAGAATAATGTACAGGATGGGAGAATAATGTACAGGAGGGAAGAATAATGTACAGGAGAGGAGAATAATGTACAGGAGGAGAGAATAATGTACAGGAGGGAAGAATAATGTACAGGAGAGGAGAATAATGTACAGGAGAGGAGAATAATGTACAGGAGGGGAGAATAATGTACACGAGGAGAATAATGTAGAGGAGGAGAGAATAATGTACAGGAGAGGAGAATAATGTACAGGAGGAGAGAATAATATACAGGACGAGAATAATGTACAGGAGAGGAGAATAATGTACAGGAGGGGAGAATAATGTACAGGAGGAGAGAATAATGTACAGGAGGAGAGAATAATATACAGGACGAGAATAATGTACAGGAGAGGAGAATAATGTACAGGAGGGGAGAATAATGTACAGGAGGAGAATAATGTACATGAGGAGAATAATGTACAGGAGGGGAGAATAATGTACAGGAGGAGAGAATAATGTACAGGAGAGGAGAATAATGTACAGGAAGGGAGAATAATGTACAGGAGAGGAGAATAATGTACAGGAGAGGAGAATAATGTACAGGAGGAGAATAATGTACAGGAGGAGAGAATAATGTACAGGAGGGAAGAATAATGTACAGGAGGAGAGAATAATGTACAGGAGGGAAGAATAATGTACAGGAGAGGAGAATAATGTACAGGAGGAGAGAATAATATACAGGAGAGGAGAATAATGTACAGGAGGAGAGAATAATGTACAGGAGGAAAGAATAATGTACAGGAGGAGAATAATGTACAGGAGGAGAGAATAATGTACAGGAGGAGAATAATGTACAGGAGGGGAGAATAATGTACAGGAGGAGAATAATGTACAGGAGGAGAGAATAATGTACAGGAGGGGAGAACAATGTACAGGAAGAGAATAATGTACAGGAGGAGAATAATGTACAGGAGAGGAGAATAATGTACAGGAGGAGAATAATGTACAGGAGGGGAATAATGTACAGGAGGAGAATAATGTACAGGAGAGGAGAATAATGTACAGGAGGAGAATAATGTACAGGGGGGGAGAATAATGTACAGGAGGGGAGAATAATGTACAAGAGGAGAGAATAATGTACAGGAGGAGAATAATGTACAAGAGGAGAGAATAATGTACAGGAGGAGAATAATGTACAGGAGGAGAATAATGTACAGGAGAGGAGAATAATGTACAGAAGGAGAATAATGTACAGGAGCAGAATAATGTACAGGAGGGGAATAATGTACAGGAGAGGAGAATTATGTACAGGAGGAGAGAATAATGTACAGGAGAGGAGAATAATGTACAGGAGGAGAGAATAATGTACAGGAGAGGAGAATAATGTACAGGAGGAGAATAATGTGCAGGAGGGGAGAATAATGTACAGGAGGAGAATAATGTACAGGAGGGGAGAATAATATACAGGAGGAGAGAATAATGTACAGGAGGGAAGAATAATGTACAGGAGGAGAATAATGTACAGGAGGAGAATAATGTACAGGAGGGGAGAATAATGTACAGGAGTGGAGAATATTGTACAGGAGGAGAGAATAATGTACAGGAGGAGAATAATGTACAGGAGGGAAGAATAATGTACAGGAGAGGAGAATAATGTACAGGAGGAGAGAATAATGTACAGGAGGAGAATAATGTACAGGAGGAGAATAATGTACAGGAGGGAAGAATAATGTACAGGAGGGGAATAATGTACAGGAGGAGAATAATGTACAGGAGGAGAATAATGTACAGGAGAGGAGAATAATGTACAGGAAGAGAATAACGTACAGGAGGAGAATAATGTACAGGAGCAGAATAATGTACAGGAGGGGAATAATGTACAGGAGGTGAGAATAATGTACAGGAGAGGAGAATAATGTACAGGAGGAGAATAATGTACAGAAGGAGAATAATCTACAAGAGGAGAGAATAATGTACAGGAGGAGAATAATGTACCGGAGAAGAGAATTATGAACAGGAGGAGAATAATGTACAGGAGGAGAGAATAATGTACAGGAGGAGAATAATGTACAGGAGGGAAGAATAATGTACAGGAGAGGAGAATAATGTACAGGAGGAGAGAATAATGTACAGGAGAAGAATAATGTTCAGGAGGAGAATAATGTACAGGAGGGAAGAATAATGTACAGGAGGGGAATAATGTACAGTAGGAGAATAATGTACAGGAGGAGAATAATGTACAGCAGGAGAATAATGTACAGGAGAGGAGAATAATGTACAGGAGGAGAATAACGTACAGGAGGAGAATAATGTACAGCAGGAGAATAATGTACAGGAGTGGAATAATGTACAGGAGGAGAGAATAATGGACAGGAGAGGAGAATAATGTACAGGAGGAAAATAATGTACAGGAGGGGAATAATGTACAGGAGGAGAATAATGCACAGGAGGGGAGAATAATGTACAGGAGGAGAATAATGTACAGGAGGGAAGAATAATGTACAGGAGGAGAATAATGTACAGGAGGAGAATAATGTACAGGAGGGGAGAATAATGTACAGGAGAGGAGAATAATGTACAGGAGGAGAGAATAATGTACAGGAGGAGAATAATGTACAGGAGGGAAGAATAATGTACAGGAGAGGAGAATAATGTACAGGAGGAGAGAATAATGTACAGGAGGAGAATAATGTACAGGAGGAGAATAATGTACAGGAGGGAAGAATAATGTACAGGAGGGGAATAATGTACAGGAGGAGAATAATGTACAGGATGGGAGATTAATGTACAGGAGGGAAGAATAATGTACAGGAGAGGAGAATAATGTACAGGAGGAGAGAATAATGTACAGGAGGGAAGAATAATGTACAGGAGAGGAGAATAATGTACAGGAGAGGAGAATAATGTACAGGAGGGGAGAATAATGTACACGAGGAGAATAATGTAGAGGAGGAGAGAATAATGTACAGGAGAGGAGAATAATGTACAGGAGGAGAGAATAATATACAGGACGAGAATAATGTACAGGAGAGG
Organism: Phyllobates terribilis; assembly: GCF_046119375.1. NCBI lineage: Eukaryota > Metazoa > Chordata > Amphibia > Anura > Dendrobatidae > Phyllobates > Phyllobates terribilis. The sequence goes on along the minus strand of NW_027362774.1, from coordinate 35,156,243 downwards.
AGAATAATGTACAGGAGGGGAGAATAATGTACAGGAGGAGAGAATAATGTACAGGAGGAGAGAATAATATACAGGACGAGAATAATGTACAGGAGAGGAGAATAATGTACAGGAGGGGAGAATAATGTACAGGAGGAGAATAATGTACATGAGGAGAATAATGTACAGGAGGGGAGAATAATGTACAGGAGGAGAGAATAATGTACAGGAGAGGAGAATAATGTACAGGAAGGGAGAATAATGTACAGGAGAGGAGAATAATGTACAGGAGAGGAGAATAATGTACAGGAGGAGAATAATGTACAGGAGGAGAGAATAATGTACAGGAGGGAAGAATAATGTACAGGAGGAGAGAATAATGTACAGGAGGGAAGAATAATGTACAGGAGAGGAGAATAATGTACAGGAGGAGAGAATAATATACAGGAGAGGAGAATAATGTACAGGAGGAGAGAATAATGTACAGGAGGAAAGAATAATGTACAGGAGGAGAATAATGTACAGGAGGAGAGAATAATGTACAGGAGGAGAATAATGTACAGGAGAGGAGAATAATGTACAGGAGGAGAATAATGTACAGGAGGAGAGAATAATGTACAGGAGGGGAGAACAATGTACAGGAAGAGAATAATGTACAGGAGGAGAATAATGTACAGGAGAGGAGAATAATGTACAGGAGGAGAATAATGTACAGGAGGGGAATAATGTACAGGAGGAGAATAATGTACAGGAGAGGAGAATAATGTACAGGAGGAGAATAATGTACAGGGGGGGAGAATAATGTACAGGAGGGGAGAATAATGTACAAGAGGAGAGAATAATGTACAGGAGGAGAATAATGTACAAGAGGAGAGAATAATGTACAGGAGGAGAATAATGTACAGGAGGAGAATAATGTACAGGAGAGGAGAATAATGTACAGGAGGAGAATAATGTACAGGAGCAGAATAATGTACAGGAGGGGAATAATGTACAGGAGAGGAGAATTATGTACAGGAGGAGAGAATAATGTACAGGAGAGGAGAATAATGTACAGGAGGAGAGAATAATGTACAGGAGAGGAGAATAATGTACAGGAGGAGAATAATGTGCAGGAGGGGAGAATAATGTACAGGAGGAGAATAATGTACAGGAGGGGAGAATAATGTACAGGAGGAGAGAATAATGTACAGGAGGGAAGAATAATGTACAGGAGGAGAATAATGTACAGGAGGAGAATAATGTACAGGAGGGGAGAATAATGTACAGGAGTGGAGAATATTGTACAGGAGGAGAGAATAATGTACAGGAGGAGAATAATGTACAGGAGGGAAGAATAATGTACAGGAGAGGAGAATAATGTACAGGAGGAGAGAATAATGTACAGGAGGAGAATAATGTACAGGAGGAGAATAATGTACAGGAGGGAAGAATAATGTACAGGAGGGGAATAATGTACAGGAGGAGAATAATGTACAGGAGAGGAGAATAATGTACAGGAAGAGAATAACGTACAGGAGGAGAATAATGTACAGGAGCAGAATAATGTACAGGAGGGGAATAATGTACAGGAGGTGAGAATAATGTACAGGAGAGGAGAATAATGTACAGGAGAGGAGAATAATGTACAGGAGGGGAATAATGTACAGGAGGAGAATAATGTACAGGAGAGGAGAATAATGTACAGGAGGAGAGAATAATGTACAGGAGGAGAATAATGTACAGGAGGAGAATAATGTACAGGAGGGGAGAATAATGTACAGGAGGGAAGAATAATGTACAGGAGGAGAATAATGTACAGGAGGAGAGAATAATATACAGGAGAGGAGAATAATGTACAGGAGGAGAATAATGTACAGGAGGGGAGAATAATGTACAGGAGAGGAGAATAATGTACAGGAGGAGAGAATAATGTACAGGAGGAGAATAATGTACAGGAGGGAAGAATAATGTACAGGAGAGGAGAATAATGTACAGGAGGAGAGAATAATGTACAGGAGGAGAATAATGTACAGGAGGAGAATAATGTACAGGAGGGAAGAATAATGTACAGGAGGGGAATAATGTACAGGAGGAGAATAATGTACAGGAGGGGAGAATAATGTACAGGAGGGAAGAATAATGTACAGGAGAGGATAATAATGTACAGGAGGAGAGAATAATGTACAGGAGGGAAGAATAATGTACAGGAGAGGAGAATAATGTACAGGAGAGGAGAATAATGTACAGGAGGGGAGAATAATGTACAGGAGGAGAATAATGTACAGGAGAGGAGAATTATGTACAGGAGGGGAGAATAATGTACAGGAGGAGAGAATAATGTACAGGAGGAGAATAATGTACAGGAGAGGAGAATAATGTACAGGAGGGGAGAATAATGTACAGGAGGAGAATAATGTACATGAGGAGAATAATGTACAGGAGGGGAGAATAATGTACAGGAGGAGAGAATAATGTACAGGAGGGAAGAATAATGTACAGGAGAGGAGAATAATGTACAGGAGGGGAGAATAATGTACAGGAGAGGAGAATAATGTACAGGAGGAGAATAATGTACAGGAGGAGAGAATAATGTACAGGAGGGAAGAATAATGTACAGGAGGAGAGAATGATGTACAGGAGGGAAGAATAATGTACAGGAGAGGAGAATAATGTACAGGAGGAGAGAATAATATACAGGACAGGAGAATAATGTACAGGAGGAGAGAATAATGTATAGGAGGGAAGAATAATATACAGGAGAGGAGAAAAATGTACAGGAGGGGAGAATAATGTACAGGAGAATAATGTACAGGAGGGAAGAATACTGTACAGGAGGAGAATAATGTACAGGAGGAGAGAATAATGTACAGGAGGAGAATAATGTACAGGAGGGGAGAATAATGTACAGGAGGAGAATAATGTACAGGAGGAGAGAATAATGTACAGGAGGGGAGAACAATGTACAGGAAGAGAATAATGTACAGGTGGACAATAATGTACAGGAGGAGAATAATGTACAGGAGAGGAGAATAATGTACAGGACGAGAATAATGTACAGGAGGGGAATAATGTACAGGAGGAGAATAATGTACAGGAGAGGAGAATAATGTACAGGAGGAGAATAATGTACAGGGGGGGAGAATAATGTACAGGAGGGGAGAATAATGTACAAGAGGAGAGAATAATGCACAGGAGGAGAATAATTTACAAGAGGAGAGAATAATGTACAGGAGGAGAATAATGTACAGGAGGAGAATAATGTACAGGAGAGGAGAATAATGTACAGGAGGAGAATAATGTACAGGAGGAGAATAATGTACAAGAGGAGAGAATAATGTACAGGAGGAGAATAATGTACCGGAGAGGAGAATAATGTACAGGAGGAGAATAATGTACAGGAGGGGAGAATAATGTACAGGAGGAGAATAATGTACAGGAGGAGAATAATGTACAGGAGGGGAGAATAATGTACAGGAGGAGAATAATGTACAGGAGGAGAATAATGTACAGGAGAGGAGAATAATGTACAGGAGGAGAATAATGTACAGGAGGGGAGAATAATGTGCAGGAGGAGAATAATATACAGGAGGGGAGAATAATGTACAGGAGGGGAATAATGTACAGAAGGAGAATAATGTGCAGGAGGGGAGAATAATGTACAGGAGGAGAATAATGTACAGGAGGAGAATAATGTACAGGAGGGGAGAATAATGTACAGGAGGGGAATAATGTACAGGAGGGGAATAATGTACAGGAGGAGAATAATGTACAGGAGGGGAGAATAATGTACAGGAGGAGAATAATGTACAGGAGGAGAATAATGTACAGGAGAGGAGAATAATGTACAGGAGGAGAATAATGTACAGGAGGGGAGAATAATGTACAGGAGGAGAATAATGTACAGGAGGGGAGAATAATGTACAGGAGGGGAATAATGTACAGAAGGAAAATAATGTACAGGAGGGGAGAATAATGTACAGGAGGAGAATAATGTACAGGAGGAGAATAATGTACAGGAGGGGAGAATAATGTACAGGAGGGGAATAATGTACAGGAGGAGAATAATGTACAGGAGGAGAATAATGTACAGGAGGGGAGAATAATGTACAGGAGAAGAATAATGTACAGGAGAGAAGAATAATGTACAGGAGGAGAATAACGTACAGGAGAGGAGAATAATGTACAGGAGGGGAGAATAATGTACAGGAGGAGAATAATGTACAGGAGGGGAGAATAATGTACAGGAGGAGAATAATGTACAGGAGGAGAGAATAATGTACAGGAGGAGAATAATGTACAGGAGGGGAGAATAATGTACAGGAGGAGAATAATGTACAGGAGGAGAGAATAATGTACAGGAGGGGAGAACAATGTACAGGAAGAGAATAATGTAGAGGAGAGGAGAATAATGTACAGGAGGAGAATAATGTACAGGAGGAGAATAATGTACAGGAGAGGAGAATAATGTACAGGAGGAGAATAATGTACAGGAGGAGAATAATGTAGTGGAGGGGAATAATGTACAGGAGGAGAATAATGTACAGGAGAGGAGAATAATGTACAGGAGGGGAGAATAATGTACAAGAGTAGAGAATAATGTACAGGAGGAGAATAATGTACAAGAGGAGAGAATAATGTATAGGAGGAGAATAATGTACAGGAGAGGAGAATAATGTACAGGAGGAGAAAAATGTACAGGAGGAGAATAATGTACAAGAGGAGAGAATAATGTACAGGAGGAGAATAATGTACAGGAGAGGAGAATAATGTACAGGAGGAGAATAATGTACAGGAGGGGAGAATAATGTACAGGAGGAGAATAATGTACAGGAGGAGAATAATGTACAGGAGGGGAGAATAATGTACAGGAGGAGAATAATGTACAGGAGAGGAGAATAATGTACAGGAGGAGAATAATGAACAGGAGGGGAGAATAATGTACAGGAGGAGAAAAATGTACAGGAGGAGAATAATGTACAGGAGTTGAGAATAATGTACAGGAGGGGAATAATGTACAGGAGGGGAATAATGTACAGGAGGAGAATAATGTACAGGAGGGGAGAATAATGTACAGGAGGAGAATAATGTACAGGAGAGGAGAATAATGTACAGTAGGGGAGAATAATGTACAGGAGAGGAGAATAATGTACAGGAGGAGAATAATGTACAGGAGAGGAGAATAATGTACAGGAGGAGAATAATGTACAGGAGGGGAATAATGTGCAGGAGGAGAATAATGTACAGGAGGAGAATAATGTACAGGAGGGGAAAATAATGTACAGGAGAAGAATAATGTACAGGAGAGGAGAATAATGTACAGGAGGAGAATAATGTACAGGAGGAGAATAATGTACAGGAGAGGAGAATAATGTACAGGAGGAGAGAATAATGTACAGGAGGAGAGAATAATGTACAGGAGAGGAGAATAATGTACAGGAGGAGAATAATGTACAGGAGGAGAGAATAATGTACAGGAGAGGAGAATAATGTACAGGAGGGGAGAATAATGTACAGGAGACGAATAATGTACAGGAGGAGAGAATAATGTACAGGGGGGGAGAATAATGTACAGGAGGCGAATAATGTACAGGAGGAGAGAATAATGTACAGGGGGGGAGAATAATGTACAGGAGGGGAGAATAATGTACAGGAGGAGAATAATGTACAGGATGGGAGAATAATGTACAGGAGAGGAGAATAATGTACAGGGGGGGAGAATAATGTACAGGAGAGGAGAATAATGTACAGGAGGAGAATAATGTTCAGGAGGGGAGAATAATGTACAGGGGGGGAGAATAATGTACAGGGGGGAGAATAATGTACAGGAGGAGAATAATGTACAGGAGGGGAGAATAATGTACAGGGGGGGAGAATAATGTACAGGAGAGGAGAATAATGTACAGGAGGAGAATAATGTACAGGAGGGGAGAATAATGTACAGGAGAGGAGAATAATGTACAGGAGGAGAATAATGTACAGGAGGGGAGAATAATGTACAGGAGAGGATAATAATGTATAGGAGGAGAGAATAATGTACAGGAGGGGAGAATAATGTACAGGAGAGGAGAATAATGTACTGGAGGAGAGTAATGTACAGGAGAGGAGAATAATGTACAGGAGGAGAATAATGTACAGGAGAGGAGAATAATGTACAGGAGAGGAGAATAATGTACAGGAGGGGAATAATGTACAGGAGAGGAGAATAATGTACAGGAGGCGAATAATGTACAGGAGAGGAGAATAATGTACAGGAGGAGAATAATGTACAGGAGAGGAGAATAATGTACAGGAGGCGAATTATGTACAGGAGAGGAGAATAATGTACAGGAGAGGAGAATAATGTACAGGAGGGGAATAATGTACAGGAGAGGAGAATAATGTACAGGAGGCGAATAATGTACAGGAGAGGAGAATAATGTACAGGAGGAGAATAATGTACAGGAGAGGAGAATAATGTACAGGAGGCGAATAATGTACAGGAGAGGAGAATAATGTACAGGAGAGGAGAATAATGTACAGGAGGGGAATAATGTACAGGAGAGGAGAATAATGTACAGGAGGCGAATAATGTACAGGAAAGGATAATAATGTACAGGAAGAGAATAATGTACAGGAGAGGAGAATAATGTACAGGAGGAGAATAATGTACAGGAGGAGAGAATAATGTACAGGAGGGAAGAATAATGTACAGGAGAGGAGAATAATGTACAGGAGGAGAATAATGTACAGGAGGGAAGAACAATGTACAGGAGAGGAGAATAATGTGCGGGAAAGGAATAATGTACAGGAGGGAAGAATAATGTACAGGAGGAGAATAATGTACAGGAGGGAAGAATAATGTACAGGAGGAGAATAATGTACAGGAGGGGAGAATAATGTACAGGAGGGGAATAATGTACAGGAGGAGAGAATAATGTACAGGAGGTTAGAATAATGTACAGGAGAGGAGAATAATGTACAGGAGGAGAGAATAATGTACAGGAGAGGAGAATAATGTACAGGAGGAGAATAATGTACAGGAGGAGAGAATAATGTACAGGGGGGGAGAATAATGTACAGGGGGGGAGAATAATGTACAGGAGAGGAAAATAATGTACAAGAGAGGAGAATAATGTACATGAGGAGAATAATGTACAGGAGGAGAGAATATTGAACAGGGGGGGAGAATAATGTACAGGGGGGGAGAATAATGTACAGGAGAGGAGAATAATGTACAGGAGGAGAATAATGTACAGGAGGGGAGAATAATGTACAGGAGAGGAGAATAATGTACTGGAGGAGAATAATGTACAGGAGGGGAGAATAATGTACAGGAGGAGAATAATGTACAGGATGGGAGAATAATGTACAGGTGAGGAGAATAATGTACAGGGGGGGGAGAATAATGTACAGGAGAGGAGAATAATGTACAGGAGGAGAATAATGTACAGGAGGGGAGAATAATGTACAGGGGGGGAGAATAATGTACAGGGGGGGAGAATAATGTACAGGAGGAGAATAATGTACAGGAGTGGAGAATAATGTACAGGGGGGAGAATAATGTACAGGAGAGGAGAATAATGTACAGGAGGAGAATAATGTACAGGAGGGGAGAATAATGTACAGGAGAGGAGAATAATGTACAGGAAGAGAATAATGTACAGGAGGGGAGAATAATGTACAGGAGAGGAGAATAATGTACAGGAGGAGAGAATAATGTACAGGAGGGGAGAATAATGTACGGGAGAGGAGAATAATGTACAGGAGGAGAGTAATGTACAGGAGAGGAGAATAATGTACAGGAGGAGAATAATGTACAGGAGAGGAGAATAATGTACAGGAGAGGAGAATAATGTACAGGAGGGGAATAATGTACAGGAGAGGAGAATAATGTACAGGAGGCGAATAATGTACAGGAGAGGAGAATAATGTACAGGAGGAGAATAATGTACAGGAGAGGAGAATAATGTACAGGAGGCGAATAATGTACAGGAGAGGAGAATAATGTACAGGAGAGGAGAATAATGTACAGGAGAGGAGAATAATGTAAAGGAGGGGAATAATGTACAGGAGAGGAGAATAATGTACAGGAGAGGATAATAATGTACAGGAAGAGAATAATGTACAGGAGAGGAGAATAATGTACAGGAGGAGAATAATGTACAGGAGGAGAGAATAATGTACAGGAGGGAAGAATAATGTACAGGAGAGGAGAATAATGTACAGGAGGAGAATAATGTACAGGAGGAGAATACTGTACAGGAGGGAAGAATAATGTACAGGAGAGGAGAATAATGTACAGGAGAGGAATAATGTACAGGAGGGAAGAATAATGTACAGGAGAGGAGAATAATGTACAGGAAAGGAATAATGTACAGGAGGGAAGAATAATGTACAGGAGGAGAATAATGTACAGGAGGGAAGAATAATGTACAGGAGGAGAATAATGTACAGGAGGGGAGAATAATGTACAGGAGGGGAATAATGTACAGGAGGAGAGAATAATGTACAGGAGGGGAGAATAATGTACAGGAGAGGAGAATAATGTACAGGAGGAGAGAATAATGTACAGGAGAGGAGAATAATGTACAGGAGGAGAATAATGTACAGGAGGAGAGAATAATGTACAGGGGGGGAGAATAATGTACAGGGGGGGAGAATAATGTACAGGAGAGGAAAATAATGTACAAGAGAGGAGAATAATGTACATGAGGAGAATAATGTACAGGAGGAGAGAATATTGTACAGGGGGGGAGAATAATGTACAGGGGGGGATAATAATGTACAGGAGAGGAGAATAATGTACAGGAGGAGAATAATGTACAGGAGGGGAGAATAATGTACAGGAGAGGAGAATAATGTACAGGAGGAGAATAATGTACAGGAGGGGAGAATAATGTACAGGAGAGGAGAATAATGTAGAGGAGGAGAGAATAATGTACAGGAGGGGAGAATAATGTACAGGAGAGGAGAATAATGTACAGGAGGAGAATAATGAACAGGAGAGGAGAATAATGTACAGGAGAGGAGAATAATGTACAGGAGGGGAATAATGTACAGGAGAGGAGAATAATGTACAGGAGGCGAATAATGGAGAGGAGAATAATGTACAGGAGGAGAAAAATGTACAGCAGGAGAATAATTTACAGGAGAGTAGAATAATGTACAGGAGAGGAATAATGTACAGGAGGAGAATAATGTACAGGAGGGAAGAATAATGTACAGGAGGGGAGAATAATGTACAGGAGAGGAGAATAATGTACAGGAGAGGAATAATGTACAGGAGGGGAGAATAATGTACAGGAGAGGAATAATGTACAGGAGGGAAGAATAATGTACAGGAGAGGAGAATAATGTACAGGAAAGGAATAATGTACAGGAGGGAAGAATAATGTACAGGAGGAGAATAATGTACAGGAGGGAAGAATAATGTACAGGAGGAGAATAATGTACAGGAGGGGAGAATAATGTACAGGAGGGGAATAATGTACAGGAGGAGAGAATAATGTACAGGAGGGGAGAATAATGTACAGGAGAGGAGAATAATGTACAGGAGGAGAGAATAATGTACAGGAGAGGAGAATAATGTACAGAAGGAGAATAATGTACCGGAGGAGAGAATAATGTACAGGGGGGGAGAATAATGTACAGGGGGGGAGAATAATGTACAGGAGAGGAAAATGATGTACAAGAGAGGAGAATAATGTACATAAGGAGAATAATGTACAGGAGGAGAGAATATTGTACAGGGGGGGAGAATAATGTACAGGGGGGGAGAATAATGTACAGGAGAGGAGAATAATGTACAGGAGGAGAATAATGTACAGGAGGGGAGAATAATGTACAGGAGAGGAGAATAATGTACAGGAGGAGAATAATGTACAGGAGGGGAGAATAATGTACAGGAGAGGAGAATAATGTAGAGGAGGAGAGAATAATGTACAGGAGGGGAGAATAATGTACAGGAGAGGAGAATAATGTACAGGAGGAGAATAATGAACAGGAGAGGAGAATAATGTACAGGAGAGGAGAATAATGTACAGGAGGGGAATAATGTACAGGAGAGGAGAATAATGTACAGGAGGCGAATAATGTACAGGAGAGGAGAATAATGTACAGGAGGAGAATAATGTATAGCAGGAGAATAATGTACAGGAGAGGAGAATAATGTACAGGAGAGGAATAATGTACAGGAGGAGAATAATGTACAGGAGGGAAGAATAATGTACAGGAGGAGAGAATAATGTACAGGAGAGGAGAATAATGTACAGGAGGGAAGAATAATGTACAGGAGGAGAATAATGTATAGGAGGGGAGAATAATGTACAGGAGGGGAATAATGTACAGGAGGAGAGAATAATGTACAGGAGGGGAGAATAATGTACAGGAGAGGAGAATAATGTACAGGAGGAGAGAATAATGTACAGGAGAGGAGAATAATGTACAGGAGGAGAATAATGTACAGGAGGAGAGAATAATGTACAGGGGGGGAGAATAATGTACAGGGGGGGAGAATAATGTACAGGAGAGGAAAATAATGTACAAGAGAGGAGAATAATGTACATGAGGAGAATAATGTACAGGAGGAGAGAATATTGTACAGGGGGGGAGAATAATGTACAGGGGGGGATAATAATGTACAGGAGAGGAGAATAATGTACAGGAGGAGAATAATGTACAGGAGGGGAGAATAATGTACAGGAGAGGAGAATAATGTACAGGAGGAGAATAATGTACAGGAGGGGAGAATAATGTACAGGAGAGGAGAATAATGTAGAGGAGGAGAGAATAATGTACAGGAGGGGAGAATAATGTACAGGAGAGGAGAATAATGTACAGGAGGAGAATAATGAACAGGAGAGGAGAATAATGTACAGGAGAGGAGAATAATGTACAGGAGGGGAATAATGTACAGGAGAGGAGAATAATGTACAGGAGGCGAATAATGGAGAGGAGAATAATGTACAGGAGGAGAAAAATGTACAGCAGGAGAATAATTTACAGGAGAGTAGAATAATGTACAGGAGAGGAATAATGTACAGGAGGAGAATAATGTACAGGAGGGAAGAATAATGTACAGGAGGGGAGAATAATGTACAGGAGAGGAGAATAATGTACAGGAGAGGAATAATGTACAGGAGGGGAGAATAATGTACAGGAGAGGAATAATGTACAGGAGGGAAGAATAATGTACAGGAGAGGAGAATAATGTACAGGAAAGGAATAATGTACAGGAGGGAAGAATAATGTACAGGAGGAGAATAATGTACAGGAGGGAAGAATAATGTACAGGAGGAGAATAATGTACAGGAGGGGAGAATAATGTACAGGAGGGGAATAATGTACAGGAGGAGAGAATAATGTACAGGAGGGGAGAATAATGTACAGGAGAGGAGAATAATGTACAGGAGGAGAGAATAATGTACAGGAGAGGAGAATAATGTACAGAAGGAGAATAATGTACCGGAGGAGAGAATAATGTACAGGGGGGGAGAATAATGTACAGGGGGGAGAATAATGTACAGGAGAGGAAAATGATGTACAAGAGAGGAGAATAATGTACATAAGGAGAATAATGTACAGGAGGAGAGAATATTGTACAGGGGGGGAGAATAATGTACAGGGGGGGAGAATAATGTACAGGAGAGGAGAATAATGTACAGGAGGAGAATAATGTACAGGAGGGGAGAATAATGTACAGGAGAGGAGAATAATGTACAGGAGGAGAATAATGTACAGGAGGGGAGAATAATGTACAGGAGAGGAGAATAATGTAGAGGAGGAGAGAATAATGTACAGGAGGGGAGAATAATGTACAGGAGAGGAGAATAATGTACAGGAGGAGAATAATGAACAGGAGAGGAGAATAATGTACAGGAGAGGAGAATAATGTACAGGAGGGGAATAATGTACAGGAGAGGAGAATAATGTACAGGAGGCGAATAATGTACAGGAGAGGAGAATAATGTACAGGAGGAGAATAATGTATAGCAGGAGAATAATGTACAGGAGAGGAGAATAATGTACAGGAGAGGAATAATGTACAGGAGGAGAATAATGTACAGGAGGGAAGAATAATGTACAGGAGGAGAGAATAATGTACAGGAGAGGAGAATAATGTACAGGAGGGAAGAATAATGTACAGGAGGAGAATAATGTATAGGAGGGGAGAATAATGTACAGGAGGGGAATAATGTACAGGAGGAGAGAATAATGTACAGGAGGGGAGAATAATGTACAGGAGAGGAGAATAATGTACAGGAGGAGAGAATAATGTACAGGAGAGGAGAATAATGTACAGGAGGAGAATAATGTACAGGAGGAGAGAATAATGTACAGGGGGGGAGAATAATGTACAGGGGGGGGAGAATAATGTACAGGAGAGGAAAATAATGTACAAGAGAGGAGAATAATGTACATGAGGAGAATAATGTACAGGAGGAGAGAATATTGTACAGGGGGGGAGAATAATGTACAGGGGGGGAGAATAATGTACAGGAGAGGAGAATAATGTACAGGAGGAGAATAATGTACAGGAGGGGAGAATAATGTACAGGAGAGGAGAATAATGTACAGGAGGAGAATAATGTACAGGAGGGGAGAATAATGTACAGGAGAGGAGAATAATGTAGAGGAGGAGAGAATAATGTACAGGAGGGGAGAATAATGTACAGGAGAGGAGAATAATGTACAGGAGGAGAATAATGAACAGGAGAGGAGAATAATGTACAGGAGAGGAGAATAATGTACAGGAGGGGAATAATGTACAGGAGAGGAGAATAATGTACAGGAGGCGAATAATGTACAGGAGAGGAGAATAATGTACAGGAGGAGAATAATGTACAGCAGGAGAATAATGTACAGGAGCGGAGAATAATGTACAGGAGAGGAATAATGTAGAGGAGGAGAATAATGTACAGGAGGGAAGAATAATGTACAGGAGGGGAGAATAATGTACAGGAGAGGAGAATAATGTACAGGAGAGGAATAATGTACAGGAGGGGAGAATAATGTACAGGAGGGGAATAATGTACAGGAGGAGAGAATAATGTACAGGAGGGGAGAATAATGTACAGGAGAGGAGAATAGTGTGCAGGAGGAGAGAATAATGTACAGGAGAGGAGAATAATGTACAGGAGGGGAGAATAATGTACAGGAGGAGAATAATGTACAAGAGGAGAATAATGTACAGGAGAAGAGAATAATGTACAGGAGGAGAATAATGTACAGGAGGGGAATAATGTACAGGAGGAGAGAATAATGTACAGGAGGAGAATAATGTACAGGAGGGGAGAATAATGTACAGGAGGGGAATAATGTACAGGAGGAGAGAATAATGTACAGGAGGAGAATAATGTACAGGAGGGGAGAATAATGTACAGGAGGAGAATAATGTACAGGAGGGGAATAATGTACAGGAGGAGAATAATGTAGAAGGAGCGGAATAATGTACAGGAGAGGAGAATAATGTACAGGAGGCGAATAATGTACAGGAGGAGAAAAATGTACAGGAGGAGAATAATGAACAGGAGGAGAATAATGTACAGGAGAGGAGAATAATGTACAGGAGCAGAGAATAATGTACAGGAGGAGAATAATGTACAGGAGGGGAATAATGTACAGGAGAGGAGAATAATGTACAGGAGGGGAATATTGTACAAGAGAGAAGAATAATGTGCAGGAGGCGAAAAAAGTACAGGAGAGCAGAATAATGTACAGGAGGAGAATAATGTACAGGAGGGGAGAATAATGTATAGGAGGGGAATAATGTACAGGAGAGGAGAAAAATGTACAGGAGAGGAATAATGTACAGGAGGGGAGAATAATGTACAGGAGGGGAATAATGTACAGGAGGAGAGAATAATGTACAGGAGGGGAGAATAATGTACAGGAGAGGAGAATAGTGTGCAGGAGGAGAGAATAATGTACAGGAGAGGAGAATAATGTACAGGAGGGGAGAATAATGTACAGGAGGAGAATAATGTACAAGAGGAGAATAATGTACAGGAGAAGAGAATAATGTACAGGAGGAGAATAATGTACAGGAGGGGAATAATGTACAGGAGGAGAGAATAATGTACAGGAGGAGAATAATGTAGAGGAGGGGAGAATAATGTACAGGAGGGGAATAATATACAGGAGGAGAGAATAATGTACAGGAGGAGAATAATGTACAGGAGGGGAGAATAATGTACAGGAGGAGAATAATGTACAGGAGGGGAATAATGTACAGGAGGAGAATAATGTACAGGAGGGGAATAATGTACAGGAGAGGAGAATAATGTACAGGAGGCGAATAATGTACAGGAGGAGAAAAATGTACAGGAGGAGAATAATGTACAGGAGAGGAGAATAATGTACAGGAGGAGAGAATAATGTACAGGAGGAGAATAATGTACAGGAGGGGAATAATGTACAGGAGAGGAGAATAATGTACAGGAGGGGAATATTGTACAGGAGAGAAGAATAATGTACAGGAGGCGAAAAAAGTACAGGAGAGGAGAATAATGTACAGGAGGAGAATAATGTACAGGAGGGGAGAATAATGTATAGGAGGGGAATAATGTACAGGAGAGGAGAAAAATGTACAGGAGAGGAGAATAATGTACAGGAGGAGAATAATGTACAGGAGGAGAATATTGTACAGGAGAGGAGAATAATGTACAGGAGGAAAATAATGTACAGGAGGAGAATAATGTACAGGAGGGGAGAATAATGTACAGGAGGGGAATAATGTACAGGAGAGGAGAATAATGTACAGGAGGGGAATAATGTACAGGAGAGGAGAATAATGTGCAGGAGAGGAGAATAATGTACAGGAGGGGAGAATAATGTACAGGAGGGGAGAATAATGTACAGGAGGAGAGAATAATGTACAAGAGGAGAATAATGTACAGGAGGAGAATAATGTACAGGAGGGTAGAATAATGTACAGGAGGAGAGAATAATGTACAGGAGAGGAGAATAATGTACAGGAGGAGAATAATGTACAGGAGGGGAGAATAATGTACAGGAGGAGAATAATGTACAGGAGGAGAGAATAATGTACAGGAGGAGAATAATGTACAGGAGGAGAGAATAATGTACAGGAGGAGAATAATGTACAGGAGGAGAGAATAATGTACAGGAGGAGAATAATGTACAGGAGAGGAGAATAATGTACAGGAGGGGAGAATAATGTACAGGAGGGGAGAGTAATGTACAGGAGGAGAATAATGTACAGGAGGGGAGAATAATGTACAGGAGGAGAGAATAATGTACAGGAGAGGAGAATAATGTACAGGAGTGGAATAATGTACAGGAGAGGAGAATAATGTACAGGAGAGGATAATAATGTACAGGAGGAGAATAATGTACAGGAGGGGAGAATAATGTACAAGAGAGGAGAATAATGTACAGGAGGGGAAAAATGTACTGGTACTGGAGGGGAGAATAATGTACAGGAGAGGAGAATAATGTACAGGAGGAGAATAATGTACAGGAGGGGAGAATAATGTACAGGAGAGGAGAATAATGTACAGGAGGAGAATAATGTACAGGAGGGGAATAATTTACAGGAGGGGAGAATAATGTACAGGAGGAGAGAATAATGTACAGGAGAGGAGAATAATGTACAGGAGGAGAATAATGTACAGGAGAGGAGAATAATGTACAGGAGGAGAATAATGTACAGGAGGGGAGAATAATGTACAGGAGGAGAATAATGTACAGGAGGGGAGAATAATGTACAGGAGGGGAGAATAATGTACAGGAAAGGAGAATAATGTACAGGAGGAGAATAATTTACAGGAGGGGAATAATGTACAGGAGGAGAGAATAATGTACAGGAGGAGAATAATGTACAGGAGGAGAGAATAATGTACAGGAGAGGAGAATAATGTACAGGAGGAGAATAATGTACAAGAGGGGAATAATGTACAGGAGGGGAGAATAATGTACAGGAGGAGAGAATAATGTACAGGGGGGGAGAATAATGTACAGGAGGGGAGAATAATGTACAGGAGAAGAATAATGTACAGGAGAGGAGAATAATGTACAGGAGGGGAATAATGTACAGGAGGAGACTAATGTACAGGAGGAGAATAATGTACAGGAAGGTAGAATAATGTACAGGAGGAGAATAATGTACAGGAGGAGAATAATGTACAGGAGGGGAGAATAATGTACAGGAGGGGAATAATGTACAGGAGGGGAGCATAATGTACAGGAGAGGAGAATTATGGACAGGAGGAGAATAATGTACAGGAGGGGAGAATAATGTTCAGGAGAGGAGAATAATGTACAGGAGGAGAATAATGTACAGGAGGGGAATAATATACAGGAGGGGAGAATAATGTACAGGAGGAGAGAATAATGTACAGGAGAGGAGAATAATGTACAGGAGGAGAATAATGTACAGGAGGAGATTAATGTACAGGAGAGGAGAATAATGTACAGGAGGAGAATAATGTACAGGAGGGGAAAATAATGTACAGAAGGGGAGAATAATGTACACTAGGAGAATAATGTACAGGAGGGGAGAATAATGTACAGGAGGAGAATAATGTACAGGAGGGGAGAATAATGTACAGGAGGAGAATAATGTACAGGAGGAGAGAATAATATACAGGAGGAGAATAATGTACAGGAGAGGAGAATAATGTACAGGAGGGGAGAATAATGTACAGGAGGGGAGAGTAATGTACAGGAGGAGAATAATGTACAGGAGGGGAGAATAATGTACAGGAGGAGAGAATAATGTACAGGAGAGGAGAATAATGTACAGGAGTGGAATAATGTACAGGAGAGGAGAATAATGTACAGGAGAGGATAATAATGTACAGGAGGAGAATAATGTACAGGAGGGGAGAATAATGTACAAGAGAGGAGAATAATGTACAGGAGGGGAAAAATGTACTGGAGGGGAGAATAATGTACAGGAGAGGAGAATAATGTACAGGAGGAGAATAATGTACAGGAGGGGAGAATAATGTACAGGAGAGGAGAATAATGTACAGGAGGAGAATAATGTACAGGAGGGGAATAATTTACAGGAGGGGAGAATAATGTACAGGAGGAGAGAATAATGTACAGGAGAGGAGAATAATGTACAGGAGGAGAATAATGTACAGGAGGGGAATAATGTACAGGAGGGGAGAATAATGTACAGGAGGAGAGAATAATGTACAGGGGGGAGAATAATGTACAGGAGGGGAGAATAATGTACAGGAGAAGAATAATGTACAGGAGAGGAGAATAATGTACAGGAGGGGAATAATGTACAGGAGGAGACTAATGTACAGGAGGAGAATAATGTACAGGAAGGTAGAATAATGTACAGGAGGAGAATAATGTACAGGAGGGGAGAATAATGTACAGGAGGGGAATAATGTACAGGAGGGGAGCATAATGTACAGGAGAGGAGAATTATGGACAGGAGGAGAATAATGTACAGGAGGGGAATAATGTACAGGAGGGGAGAATAATGTTCAGGAGAGGAGAATAATGTACAGGAGGAGAATAATGTACAGGAGGGGAATAATATACAGGAGGGGAGAATAATGTACAGGAGGAGAGAATAATGTACAGGAGAGGAGAATAATGTACAGGAGGAGAATAATGTACAGGAGGAGAATAATGTACAGGAGAGGAGAATAATGTACAGGAGGAGAATAATGTACAGGAGGGGAAAATAATGTACAGAAGGGGAGAATAATGTACACTAGGAGAATAATGTACAGGAGGGGAGAATAATGTACAGGAGGAGAATAATGTACAGGAGGGGAGAATAATGTACAGGAGGAGAATAATGTACAGGAGGAGAGAATAATGTACAGGAGGAGAATAATGTACAGGAGAGGAGAATAATGTACAGGAGGGGAGAATAATGTACAGGAGGGGAGAGTAATGTACAGGAGGAGAATAATGTACAGGAGGGGAGAATAATGTACAGGAGGAGAGAATAATGTACAGGAGAGGAGAATAATGTACAGGAGTGGAATAATGTACAGGAGAGGAGAATAATGTACAGGAGAGGATAATAATGTACAGGAGGAGAATAATGTACAGGAGGGGAGAATAATGTACAAGAGAGGAGAATAATGTACAGGAGGGGAAAAATGTACTGGAGGGGAGAATAATGTACAGGAGAGGAGAATAATGTACAGGAGGAGAATAATGTACAGGAGGGGAGAATAATGTACAGGAGAGGAGAATAATGTACAGGAGGAGAATAATGTACAGGAGGGGAATAATTTACAGGAGGGGAGAATAATGTACAGGAGGAGAGAATAATGTACAGGAGAGGAGAATAATGTACAGGAGGAGAATAATGTACAGGAGAGGAGAATAATGTACAGGAGGAGAATAATGTACAGGAGGGGAGAATAATGTACAGGAGGAGAATAATGTACAGGAGGGGAGAATAATGTACAGGAGGGGAGAATAATGTACAGGAAAGGAGAATAATGTACAGGAGGAGAATAATGTACAGGAGGGGAATAATGTACAGGAGGAGAGAATAATGTACAGGAGGAGAATAATGTACAGGAGGAGAGAATAATGTACAGGAGAGGAGAATAATGTACAGGAGGAGAATAATGTACAGGAGGGGAATAATGTACAGGAGGGGAGAATAATGTACAGGAGGAGAGAATAATGTACAGGGGGGGAGAATAATGTACAGGAGGGGAGAATAATGTACAGGAGAAGAATAATGTACAGGAGAGGAGAATAATGTACAGGAGGGGAATAATGTACAGGAGGAGACTAATGTACAGGAGGAGAATAATGTACAGGAAGGTAGAATAATGTACAGGAGGAGAATAATGTACAGGAGGAGAATAATGTACAGGAGGGGAGAATAATGTACAGGAGGGGAATAATGTACAGGAGGGGAGAATAATGTACAGGAGAGGAGAATAATGGACAGGAGGAGAATAATGTACAGGAGGGGAATAATGTACAGGAGGGGAGAATAATGTTCAGGAGAGGAGAATAATGTACAGGAGGAGAATAATGTACAGGAGGGGAATAATATACAGGAGGGGAGAATAATGTACAGGAGGAGAGAATAATGTACAGGAGAGGAGAATAATGTACAGGAGGAGAATAATGTACAGGAGGAGAATAATGTACAGGAGAGGAGAATAATATACAGGAGGAGAATAATGTACAGGAGGGGAAAATAATGTACAGAAGGGGAGAATAATGTACACTAGGAGAATAATGTACAGGAGGGGAGAATAATATACAGGAGGAGAATAATGTACAGGAGGGGAGAATAATGTACAGGAGGTGAATAATGTACAGGAGGGGAATAATGTACAGGAGGAGAGAATAATGTACAGGAGAGGAGAGTAATGTACAGGAGGAGAATAATGTACAGGAGGAGAATAATGTACAGGAGGGAAATAATGTACAGGAGGGGAGAATAATGTACAGGAGGAGAGAATAATGTACAGGGGGGAGAATAATGTACAGGAGGGGAAAATAATGTACAGGAGAAGAATAATGTACAGGAGAGGAGAATAATGTACAGGAGGGGAATAATGTACAGGAGGAGACTAATGTACAGGAGGGGAGAATAATGTACAGGAGGAGAATAATGTACAGGAGGAAAATAATGTACAGGAGGGGAGAATAATGTACAGGAGGGGAATAATGTACAGGAGGGGAGAATAATGTACAGGAGGGGAGAATAATGTACAGAAGAAGAATAATGTACAGGAGGGGAATAATGTACAGGAGGAGAATAATGTACAGGAGGGGAATAATGTACAGGAGGGGAGAATAATGTACAGGAGTGGAATAATGTACAGGAGGAGAATAATGTACAGGAGGGGAATAATGTACAGGAGGGGAGAATAATGTACAGGAGGAGAATAATGTACAGGAGGGGAGAATAATGTACAGGAGGGGAGAATAATGTACAGGAGAGTAGAATAATGTACAGGAGAGGAGAATAATGTACAGGAGGGGAGAATAATGTACAGGAGGAGAATAATGTACAGGAGGAGACTAATGTACAGGAGGGGAATAATGTACAGGAGGGGAGAATAATGTACAGGAGGAGAATAATGTACAGGAGGGGAGAATAATGTACAGGAGAGGAGAATAATGTACAGGAGAGGAGAATAATGTACAGGAAGAAAATAATGTACAGGAGAGACGAATAATGTAAAGGAGGGGAGAATAATTTACAGGAGACGAATAATTTACAGGAGGGGAGAATAATGTACAGGAGGGGAGAATAATGTACAGGAGGAGAATAATGTACAGGAGGGGAGAATAATGTACAGGAGGGGAGAATAATGTACAGGAGGAGAATAATGTACAGGAGGGGGAATAATGTACAGGAGGGGAGAATAATGTACGGGAGGAAAATAATGTACAGGAGAGGAGAATAATGTATAGGAGAGGAGAATAATATACAGGAGGGGAGAATAATGTACAGGAGGAGAATAATGTACATGAGAGGAGAATAATGTACAGGAGGGGAGAATAATGTACAGGAGGAGAATAATGTACAGGAGGAAAATAATGTACAGGAGAGGAGAATAATGTACAGGAGAGGAGAATAATGTACAGGAGGAGAATAATGTACAGGAGGGGAGAATAATGTACAGGACGGGAATAATGTACAGGAGAGGAGAATAATGTACAGGAGGAGAATAATGTACAGGAGGGGAAAATAATGTACAGGAGGGGAGAATAATGTACAGGAAAGGAGAATAATGTACAGGAGGGGAGAATAATGTACAGGAGAGGAGAATAATGTACAGGAGGGGAGAATAATGTACAGGAGGAGAATAATGTACAGGAGGGGAGAATAATGTACAAGAGGAGACTAATGTAAAGGAGGAGAGAATAATGTACAGGAGGAGAGAATAATGTACAGGAGGGGAGAATAATGTACAGGAGAGGAGAATAATGTACAGGAGGGGAGAATAATGTACAGGAGAGGAGAATAATGTACAGGAGGAGAATAATGTACAGGAGGGGAGAATAATGTACAGGAGAGGAGAATAATGTACAGGAGGAGAATAATGTACAGGAGGGGAGAATAATGTACAGGAGAGGAGAATAATGTACAGGAGGAGAATAATGTACAGGAGGAGAGAATAATGTATAGGAGGAGAATAATGTACAGGAGGAGAATAATGTACAGGAGAGGAAAATAATGTACAGGAGAAGAATAATGTACAGGAGAGGAGAATAATGTACAGGAGGGGAGAATAATGTACAGGAGAGGAGAATAATGTACAGGAGAGGAAAATAATGTACAGGAGAGGAGAATAATGAACAGGAGGAGAATAATGTACAGGAGGGGAGAATAATGTACAGGAGGAGAATAATGTACAGGAGGGGAGAATAATGTACAGGAGGAGAATAATGTACAGAAGAGGAGAATAATGTACGGGAGGGGAATAATGTACAGGAGGAGAATAATGTACAGGAGGGGAGAATAATGTACAGGAGGAGAATAATGTACAGGAGGGGAGAATAATGTACAGGAGGAGAATAATGTACAGGAGAGGAGAATAATGTACAGGAGGGGAATAATGTACAGGAGAGGAGAATAATGTACAGGAGGAGAGAATAATGTACAGGAGGGGAGAATAATGTATAGGAGAGGAGAATAATGTACAGGAGGAGAATAATGTACAGGAGGGGAATAATGTACAGGAGGAGAATAATGTACAGGAGAGGAGAATAATGTACAGGAGGAGAATAATGTACAGGAGGAGAATAATGTACAGGAGGGGAGAATAATGTACAGGAGGGGAGAATAATGTACGGGAGGAAAATAATGTACAGGAGAGGAGAATAATGTACAGGAGAGGAGAATAATGTACAGGAGGGGAGAATAATGTACAGGAGGAGAATAATGTACATGAGAGGAGAATAATGTACAGGAGGGGAGAATAATGTACAGGAGAATAATGTACAGGAGGAAAATAATGTACAGGAGAGGAGAATAATGTACAGGAGGAGAATAATGTACAGGAGGGGAGAATAATGTACAGTACGGGAATAATGTACAGGAGAGGAGAATAATGTACAGGAGGAGAATAATGTACAGGAGGGGAGAATAATGTACAGGAGGGGAGAATAATGTACAGGAAAGGAGAATAATGTACAGGAGGGGAGAATAATGTACAGGAGAGGAGAATAATGTACAGGAGGGGAGAATAATGTACAGGAGGAGAATAATGTACAGGAGGGGAGAATAATGTACAGGAGGAGACTAATGTAAAGGAGGAGAGAATAATGTACAGGAGGAGAGAATAATGTACAGGAGGGGAGAATAATGTACAGGAGAGGAGAATAATGTACAGGAGGGGAGAATAATGTACAGGAGAGGAGAATAATGTACAGGAGGAGAATAATGTACAGGAGGGGAGAATAATGTACAGGAGAGGAGAATAATGTACAGGAGGAGAATAATGTACAGGAGGGGAGAATAATGTACAGGAGAGGAGAATAATGTACAGGAGGAGAATAATGTACAGGAGGAGAGAATAATGTACAGGAGGAGAATAATGTACAGGAGGAGAATAATGTACAGGAGAGGAAAATAATGTACAGGAGAAGAATAATGTACAGGAGAGGAGAATAATGTACAGGAGGGGAGAATAATGTACAGGAGAGGAGAATAATGTACAGGAGAGGAAAATAATGTACAGGAGAGGAGAATAATGAACAGGAGGAGAATAATGTACAGAAGGGGAGAATAATGTACAGGAGGAGAATAATGTACAGGAAGGGAGAATAATGTACAGGAGGAGAATAATGTACAGAAGAGGAGAATAATGTACGGGAGGGGAATAATGTACAGGAGGAGAATAATGTACAGGAGGGGAGAATAATGTACA
The DNA here is from genome assembly GCF_046119375.1 of Phyllobates terribilis. Classification (NCBI taxonomy): domain Eukaryota; kingdom Metazoa; phylum Chordata; class Amphibia; order Anura; family Dendrobatidae; genus Phyllobates; species Phyllobates terribilis. The sequence goes on along the minus strand of NW_027362774.1, from coordinate 35,133,447 downwards.
GGAGGAGAATAATGTACAGGAGGGGAGAATAATGTACAGGAGGAGAATAATGTACAGGAGAGGAGAATAATGTACAGGAGGGGAATAATGTACAGGAGAGGAGAATAATGTACAGTATGAGAGAATAATGTACAGGAGGGGAGAATAATGTATAGGAGAGGAGAATAATGTACAGGAGGAGAATAATGTACAGGAGGGGAATAATGTACAGGAGGAGAATAATGTACAGGAGAGGAGAATAATGTACAGGAGGAGAATAATGTACAGGAGGAGAATAATGTACAGGAGAGGAGAATAATGTACAGGAGGAGAATAATGTACAGGAGGGGAATAATGTACAGGAGAGGAGAATAATTTACAGGAGGAGAATAATGTACAGGAGGAGAATAATGTACAGGAGGAGAGAATAATGAACAGGAGGGGAGAATAATGTACAGGAGAGGAGAATAATGTACAGGAGGAGAATAATGTACAGGAGAGGAGAATAATGTACAGGAGAGGAGAATAATGTACAGGAGGAGAATAATGTACAGGAGAGGAGAATAATGTACAGGAGGAGAATAATGTACAGGAGTGGAGAATAATGTACAGGAGGAGCATAATGTACAGGAGGAGAGAATAATGTACAGGAGGGGAATAATGTACAGGAGGAGAATAATGTACAGGAGGAGAATAATGTACAGGAGAGGAGAATAATGTACAGGAGAGGAGAATAATGTACAGGAGAGGAGAATAATGTACAGGAGGGGAGAATAATGTACTGGAGGGGAATAATGTACAGGAGGAGAGAATAATGTACAGGAGGAGAATAATGTACAGGAGGAGAGAATAATGTACAGGAGGGGAATAATGTACAGGAGTAGAGAATAATGTACAGGAGGAGAATAATGTACAGGAGAGGAGAATAATGTACAGGAGGAGAATAATGTACAGGAGAGGAGAATAATGTACAGGAGAGTAATAATGTACAGGAGGGGAGAATAATGTACAGGAGGGGAATAATGTACAGGAGGAGAGAATAATGTACAAGAGGGGAGAATAATGTACAGGAGAGGAGAATAATGTACAGGAGGAGAGAATAATGTACAGGAGAGGAGAATAATGTACAGGAGGGGAGAATAATGTACAGGAGGAGAATAATGTAGAAGAGGAGAATAATGTACAAGAGGAGAATAATGTACAGGAGAGGAGAATAATGTACAGGAGGAGAATAATGTACAGGAGGGGAATAATGTACAGGAGGAGAGAATAATGTGCAGGAGGAGAATAATGTACAGGAGGGGAGAATAATGTACAGGAGGGGAATAATGTACAGGAGGAGAGAATAATGTACAGGAGGAGAATAATGTACAGGAGGGGAGAATAATGTACAGGAGAAGAATAATGTACAGGAGAGGAGAATAATGCACAGGAGGGGTATAATGTACAGGAGGAGAGAATAATGTACAGGAGGAGAATAATGTACACGAGGAGAGAATAATGTACAGGAGAAGAATAATGTACAGGAGAGGAGAATAATGTACAGGAGGGGAGAATAATGTACAGGAGAGGAGAATAATGTACAGGAGAGGAAAATAATGTACAGGAGAGGAGAATAATGAACAGGAGGAGAATAATGTACAGGAGGGGAGAATAATGTACAGGAGGAGAATAATGTACAGGAGGGGAGAATAATGTACAGGAGGAGAATAATGTACAGAAGAGGAGAATAATGTACGGGAGGGGAATAATGTACAGGAGGAGAATAATGTACAGGAGGGGAGAATAATGTACAGGAGGAGAATAATGTACAGGAGGGGAAAATAATGTACAGGAGGAGAATAATGTACAGGAGAGGAGAATAATGTACAGGAGGGGAATAATGTACAGGAGAGGAGAATAATGTACAGTATGAGAGAATAATGTACAGGAGGGGAGAATAATGTATAGGAGAGGAGAATAATGTACAGGAGGAGAATAATGTACAGGAGGGGAATAATGTACAGGAGGAGAATAATGTACAGGAGAGGAGAATAATGTACAGGAGGAGAATAATGTACAGGAGGAGAATAATGTACAGGAGAGGAGAATAATGTACAGGAGGGGAATAATGTACAGGAGAGGAGAATAATTTACAGGAGGAGAATAATGTACAGGAGGAGAATAATGTACAGGAGGAGAGAATAATGTACAGGAGGGGAGAATAATGTACAGGAGAGGAGAATAATGTACAGGAGGAGAATAATGTACAGGACAGGAGAATAATGTACAGGAAAGGAGAATAATGTACAGGAGGAGAATAATGTACAGGAGAAGAGAATAATGTACAGGAGAGGAGAATAATGTACAGGAGGAGAATAATGTACAGGAGTGGAGAATAATGTACAGGAGGAGAATAATGTACAGGAGGAGAGAATAATGTACAGGAGGGGAATAATGTACAGGAGGAGAATAATGTACAGGAGGAGAGAATAATGTACAGGAGGAGAATAATGTACAGGAGAGGAGAATAATGTACAGGAGAGGAGAATAATGTACAGGAGGGGAGAATAATGTACAGGAGAGGAGAATAATGTACAGGAGGGGAGAATAATGTACTGGAGGGGAATAATGTACAGGAGGAGAGAATAATGTACAGGAGGAGAATAATGTACAGGAGGAGAGAATAATGTACAGGAGGGGAATAATGTACAGGAGTAGAGAATAATGTACAGGAGGAGAATAATGTACTGGAGAGGAGAATAATGTACAGGAGGAGAATAATGTACAGGAGAGGAGAATAATGTACAGGAGAGGAATAATGTACAGGAGGGGAGAATAATGTACAGGAGGGGAATAATGTACAGGAGGAGAGAATAATGTACAGGAGGGGAGAATAATGTACATTAGAGGAGAATAATGTACAGGAGGAGAGAATAATGTACAGGAGAGGAGAATAATGTACAGGAGGGGAGAATAATGTGCAGGAGGAGAATAATGTAGAAGAGGAGAATAATGTACAAGAGGAGAATAATGTACAGGAGAGGAGAATAATGTACAGGAGGAGAATAATGTACAGGAGGGGAATAATGTACAGGAGGAGAATAATGTACAGGAGGGGAATAATGTACAGGAGGGGAGAATAATGTACAGGAGGAGAATAATGTACAGGAGGGGAATAATGTACAGGAGGGGAGAATAATGTACAGGAGGAGAATAATGTACAGGAGGGGAATAATGTACAGGAGGGGAGAATAATGTACAGGAGGAGAGAATAATGTACAGGAGAGGAGAATAATGTACAGGAGGAGAATAATGTACAGGAGGAGAATAATGTACAGGAGAGGAGAATAATGTACAGGAGGGGAGAATAATGTACAGAAGGGGAGAATAATGTACAGGAGGAGAATAATGTACAGGAGGGGAGAATAATGTACAGGAGGAGAATAATGTACAGGAGGGGAGTATAATGTACAGGAGAGGAGAATAATGTACAGGAGGAGAATAATGTACAGGAGGGGAATAATGTACAGGAAGAGAGAATAATGTACAGGAGAGGAGAATAATGTACAGGAGGAGAATAATGTACAGGAGGGGAATAATGTACAGGAGGGGAGAATAATGTACAGGAGGAGAGAATAATGTACAGGGGGGAGAATAATGTACAGGAGGGAAGAATAATGTACAGGAGAAGAATAATGTACAGGAGAGGAGAATAATGTACAGGAGGGGACTAATGTACAGGAGAGGAGAATAATGTACAGGAGGAGAATAATGTACAGGAGGAGAATAATGTACAGGAGGGGAATAATGTACAGGAGGAGAGAATAATGTACAGGAGGAGAATAATGTACAGGAGGAGAGAATAATGTACAGGAGAGGAGAATAATGTACAGGAGGAGAATAATGTACAGGAGGGGAATAATGTACAGGAGACGAGAATAATGTACAGGAGGAGAGAATAATGTACAGGGGGGGAGAATAATGTGCAGGAGGGGAGAATAATGTATAGGAGAAGAATAATGTACAGGAGAGGAGAATAATGTACAGGAGGGGAATAATGTACAGGAGGGGAGAATAATGTACAGGAGGGGAATAATGTACAGGAGGGGAGAATAATGTACAGGAGGAGAATAATGTACAGGAGGGGAATAATGTACAGGAGGGGAGAATAATGTACAGGAGAGGAGAATAATGTACAGGAGGAGAATAATGTACAGGAGGGGAATAATGTACAGGAGGGGAGAATAATGTACAGGAGGAGAGAATAATGTACAGGAGAGGAGAATAATGTACAGGAGGAGAATAATGTACAGGAGGAGAATAATGTACAGGAGGGGAGAATAATGTACAGAAGGGGAGAAAAATGTACAGGAGGAGAATAATGTACAGGAGGGGAGAATAATATACAGGAGGAGAATAATGTACAGGAGGGGAGAATAATGTACTGGAGAGGAGAATAATGTACAGGAGGCGAATAATGTACAGGAGAGGAGAAAAATGTACAGGAGGAGAATAATGTACAGGAGGAGAATAATGTACAGGAGAGGAGAATAATGTACAGGAGGGGAATAATGTACAGGAGGAGAATAATGTACAGGAGGGGAATAATGTACAGGAAGAGAGAATAATGTACAGGAGGAGAATAATGTACAGGAGGAGAGAATAATGTACAGGAGAGGAGAATAATGTACAGGAGGAGAATAATGTACAGGAGGAGAATAATGTACAGGAGGGGAATAATGTACAGGAGGGGAGAATAATGTACAGGAGGAGAGAATAATGTACAGGGGGGAGAATAATGTGCAGGAGGGGAGAATAATGTACAGAACAAGAATAATGTACAGGAGAGAAGAATAATGTACAGGAGGGGAATAATGTACAGGAGGAGACTAATGTACAGGAGTAGAATAATGTACAGGAGGGGAGAATAATGTACAGGAGGAGAATAATGTACAGGAGGAGAATAATGTACAGGAGGGGAGAATAATGTACAGGAGGGGAATAATGTACAGGAGGGGAGAATAATGTACAGGAGGAGAATAATGTACAGGAGGGGAATAATGTACAGGAGGGGAGAATAATGTACAGGAGAGGAGAATAATGTACAGGAGGAGAATAATGTACAGGAGGGGATTAATGTACAGGAGGGGAGAATAATGTACAGGAGGAGAGAATAATGTACAGGAGAGGAGAATAATGTACAGGAGGAGAATAATGTACAGGAGAGGAGAATAATGTACAGGAGGGGAGAATAATGTACAGAAGGGGAGAATAATGTACAGGAGGAGAATAATGTACAGGAGGGGAGAATAATGTGCAGGAGGAGAATAATGAACAGGAGGGGAGAATAATGTACAGGAGAGGAGAATAATGTACAGGAGGAGAATAATGTACAGGAGGGGAATAATGTACAGGAGGAGAGAATAATGTACAGGAGAGGAGAATAATGTACAGGAGGAGAATAATGTACAGGAGGGGAATAATGTACAGGAGGGGAGAATAATGTACAGGGGGGGAGAATAATGTACAGGAGGGGAGAATAATGTACAGGAGAAGAATAATGTACAGGAGAGGAGAATAATGTACAGGAGGGGAATAATTTACAGGAGAGGAGAATAATGTACAGGGGGGGAGAATAATGTACAGGAGGGGAGAATAATGTACAGGAGAAGAATAATGTACAGGAGAGGAGAATAATGTACAGGAGAAGAATAATGTACAGGAGGAGACTAATGTACAGGAGGAGACTAATGTACAGGAGGTGAGAATAATGTACAGGAGGAGAATAATGTACAGGAGGGGAGAATAATGTACAGGAGGGGAATAATGTACAGGAGGATAATAATGTACAGGAGGGGAATAATGTACAGGAGGGGAGAATAATGTACAGGAGGGGAGAATAATGTACAGGAGAAGAAAAATTTACAGGAGGCGAATAATGTACAGGAGGAGAATAATGTACAGTAGGGGAATAATGTACAGGAGGGGAGAATAATGTACAGGAGGAGAATAATGTACAGGAGGGGAGAATAATGTATAGGAGAGGAGAATAATGTACAGGAGGAAAATAATGTACAGGAAAGGAGAATAATGTACAGGAGGGGAGAATAATGTACAGAAGGAGAATAATGTACAGGAGGGGAGAATAATGTACAGGAGGGGAGAATAATGTACAGGAGGAGAATAATGTACAGGAGGGGAGAATAATGTACAGGAGGGGAGAATAATGTACAGGAGGAGAATAATGTACAGGAGGGTAGAATAATGTACAGGAGGGGAGAATAATGTACAGTAGGAAAATAATGTGCAGGAGAGGAGAAAAATGTACAGGAGAGTAGAATAATGTACAGGAGAGGAGAATAATGTACAGGAGGAGAATAATGTACAGGAGAGGAGAATAATGTACAGGAGGGAAATAATGTACAGGAGGAGAGAATAATGTACAGGAGAGGAGAATAATGTACAGAAGGAGAATAATGTACAGGAGGAGAATAATGTACAGGAGAGGAGAATAATGTACAGGAGGGGAATAATGTACACGAGGAAAATAATGTACAGGAGAGGAGAATAATGTACAGGAGGGGAATAATGTACAGGAGGAGAATAATGTACAGGAGGGGAGAATAATGTACAGGAGGAGAATAATGTACAGGAGAGGAGAATAATGTACAGGAGGATAGAATAATGTACAGGAGGAGAATAATGTACAGAAGGAGAATATTGTATACGAGGAGAATAATGTACAGGAGAGGAGAATAATGTAAAGGAGAGGAGAATAATGTACAGGAGGAGAATAATGTACAGGAGGAGAGAATAATGTACAGGAGGAGAATAATGTACAGGAGGAGAATAATGTACAGGAGAGGAGAATAATGTACAGGAGGGGAATAATGTACAGGAGAGGAGAATAATGTACAGGAGGCGAATAATGTACAGGAGAGGAGAATAATGTACAGGAGGAGAATAATGTACAGGAGAGGAGAATAATGTACAGGAGAGGAGAATAATGTACAGGAGTGGAATAATGTACAGGAGGAGAATAATGTACAGGATAGGAGAATAATGTACAGGAGGAGAATAATGTACAGGAGGGAAGAATAATGTACAGGAGGGGAGAATAATGTACAGGAGAGGAGAATAATGTACAGGAGAGGAATAATGTACAGGAGGAGAATAATGTACAGGAGAGGAGAATAATGTACAGGAGAGGAATAATGTACAGGAGGGGAGAATAATGTACAGGAGGGGAATAATGTACAGGAGGAGAGAATAATGTACAGGAGAGGAGAATAATGTACAGGAGGGGAGAATAATGTACAGGAGAATAATGTACAGGAGGAAAATAATGTACAGGAGAGGAGAATAATGTACAGGAGGAGAATAATGTACAGGAGGGGAGAATAATGTACAGTACGGGAATAATGTACAGGAGAGGAGAATAATGTACAGGAGGAGAATAATGTACAGGAGGGGAGAATAATGTACAGGAGGGGAGAATAATGTATAGGAGAGGAGAATAATGTACAGGAGGAAAATAATGTACAGGAAAGGAGAATAATGTACAGGAGGGGAGAATAATGTACAGGAGGAGAATAATGTACAGGAGGGGAGAATAATGTACAGGAGGGGAGAATAATGTACAGGAGGAGAATAATGTACAGGAGGGGAGAATAATGTACAGGAGGGGAGAATAATGTACAGGAGGAGAATAATGTACAGGAGGGTAGAATAATGTACAGGAGGGGAGAATAATGTACAGTAGGAAAATAATGTACAGGAGAGGAGAATAATGTACAGGAGAGTAGAATAATGTACAGGAGAGGAGAATAATGTACAGGAGGAGAATAATGTACAGGAGAGGAGAATAATGTACAGGAGGGAAATAATGTACAGGAGGAGAGAATAATGTACAGGAGAGGAGAATAATGTACAGAAGGAGAATAATGTACAGGAGGAGAATAATGTACAGGAGAGGAGAATAATGTACAGGAGGATAGAATAATGTACAGGAGGAGAATAATGTACAGAAGGAGAATATTGTATACGAGGAGAATAATGTACAGGAGAGAAGAATAATGTAAAGGAGAGGAGAATAATGTACAGGAGGAGAATAATGTACAGGAGGAGAGAATAATGTACAGGAGGAGAATAATGTACAGGAGGAGAATAATGTACAGGAGAGGAGAATAATGTACAGGAGGGGAATAATGTACAGGAGAGGAGAATAATGTACAGGAGGCGAATAATGTACAGGAGAGGAGAATAATGTACAGGAGGAGAATAATGTACAGGAGAGGAGAATAATGTACAGGAGAGGAGAATAATGTACAGGAGTGGAATAATGTACAGGAGGAGAATAATGTACAGGATAGGAGAATAATGTACAGGAGAGGAATAATGTACAGGAGGGGAGAATAATGTACAGGAGGGGAATAATGTACAGGAGGAGAGAATAATGTACAGGAGAGGAGAATAATGTACAGGAGGGGAGAATAATGTACAGGAGGAGAATAATGTACAAGAGGAGAATAATGTCTGGTTTTTTGACTTGTTTGCATTCTGTGCAGTTTAAGGGTGTGGCATGCCCTTTGTTGAGCTGATTGGTATATATGTAGCTTACCACGGGCCTAGGTGGTCTGGAGTTGGGACCCGGTCCTATTTGTCTACCCTTTTATATGCATTACTTCAACTTTGATATACAGTAAGGTTTTTAATATAGGCAGTATAGGTACCGTCCCAATTTAGGGTCACCTTGCCGCTGGTGGGACGGCTTGTATACTTTTTTTGATCAAAAATAGTTCACTAAGTACCCTATATTTATTATGCAATTTTGCTTTACATTTATATATAATTATGGTAGGGTATGAGATATATTTTTGTCTTGCTTCTTTTTTGCTAGTGTGAACATGCCTCTGTTTCTTGTATGTCTGCCATCTTAGACCTCAGTTCACATTGTCTGGTTTTTTGACTTGTTTGCATTCTGTGCAGTTTAAGGGTGTGGCATGCCCTTTGTTGAGCTGATTGGTATATATGTAGCTTACCACGGGCCTAGGTGGTCTGGAGTTGGGACCCGGTCCTATTTGTCTACCCTTTTATATGCATTACTTCAACTTTGATATACAGTAAGGTTTTTAATATAGGCAGTATAGGTACCGTCCCAATTTAGGGTCACCTTGCCGCTGGTGGGACGGCTTGTATACTTTTTTTGATCAAAAATAGTTCACTAAGTACCCTATATTTATTATGCAATTTTGCTTTACATTTATATATAATTATGGTAGGGTATGAGATATATTTTTGTCTTGCTTCTTTCTTGCTAGTGTGAACATGCCTCTGTTTCTTGTATGTCTGCCATCTTAGACCTCAGTTCACATTGTCTGGTTTTTTGACTTGTTTGCATTCTGTGCAGTTTAAGGGTGTGGCATGCCCTTTGTTGAGCTGATTGGTATATATGTAGCTTACCACGGGCCTAGGTGGTCTGGAGTTGGGACCCGGTCCTATTTGTCTACCCTTTTATATGCATTACTTCAACTTTGATATACAGTAAGGTTTTTAATATAGGCAGTATAGGTACCGTCCCAATTTAGGGTCACCTTGCCGCTGGTGGGACGGCTTGTATACTTTTTTTGATCAAAAATAGTTCACTAAGTACCCTATATTTATTATGCAATTTTGCTTTACATTTATATATAATTATGGTAGGGTATGAGATATATTTTTGTCTTGCTTCTTTTTTGCTAGTGTGAACATGCCTCTGTTTCTTGTATGTCTGCCATCTTAGACCTCAGTTCACATTGTCTGGTTTTTTGACTTGTTTGCATTCTGTGCAGTTTAAGGGTGTGGCATGCCCTTTGTTGAGCTGATTGGTATATATGTAGCTTACCACGGGCCTAGGTGGTCTGGAGTTGGGACCCGGTCCTATTTGTCTACCCTTTTATATGCATTACTTCAACTTTGATATACAGTAAGGTTTTTAATATAGGCAGTATAGGTACCGTCCCAATTTAGGGTCACCTTGCCGCTGGTGGGACGGCTTGTATACTTTTTTTGATCAAAAATAGTTCACTAAGTACCCTATATTTATTATGCAATTTTGCTTTACATTTATATATAATTATGGTAGGGTATGAGATATATTTTTGTCTTGCTTCTTTTTTGCTAGTGTGAACATGCCTCTGTTTCTTGTATGTCTGCCATCTTAGACCTCAGTTCACATTGTCTGGTTTTTTGACTTGTTTGCATTCTGTGCAGTTTAAGGGTGTGGCATGCCCTTTGTTGAGCTGATTGGTATATATGTAGCTTACCACGGGCCTAGGTGGTCTGGAGTTGGGACCCGGTCCTATTTGTCTACCCTTTTATATGCATTACTTCAACTTTGATATACAGTAAGGTTTTTAATATAGGCAGTATAGGTACCGTCCCAATTTAGGGTCACCTTGCCGCTGGTGGGACGGCTTGTATACTTTTTTTGATCAAAAATAGTTCACTAAGTACCCTATATTTATTATGCAATTTTGCTTTACATTTATATATAATTATGGTAGGGTATGAGATATATTTTTGTCTTGCTTCTTTTTTGCTAGTGTGAACATGCCTCTGTTTCTTGTATGTCTGCCATCTTAGACCTCAGTTCACATTGTCTGGTTTTTTGACTTGTTTGCATTCTGTGCAGTTTAAGGGTGTGGCATGCCCTTTGTTGAGCTGATTGGTATATATGTAGCTTACCACGGGCCTAGGTGGTCTGGAGTTGGGACCCGGTCCTATTTGTCTACCCTTTTATATGCATTACTTCAACTTTGATATACAGTAAGGTTTTTAATATAGGCAGTATAGGTACCGTCCCAATTTAGGGTCACCTTGCCGCTGGTGGGACGGCTTGTATACTTTTTTTGATCAAAAATAGTTCACTAAGTACCCTATATTTATTATGCAATTTTGCTTTACATTTATATATAATTATGGTAGGGTATGAGATATATTTTTGTCTTGCTTCTTTTTTGCTAGTGTGAACATGCCTCTGTTTCTTGTATGTCTGCCATCTTAGACCTCAGTTCACATTGTCTGGTTTTTTGACTTGTTTGCATTCTGTGCAGTTTAAGGGTGTGGCATGCCCTTTGTTGAGCTGATTGGTATATATGTAGCTTACCACGGGCCTAGGTGGTCTGGAGTTGGGACCCGGTCCTATTTGTCTACCCTTTTATATGCATTACTTCAACTTTGATATACAGTAAGGTTTTTAATATAGGCAGTATAGGTACCGTCCCAATTTAGGGTCACCTTGCCGCTGGTGGGACGGCTTGTATACTTTTTTTGATCAAAAATAGTTCACTAAGTACCCTATATTTATTATGCAATTTTGCTTTACATTTATATATAATTATGGTAGGGTATGAGATATATTTTTGTCTTGCTTCTTTTTTGCTAGTGTGAACATGCCTCTGTTTCTTGTATGTCTGCCATCTTAGACCTCAGTTCACATTGTCTGGTTTTTTGACTTGTTTGCATTCTGTGCAGTTTAAGGGTGTGGCATGCCCTTTGTTGAGCTGATTGGTATATATGTAGCTTACCACGGGCCTAGGTGGTCTGGAGTTGGGACCCGGTCCTATTTGTCTACCCTTTTATATGCATTACTTCAACTTTGATATACAGTAAGGTTTTTAATATAGGCAGTATAGGTACCGTCCCAATTTAGGGTCACCTTGCCGCTGGTGGGACGGCTTGTATACTTTTTTTGATCAAAAATAGTTCACTAAGTACCCTATATTTATTATGCAATTTTGCTTTACATTTATATATAATTATGGTAGGGTATGAGATATATTTTTGTCTTGCTTCTTTTTTGCTAGTGTGAACATGCCTCTGTTTCTTGTATGTCTGCCATCTTAGACCTCAGTTCACATTGTCTGGTTTTTTGACTTGTTTGCATTCTGTGCAGTTTAAGGGTGTGGCATGCCCTTTGTTGAGCTGATTGGTATATATGTAGCTTACCACGGGCCTAGGTGGTCTGGAGTTGGGACCCGGTCCTATTTGTCTACCCTTTTATATGCATTACTTCAACTTTGATATACAGTAAGGTTTTTAATATAGGCAGTATAGGTACCGTCCCAATTTAGGGTCACCTTGCCGCTGGTGGGACGGCTTGTATACTTTTTTTGATCAAAAATAGTTCACTAAGTACCCTATATTTATTATGCAATTTTGCTTTACATTTATATATAATTATGGTAGGGTATGAGATATATTTTTGTCTTGCTTCTTTTTTGCTAGTGTGAACATGCCTCTGTTTCTTGTATGTCTGCCATCTTAGACCTCAGTTCACATTGTCTGGTTTTTTGACTTGTTTGCATTCTGTGCAGTTTAAGGGTGTGGCATGCCCTTTGTTGAGCTGATTGGTATATATGTAGCTTACCACGGGCCTAGGTGGTCTGGAGTTGGGACCCGGTCCTATTTGTCTACCCTTTTATATGCATTACTTCAACTTTGATATACAGTAAGGTTTTTAATATAGGCAGTATAGGTACCGTCCCAATTTAGGGTCACCTTGCCGCTGGTGGGACGGCTTGTATACTTTTTTTGATCAAAAATAGTTCACTAAGTACCCTATATTTATTATGCAATTTTGCTTTACATTTATATATAATTATGGTAGGGTATGAGATATATTTTTGTCTTGCTTCTTTTTTGCTAGTGTGAACATGCCTCTGTTTCTTGTATGTCTGCCATCTTAGACCTCAGTTCACATTGTCTGGTTTTTTGACTTGTTTGCATTCTGTGCAGTTTAAGGGTGTGGCATGCCCTTTGTTGAGCTGATTGGTATATATGTAGCTTACCACGGGCCTAGGTGGTCTGGAGTTGGGACCCGGTCCTATTTGTCTACCCTTTTATATGCATTACTTCAACTTTGATATACAGTAAGGTTTTTAATATAGGCAGTATAGGTACCGTCCCAATTTAGGGTCACCTTGCCGCTGGTGGGACGGCTTGTATACTTTTTTTGATCAAAAATAGTTCACTAAGTACCCTATATTTATTATGCAATTTTGCTTTACATTTATATATAATTATGGTAGGGTATGAGATATATTTTTGTCTTGCTTCTTTTTTGCTAAGAGGAGAATAATGTACAGGAGAGGAGAATAATGTACAGGAGGAGAAAAATGTACAGGAGGGGAATAATGTACAGGAGGAGAGAATAATGTGCAGGAGGAGAATAATGTACAGGAGGGGAGAATAATGTACAGGAGGGGAATAATGTACAGGAGGAGAGAATAATGTACAGGAGGAGAATAATGTACAGGAGGGGAGAATAATGTACAGGAGGAGAATAATGTACAGGAGGGGAATAATGTACAGGAGGAGAATAATGTACAGGAGGGGAATAATGTACAGGAGAGGAGAATAATGTACAGGAGGCGAATAATGTACAGGAGAGGAGAAAAATGTACAGGAGGAGAATAATGTACAGGAGGAGAATAATGTACAGGAGAGGAGAATAATGTACAGGAGGGGAATAATGTACAGGAGGAGAATAATGAACAGGAGGGGAATAATATACAGGAGGAGAGAATAATGTACAGGAGGAGAATAATGTACAGGAGGAGAGAATAATGTACAGGAGAGGAGAATAATGTACAGGAGGAGAATAATGTACAGGAGGGGAATAATGTACAGGAGGGGAGGATAATGTACAGGAGGAGAGAATAATGTACAGGGGGGAGAATAATGTGCAGGAGGGGAGAATAATGTACAGGAGAAGAATAATGTACAGGAGAGGAGAATAATGTACAGGAGGGGAATAATGTACAGGAGGAGACTAATGTACAGGAGGAGAATAATGTACAGGAGGAGAATAATGTACAGGAGGGGAGAATAATGTACAGGAGGGGAATAATGTACATTAGGGGAGAATAATGTACAGGAGGAGAATAATGTACAGGAGGGGAATAATGTACAGGAGGGGAGAATAATGTACAGGAGAGGAGAATAATGTACAGGAGGAGAATAATGTACAGGAGGGGAATAATGTACAGGAGGGGAGAATAATGTACAGGAGGAGAGAATAATGTACAGGAGAGGAGAATAATGTACAGGAGGAGAATAATGTACAGGAGGAGAATAATGTACAGGAGAGGAGAATAATGTACAGGAGGAGAATAATGTACAGGAGAGGAGAATAATGTACAGGAGGGGAGAATAATGTACAGGAGAGGAGAATAATGTACAGGAGGGGAGAATAATGTACTGGAGGGGAATAATGTACAGGAGGAGAGAATAATGTACAGGAAGAGAATAATGTACAGGAGGAGAGAATAATGTACAGGAGGGGAATAATGTACAGGAGTAGAGAATAATGTACAGGAGGAGAATAATGTACTGGAGAGGAGAATAATGTACAGGAGGAGAATAATGTACAGGAGAGGAGAATAATGTACAGGAGAGGAATAATGTACAGGAGGGGAGAATAATGTACAGGAGGGGAATAATGTACAGGAGGAGAGAATAATGTACAGGAGGGGAGAATAATGTACAGGAGAGGAGAATAATGTACAGGAGGGGAGAATAATGTACAGGAGGAGAGAATAATGTACAGGGGGGGAGAATAATGTGCAGGAGGGGAGAATAATGTACAGGAGAAGAATAATGTACAGGAGAGGAGAATAATGTACAGGAGGGGAATAATGTACAAGAGGAGACTAATGTACAGGAGGAGAATAATGTACAGGAGGGGAGAATAATGTACAGGAGGAGAATAATGTACAGGAGGAGAATAATGTACAAGAGGGGAGAATAATGTACAGGAGGGGAATAATGTACAGGAGGGGAGAATAATGTACAGGAGGAGAATAATGTACAGGAGGGGAATAATGTACAGGAGGGGAGAATAATGTACAGGAGGAGAGAATAATGTACAGGAGAGGAGAATAATGTACAGGAGGAGAATAATGTACAGGAGGAGAATAATGTACAGGAGAGGAGAATAATGTACAGGAGGGGAGAATAATGTACAGAAGGGGAGAATAATGTACAGGAGGAGAATAATGTACAGGAGGGGAGAATAATGTACAGGAGGAGAATAATGTACAGGAGGGGAGTATAATGTACAGGAGAGGAGAATAATGTACAGGAGGAGAATAATGTACAGGAGGGGAATAATGTACAGGAGGACAGAATAATGTACAGGAGAGGAGAATAATGTACAGGAGGAGAATAATGTACAGGAGGGGAATAATGTACAGGAGGGGAGAATAATGTACAGGAGGAGAGAATAATGTACAGGGGGGAGAATAATGTACAGGAGGGGAGAATAATGTACAGGAGAAGAATAATGTACAGGAGAGGAGAATAATGTACAGGAGGGGACTAATGTACAGGAGAGGAGAATAATGTACAGGAGGAGAATAATGTACAGGAGGAGAATAATGTACAGGAGGGGAATAATGTACAGGAGGAGAGAATAATGTACAGGAGGAGAATAATGTACAGGAGGAGAGAATAATGTACAGGAGAGGAGAATAATGTACAGGAGGAGAATAATGTACAGGAGGGGAATAATGTACAGGAGACGAGAATAATGTACAGGAGGAGAGAATAATGTACAGGGGGGGAGAATAATGTGCAGGAGGGGAGAATAATGTATAGGAGAAGAATAATGTACAGGAGAGGAGAATAATGTACAGGAGGGGAATAATGTACAGGAGGGGAGAATAATGTACAGGAGGGGAATAATGTACAGGAGGGGAGAATAATGTACAGGAGGAGAATAATGTACAGGAGGGGAATAATGTACAGGAGGGGAGGATAATGTACAGGAGGAGAGAATAATGTACAGGGGGGAGAATAATGTGCAGGAGGGGAGAATAATGTACAGGAGAAGAATAATGTACAGGAGAGGAGAATAATGTACAGGAGGGGAATAATGTACAGGAGGAGACTAATGTACAGGAGGAGAATAATGTACAGGAGGAGAATAATGTACAGGAGGGGAGAATAATGTACAGGAGGGGAATAATGTACATTAGGGGAGAATAATGTACAGGAGGAGAATAATGTACAGGAGGGGAATAATGTACAGGAGGGGAGAATAATGTACAGGAGAGGAGAATAATGTACAGGAGAAGAATAATGTACAGGAGGGGAATAATGTACAGGAGGGGAGAATAATGTACAGGAGGAGAGAATAATGTACAGGAGAGGAGAATAATGTACAGGAGGAGAATAATGTACAGGAGGAGAATAATGTACAGGAGAGGAGAATAATGTACAGGAGGGGAGAATAATGTACAGGAGGAGAATAATGTACAGGAGAGGAGAATAATGTACAGGAGGGGAGAATAATGTACAGGAGAGGAGAATAATGTACAGGAGGGGAGAATAATGTACTGGAGGGGAATAATGTACAGGAGGAGAGAATAATGTACAGGAGGAGAATAATGTACAGGAGGAGAGAATAATGTACAGGAGGGGAATAATGTACAGGAGTAGAGAATAATGTACAGGAGGAGAATAATGTACTGGAGAGGAGAATAATGTACAGGAGGAGAATAATGTACAGGAGAGGAGAATAATGTACAGGAGAGGAATAATGTACAGGAGGGGAGAATAATGTACAGGAGGGGAATAATGTACAGGAGGAGAGAATAATGTACAGGAGGGGAGAATAATGTACAGGAGAGGAGAATAATGTACAGGAGGGGAGAATAATGTACAGGAGGAGAGAATAATGTACAGGGGGGGAGAATAATGTGCAGGAGGGGAGAATAATGTACAGGAGAAGAATAATGTACAGGAGAGGAGAATAATGTACAGGAGGGGAATAATGTACAAGAGGAGACTAATGTACAGGAGGAGAATAATGTACAGGAGGGGAGAATAATGTAGAGGAGGAGAATAATGTACAGGAGGAGAATAATGTACAAGAGGGGAGAATAATGTACAGGAGGGGAATAATGTACAGGAGGGGAGAATAATGTACAGGAGGAGAATAATGTACAGGAGGGGAATAATGTACAGGAGGGGAGAATAATGTACAGGAGAGGAGAATAATGTACAGGAGGAGAATAATGTACAGGAGGGGAATAATGTACAGGAGGGGAGAATAATGTACAGGAGGAGAGAATAATGTACAGGAGAGGAGAATAATGTACAGGAGGAGAATAATGTACAGGAGAGGAGAATAATGTACAGGAGGGGAGAATAATGTACAGAAGGGGAGAATAATGTACAGGAGGAGAATAATGTACAGGAGGGGAGAATAATGTACAGGAGGAGAATAATGTACAGGAGGGGAGTATAATGTACAGGAGAGGAGAATAATGTACAGGAGGAGAATAATGTACAGGAGGGGAATAATGTACAGGAGGAGAGAATAATGTACAGGAGAGGAGAATAATGTACAGGAGGAGAATAATGTACAGGAGGGGAATAATGTACAGGAGGGGAGAATAATGTACAGGAGGAGAGAATAATGTACAGGGGGGAGAATAATGTACAGGAGGGGAGAATAATGTACAGGAGAAGAATAATGTACAGGAGAGGAGAATAATGTACTGGAGGGGACTAATGTACAGGAGAGGAGAATAATGTACAGGAGGAGAATAATGTACAGGAGGAGAATAATGTACAGGAGGGGAATAATGTACAGGAGGAGAGAATAATGTACAGGAGGAGAATAATGTACAGGAGGAGAGAATAATGTACAGGAGAGGAGAATAATGTACAGGAGGAGAATAATGTACAGGAGGGGAATAATGTACAGGAGACGAGAATAATGTACAGGAGGAGAGAATAATGTACAGGGGGGGAGAATAATGTGCAGGAGGGGAGAATAATGTATAGGAGAAGAATAATGTACAGGAGAGGAGAATAATGTACAGGAGGGGAATAATGTACAGGAGGGGAGAATAATGTACAGGAGGGGAATAATGTACAGGAGGGGAGAATAATGTACAGGAGGAGAATAATGTACAGGAGGGGAATAATGTACAGGAGGGGAGAATAATGTACAGGAGAGGAGAATAATGTACAGGAGGAGAATAATGTACAGGAGGGGAATAATGTACAGGAGGGGAGAATAATGTACAGGAGGAGAGAATAATGTACAGGAGAGGAGAATAATGTACAGGAGGAGAATAATGTACAGGAGGAGAATAATGTACAGGAGGGGAGAATAATGTACAGAAGGGGAGAAAAATGTACAGGAGGAGAATAATGTACAGGAGGGGAGAATAATGTACAGGAGGAGAATAATGTACAGGAGGGGAGAATAATGTACAGGAGATGAGAATAATGTACAGAAGGCGAATAATGTACAGGAGAGGAGAAAAATGTACAGGAGGAGAATAATGTACAGGAGGAGAATAATGTACAGGAGAGGAGAATAATGTACAGGAGGGGAATAATGTGCAGGAGGAGAATAATGTACAGGAGGGGAATAATGTACAGGAAGAGAGAATAATGTACAGGAGGAGAATAATGTACAGGAGGAGAGAATAATGTACAGAAGAGGAGAATAATGTACAGGAGGAGAATAATGTACAGGAGGAGAATAATGTACAGGAGGGGAATAATGTACAGGAGGGGAGAATAATGTACAGGAGGAGAGAATAATGTACAGGGGGGAGAATAATGTGCAGGAGGGGAGAATAATGTACAGAAGAAGAATAATGTACAGGAGAGGAGAATAATGTACAGGAGGGGAATAATGTACAGGAGGAGACTAATGTACAGGAGGAGAATAATGTACAGGAGGGGAGAATAATGTACAGGAGGAGAATAATGTACAGGAGGAGAATAATGTACAGGAGGGGAGAATAATGTACAGGAGGGGAATAATGTACAGGAGGGGAGAATAATGTACAGGAGGAGAATAATGTACAGGAGGGGAATAATGTACAGGAGAGGAGAATAATGTACAGGAGGAGAATAATGTACAGGAGGGGAATAATGTACAGGAGGGGAGAATAATGTACAGGAGGAGAGAATAATGTACAGGAGAGGAGAATAATGTACAGGAGGAGAATAATGTACAGGAGGAGAATAATGTACAGGAGAGGAGAATAATGTACAGGAGGGGAGAATAATGTACAGAAGGGGAGAATAATGTACAGGAGGAGAATAATGTACAGTAGGGGAGAATAATGTACAGGAGGAGAATAATGAACAGGAGGGGAGAATAATGTACAGGAGAGGAGAATAATGTACAGGAGGGGAATAATGTACAGGAGGAGAGAATAATGTACAGGAGAGGAGAATAATGTACAGGAGGAGAATAATGTACAGGAGGGGAATAATGTACAGGAGGGGAGAATAATGTACAGGGGGGGAGAATAATGTACAGGAGGGGAGAATAATGTACAGGAGAAGAATAATGTACAGGAGAGGAGAATAATGTACAGGAGGGGAATAATTTACAGGAGAGGAGAATAATGTACAGGGGGGGAGAATAATGTACAGGAGGGGAGAATAATGTGCAGGAGGGGAGAATAATGTACAGAAGAAGAATAATGTACAGGAGGTGAGAATAATGTACAGGAGGAGAATAATGTACAGGAGGAGAATAATGTACAGGAGGGGAGAATAATGTACAGGAGGGCAATAATGTACAGGAGGAGAATAATGTACAGGAGGGGAATAATGTACAGGAGGAGAGAATAATGTACAGGAGGGGAGAATAATGTACAGGAGAAGAAAAATTTACAGGAGGCGAATAATGTACAGGAGGAGAATAATGTACAGTAGGGGAATAATGTACAGGAGGGGAGAATAATGTACAGGAGGAGAATAATGTACAGGAGGGGAGAATAATGTATAGGAGAGGAGAATCATGTACAGGAGGAAAATAATGTACAGGAAAGGAGAATAATGTACAGGAGGGGAGAATAATGTACAGGAGGAGAATAATGTACAGGAGGGGAGAATAATGTACAGGAGGGGAGAATAATGTACAGGAGGAGAATAATGTACAGGAGGGGAGAATAATGTACAGGAGGGGAGAATAATGTACAGGAGGAGAATAATGTACAGGAGGGTAGAATAATGTACAGGAGGGGAGAATAATGTACAGTAGGAAAATAATGTACAGGAGAGTAGAATAATGTACAGGAGAGTAGAATAATGTACAGGAGAGGAGAATAATGTACAGGAGGAGAATAATGTACAGGAGAGGAGAATAATGTACAGGAGGGAAATAATGTACAGAAGGAGAGAATAATGTACAGGAGAGGAGAATAATGTACAGAAGGAGAATAATGTACAGGAGGAGAATAATGTACAGGAGAGGAGAATAATGTACAGGAGGGGAATAATGTACACGAGGAAAATAATGTACAGGAGAGGAGAATAATGTACAGGAGGGGAACAATGTACAGGAGGAGAATAATGTACAGGAGGGGAGAATAATGTACAGGAGGAGAATAATGTACAGGAGAGGAGAATAATGTACAGGAGGATAGAATAATGTACAGGAGGAGAATAATGTACAGAAGGAGAATATTGTATACGAGGAGAATAATGTACAGGAGAGGAGAATAATGTAAAGGAGAGGAGAATAATGTACAGGAGGAGAATAATGTACAGGAGGAGAGAATAATGTACAGGAGGAGAATAATGTACAGGAGGAGAATAATGTAGAGGAGAGGAGAATAATGTACAGGAGGGGAATAATGTACAGGAGAGGAGAATAATGTACAGGAGGCGAATAATGTACAGGAGAGGAGAATAATGTACAGGAGGAGAATAATGTACAGGAGAGGAGAATAATGTACAGGAGAGGAGAATAATGTACAGGAGTGGAATAATGTACAGGAGGAGAATAATGTACAGGATAGGAGAATAATGTACAGGAGGAGAATAATGTACAGGAGGGAAGAATAATGTACAGGAGGGGAGAATAATGTACAGGAGAGGAGAATAATGTACAGGAGAGGAATAATGTACAGGAGGAGAATAATGTACAGGAGAGGAGAATAATGTACAGGAGAGGAATAATGTACAGGAGGGGAGAATAATGTACAGGAGGGGAATAATGTACAGGAGGAGAGAATAATGTACAGGAGAGGAGAATAATGTACAGGAGGGGAGAATAAAGTACAGGAGGAGAATAATGTACAAGAGGAGAATAATGTACAAGAGGAGAATAATGTACAGGAGAGGAGAATAATGTACAGGAGGAGAAAAATGTACAGGAGGGGAATAATGTACAGGAGGAGAGAATAATGTGCAGGAGGAGAATAATGTACAGGAGGGGAGAATAATGTACAGGAGGGGAATAATGTACAGGAGGAGAGAATAATGTACAGGAGGAGAATAATGTACAGGAGGGGAGAATAATGTACAGGAGAAGAATAATGTACAGGAGGGGAATAATGTACAGGAGGAGAATAATGTACAGGAGGGGAATAATGTACAGGAGAGGAGAATAATGTACAGGAGGCGAATAATGTACAGGAGAGGAGAAAAATGTACAGGAGGAGAATAATGTACAGGAGGAGAATAATGTACAGGAGAGGAGAATAATGTACAGGAGGGGAATAATGTACAGGAGGAGAATAATGTACAGGAGGGGAATAATATACAGGAGGAGAGAATAATGTACAGGAGGAGAATAATGTACAGGAGGAGAGAATAATGTACAGGAGAGGAGAATAATGTACAGGAGGAGAATAATGTACAGGAGGAGAATAATGTACAGGAGGGGAATAATGTACAGGAGGGGAGAATAATGTACAGGAGGAGAGAATAATGTACAGGGGGGAGAATAATGTGCAGGAGGGGAGAATAATGTACAGGAGAAGAATAATGTACAGGAGAGGAGAATAATGTACAGGAGGGGAATAATGTACAGGAGGAGACTAATGTACAGGAGGAGAATAATGTACAGGAGGAGAATAATGTACAGGAGGGGAGAATAATGTACAGGAGGGGAATAATGTACATTAGGGGAGAATAATGTACAGGAGGAGAATAATGTACAGGAGGGGAATAATGTACAGGAGGGGAGAATAATGTACAGGAGAGGAGAATAATGTACAGGAGGAGAATAATGTACAGGAGGGGAATAATGTACAGGAGGGGAGAATAATGTACAGGAGGAGAGAATAATGTACAGGAGAGGAGAATAATGTACAGGAGGAGAATAATGTACAGGAGGAGAATAATGTACAGGAGAGGAGAATAATGTACAGGAGGGGAGAATAATGTACAGAAGGGGAGAATAATGTACAGGAGGAGAATAATGTACAGTAGGGGAGAATAATGTACAGGAGGAGGATAATGTACAGGAGGGGAGAATAATGTACAGTAGAGGAGAATAATGTACAGGAGGAGAATAATGTACAGGAGGGGAATAATGTACAGGAGGAGAGAATAATGTACAGGAGAGGAGAATAATGTACAGGAGGAGAATAATGTACAGGAGGGGAATAATGTACAGGAGGGGAGAATAATGTACAGGAGGAGAGAATAATGTACAGGGGGGGAGAATAATGTACAGGAGGGGAGAATAATGTACAGGAGAAGAACAATGTACAGGAGAGGAGAATAATGTACAGGAGGGGAATAATTTACAGGAGAGGAGAATAATGTACAGGGGGGGAGAATAATGTACAGGAGGGGAGAATAATGTACAGGAGAAGAATAATGTACAGGAGAGGAGAAAATTTGTACAGGAGGGGAGAATAATGTACAGGAGGAGACTAATGTACAAGAGGAGACTAATGTACAGGAGGGGAGAATAATGTACAGGAGGGGAATAATGTACAGGAGGAGAATAATGTACAGGAGGGGAATAATGTACAGGAGGGGAGAATAATGTACAGGAGGGGAGAATAATGTACAGGAGAAGAATAATTTACAGGAGGGGAATAATGTACAGGAGGAGAATAATGTACAGGAGGGGAATAATGTACAGGAGAGGAGAATAATGTACAGGAGGAGAATAATGTACAGGAGGGGAGAATAATGTACAGGAGAGGAGAATAATGTACAGGAGAGGAGAATAATGTACAGGAGGGGAGAATAATGTACAGGAGGAGAATAATGTATAGGAGGAGACTAATGTACAGGAGGGGAATAATGTACAGGAGGGGAGAATAATGTACAGGAGGAGAATAATGTACAGGAGAGGAGAATAATGTACAGGAGAGGAGAATAATTTACAGGAGGAAAATAATGTACAGGAGAGGAGAATAATGTACAGGAGAGGAGAATAATGTACAGGAGGAGAATAATGTATAGGAGGAGACTAATGTACAGGAGGGGAATAATGTACAGGAGGGGAGAATAATGTACAGGAGGAGAATAATGTACAGGAGAGGAGAATAATGTACAGGAGAGGAGAATAATGTACAGGAGGAAAATAATGTACAGGAGAGGAGAATAATGTACAGGAGAGGAGAATAATGTACAGGAGGAAAATAATGTACAGGAGAGGAGAATAATGTACAGGGGGGGAGAATAATGTACAGGAGGAGAATAATGTACAGGAGGGGAGAATAATGTACAGGAGAGGAGAATAATGTACAGGAGGATAGAATAATGTACAGGAGGAGAATAATGTACAGAAGGAGAATAATGTATACGAGGAGAATAATGTACAGGAGAGGAGAATAATGTACAGGAGAGGAGAATAATGTACAGGAGGAGAATAATGTACAGGAGGAGAGAATAATGTACAGGAGGAGAATAATGTACAGGAGGAGAATAATGTACAGGAGGGGAATAATGTACAGGAGAGGAGAATAATGTACAGGAGGCAAATAATGTACAGGAGAGGAGAATAATGTACAGGAGGAGAATAATGTACAGGAGAGGAGAATAATGTACAGGAGAGGAGAATAATGTACAGGAGAGGAATAATGTACAGGAGGAGAATAATGTACAGGATAGGAGAATAATGTACAGGAGGGAAGAATAATGTACAGGAGGGGAGAATAATGTACAGGAGAGGAGAATAATGTACAGGAGAGGAATAATGTACAGAAGGGGAGAATAATGTACAGGAGGGGAATAATGTACAGGATTAGAGAATAATGTACAGGAGGGGAGAATAATGTACAGGAGAGGAGAATAATGTTCAGGAGGAGAGAATAATGTACAGGAGAGGAGAATAATGTACAGGAGGGGAGAATAATGTACAGGAGGAGAATAATGTACAAGAGGAGAATAATGTACAAGAGGAGAATAATGTACAGGAGAGGAGAATAATGTACAGGAGGAGAAAAATGTACAGGAGGGGAATAATGTACAGGAGGAGAGAATAATGTGCAGGAAGAGAATAATGTACAGGAGGGGAGAATAATGTACAGGAGGGGAATAATGTACAGGAGGAGAGAATAATGTACAGGAGGAGAATAATGTACAGGAGGGGAGAATAATGTACAGGAGGAGAATAATGTACAGGAGGGGAATAATGTACAGAAGGATAATAATGTACAGGAGGGGAATAATGTACAGGAGAGGAGAATAATGTACAGGAGGCAAATAATATACAGGAGAGGAGAAAAATGTACAGGAGGAGAATAATGTACAGGAGGAGAATAATGTACAGGAGAGGAGAATAATGTACAGGAGGGGAATAATGTACAGGAGGAGAATAATGTACAGGAGGGGAATAATGTACAGGAGGAGAGAATAATGTACAGGAGGAGAGTAATGTACAGGAGGAGAGAATAATGTACAGGAGAGGAGAATAATGTACAGGAGGAGAATAATGTACAGGAGGAGAATAATGTACAGGAGGGGAATAATGTACAGGAGGGGAGAATAATGTACAGGAGGAGAGAATAATGTACAGGGGGGAGAATAATGTGCAGGAGGGGAGAATAATGTACAGGAGAAGAATAATGTACAGGAGAGGAGAATAATGTACAGGAGGGGAATAATGTACAGGAGGAGACTAATGTACAGGAGGAGAATAATGTACAGGAACGGAGAATAATGTACAGGAGGAGAATAATGTACAGGAGGAGAATAATGTACAGGAGGGGAGAATAATGTACAGGAGGGGAATAATGTACAGGAGGGGAGAATAATGTACAGGAGGAGAATAATGTACAGGAGGGGAATAATGTACAGGAGGGGAGAATAATGTACAGGAGAGGAGAATAATGTACAGGAGGAGAATAATGTACAGGAGGGGAATAATGTACAGGAGGGGAGAATAATGTACAGGAGGAGAGAATAATGTACAGGAGAGGAGAATAATGTACAGTAGGAGAATAATGTACAGGAGGAGAATAATGTACAGGAAAGGAGAATAATGTACAGGAGGGGAGAATAATGTACAGAAGGGGAGAATAATGTACAGGAGGAGAATAATGTACAGGAGGGGAGAATAATGTACAGGATGAGAATAATGTACAGGAGGGGAGAATAATGTACAGGAGAGGAGAATAATGTACAGGAGGAGAATAATGTACAGGAGGGGAATAATGTACAGGAGGAGAGAATAATGTACAGGAGAGGAGAATAATGTACAGGAGGAGAATAATGTACAGGAGGGGAATAATGTACAGGAGGGGAGAATAATGTACAGGAGGAGAGAATAATGTACAGGGGGGGAGAATAATGTACAGGAGGGGAGAATAATGTACAGGAGAAGAATAATGTACAGTAGAGGAGAATAATGTACAGGAGGGGAATAATTTACAGGAGAGGAGAATAATGTACAGGGGGGAGAATAATGTACAGGAGGGGAGAATAATGTACAGGAGAAGAATAATGTACAGGAGAGGAGAATAATGTACAGGAGGGGAGAATAATTTACAGGAGAAGAATAATGTACAGGAGGAGACTAATGTACAGGAGGAGACTAATGTACAGGAGGGGAGAATAATGTACAGGAGGAGAATAATGTACAGGAGGAGAATAATGTACAGGAGGGGAGAATAATGTACAGGAGGGGAATAATGTACAGGAGGAGAATAATGTACAGGAGGGGAATAATGTACAGGAGGGGAGAATAATGTACAGGAGGGGAGAATAATGTACAGGAGAAGAATAATTTACAGGAGGGGAATAATGTACAGGAGGAGAATAATGTACAGGAGGGGAATAATGTACAGGAAGGGAGAATAATGTACAGGAGGAGAATAATGTACAGGAGGGGAGAATAATGTACAGGAGAGGAGAATAATGTACAGGAGAGGAGAATAATGTACAGGAGGGGAGAATAATGTACAGTAGGAGAATAATGTATAGGAGGAGACTAATGTACAGGAGGGGAATAATGTACAGGAGGGGAGAATAATGTACAGAAGGAGAATAATGTACAGGAGGTGAGAAAAATGTACAGGAGAGGAGAATAATGTACAGGAGAGGAGAATAATGTACAGGATGAAAATAATGTACAGGAGAGGAGAATAATGTACAGGAGGGGAGAATAATGTACAGGAGGAGAATAATGTACAGGAGGGGAGAATAATGTACAGGAGGGGAGAATAATGTACAGGAGGAGAATAATGTACAGGAGGGGAGAATAATGTACAGGAGGAGAATAATGTACAGGAGGGGAGAATAATGTACAGGAGGGGAGAATAATGTACAGAGGAAAATAATGTACAGGATAGGAGAATAATGTACAGGAGAGGAGAACAATGTACAGGAGGGGAGAATAATGTACAGGAGGAGAATAATGTACAGGAGAGGAGAATAATGTACAGGAGGGGAGAATAATGTACAGGAGGAGAATAATGTACAGGAGGGGAGAATAATGTACAGGAGGAGACTAATGTACAGGAGGAGAGAATAATGTACAGGAGGAGACTAATGTACAGGAGGAGAGAATAATGTACAGGAGGAGAGAATAATGTACAGGAGGGGAGAATAATGTACAGGAGAGGAGAATAATGTACAGGAGGGGAGAATGATGTACAGGAGAGGAGAATAATGTACAGGAGGGGAGAATAATGTACAGGAGGAGAATAATGTACAGGAGGGGAGAATAATGTACAGGAGAGGAGAATAATGTACAGGAGGAGAATAATGTACAGGAGGGGAGAATAATGTACAGGAGAGGAGAATAATGTACAGGAGGAGAATAATGTACAGGAGGGGAGAATAATGTACAGGAGAGGAAAATAATGTACAGGAGAAGAATAATGTACAGGAGGGGAATAATGTACAGGAGGAGAGAATAATGTACAGGAGAGGAGAATAATGTACAGGAGGAGAATAATGTACAGGAGGAGAATAATGTACAGGAGGGGAATAATGTACAGGAGGGGAGAATAATGTACAGGAGGAGAGAATAATGTACAGGGGGGGAGAATAATGTACAGGAGGGGAGAATAATGTACAGGAGAAGAATAATGTACAGGAGAGGAGAATAATGCACAGGATGGGAATAATGTACAGGAGAGGAGAAAAATGTACAGGGGGGGAGAATAATGTACAGGAGGGGAGAATAATGTACAGGAGAAGAATAATGTACAGGAGAGGAGAATAATGTACAGGAGGGGAGAATAATGTACAGGAGAAGAATAATGTACAGGAGGAGACTAATGTACAGGAGGAGACTAATCTACAGGAGGGGAGAATAATGTACAGGAGGGGAGAATAATGTACAGGAGAAGAATAATTTACAGGAGGGGAATAATGTACAGGAGGAGAATAATGTACAGGAGGGGAATAATGTACAGGAGGGGAGAATAATGTACAAGAGGAGTATAATGTACAGGAGGGGAGAATAATGTACAGGAGAGGAGAATAATGTAGAGGAGAGGAGAATAATGTACAGGAGGGGAGAATAATGTACAGGAGGAGAATAATGTACAGGAGAAGACTAATGTACAGGAGGGGAATAATGTACAGGAGGGGAGAATAATGTACAGGAGGAGAATAATGTACAGGAGAGGAGAATAATGTACAGGAGAGGAGAATAATGTACAGGAGGAGAATAATGTACAGGAGGAGAATAATGTACAGATGAGGAAAATAATGTACAGGAGAGGAGAATAATGTACAGGAGGAGAATAATGTACAGGAGGGGAGAATAATGTACAGGAGCGGAGAATAATGTACAGGAGGAGAATAATGTACAGGAGGAGAATAATGTACAGATGAGGAAAATAATGTACAGGAGAGGAGAATAATGTACAGGAGGAGAATAATGTACAGGAGAGGAGAATAATGTACAGGAGGGGAGAATAATGTACAGGAGAGGAGAGTAATGTACAGGAGAGGAAAATAATGTACAGGAGAGGAGAATAATGAACAGGAGGAGAATAATGTACAGGAGGGGAGAATAATGTACTGGAGGAGAATAATGTACAGGAGGGGAGAATAATGTACAGGAGGAGAATAATGTACAGGAGAGGAGAATAATGTACGGGAGGGGAATAATGTACAGGAGGAGAATAATGTACAGGAGGGGAGAATAATGTACAGGAGGAGAATAATGTACAGGAGGGGAGAATAATGTACAGGAGGAGAATAATGTACAGGAGAGGAGAATAATGTACAGGAGGGGAATAATGTACAGGAGAGGAGAATAATGTACAGGAGGAGAGAATAATGTACAGGAAGGGAGAATAATGTATAGGAGAGGAGAATAATGTACAGGAGGGGAATAATGTACAGGAGGAGAATAATGTACAGGAGAGGAGAATAATGTACAGGAGGAGAATAATGTACAAGAGGAGAATAATGTACAGGAGAGGAGAATAATGTACAGGAAGAGAATAATGTACAGGAGGGGAATAATGTACAGGAGAGGAGAATAATTTACAGGAGGAGAATAATGTACAGGAGGAGAATAATGTACAGGAGGAGAGAATAATGTACAGGAGGGGAGAATAATGTACAGGAGGAGAATAATGTACAGGAGGGGAGAATAATGTACAGGAGGGGAATAATGTACAGGAGAGGAGAATAATGTACAAGAGGAGAGAATAATGTACAGGAGGGGATAATAATGTACAGGAGGGGAGAATAATGTACAGGAGGAGAATAATGTACAGGAGGGGAGAATAAAATACAGGAGGAGAATAATGTACAGGAGGGGAATAATGTACAAGAGGAGAGAATAATGTACAGGAGGGGAGAATAATGTACAGGAGGTGAATAATGTACAGGAGGGGAGAATAATGTACAGGAGGAGAATAATGTACAGGAGGGGAGAATAATGTACAGGAGGAGAATAATGTACAGGAGGAGAATAATGTACAGGAGAGGAGAATAATGTACAGGAGGAGAATAATGTACAGGAGGAGAATAATGTACAGGAAGGGAGAATAATGTACAGGAGGGAAGAATAATGTACAGGAGGAGAATAATATGCAGGAGGAGAATAATGTACAGGAGGGGAGAATAATGTACAGGAGGAGAATAATGTACAGGAGAGGAGAATAATGTACAGGAGGAGAGAATAATGTACAGGACGAGAATAATGTACAGGAGGGGAGAATAACGTACAGGAGGAGAATAATGTACAGGAGGAGAATAATGTACACGAGAGGAGAATAATGTACAGGAGGGGAGAATAATGTACAGGAGGATAGTAGTATACAGGAGGAGAATAATGTACAGGAGGGGAGAATAATGTACAGAAGGAGAATAATGTACAGGAGAGGAGAATAATGTACAGGAGGAGAATAATGTACAGGAGGGAAGAATAATGTACAGGAGAGGAGAATAATGTACAGGAGGGGAGAATAATGTACAGGAGGAGAATAATGTACAGGAGGGGAGAATAATGTACAGGAGGGGAGAATAATGTACAGGAGAGGAGAATAATGTACAGGAGGAGAATAATGTACAGGAGAGGAGAATAATGTACAAGAGGAGAATAATGTACAGGAGAGGAGAGTAATGTACAGGAGGGGAGAATAATGTACAGGAGGAGAATAATGTACAGGAGAGGAGAATAATGTACAGGAGGAGAATAATGTACAGGAGGAGAATAATGTACAGGAGGAGAACAATGTACAGGAGGAGAGAATAATGTACAGGAGGAGAATAATGTACAGGAGGAGAATAATGTACAGGAGGAGAGAATAATGTACAGGAGGAGAATAATGTAAGGGAGAGGAGAATAATGTACAGGAGGAGAATAATGTACAGGAGAGGAGAATAATGTACAGGAGGAGAGAATAATGTACAGGAGGAGAGAATAATGTACAGGAGGAGAATAATGTACAGGAGAGGAAAATAATGTACAAGAGGAGAATAATGTACAGGAGAGGAGAATAATGTACAGGAGGAGAATAATGTACAGGAGGGGAGAATAATGTACAGGAGGAGAATAATGTACAGGAGGAGAATAATGTACAGGAGGGGAGAATAATGTACAGGAGGAGAATAATGTACAGGAGGAGAATAATGTACAGGAGGAGAATAATTTACAGGAGGGGAGAATAATGTACAGGAGGAGAATAATGTACAGGAGGGGAGAATAATGTACAGGAGGAGAATAATGTACAGGAGGAGAGAATAATGTACAGGAGGAGAATAATGTACAGGAGGGGAGAATAATGTACAGGAGCAGAATTATGTACAGGAGGGGAGAATAATGTACAGGAGGAGAATAATGTACAGGAGGGGAGAATAATGTACAGGAGGAGAATAATGTACAGGAGGAGAATAATGTACAGGAGGAGAATAATTTACAGGAGGGGAGAATAATGTACAGGAGGGGAGAATAATGTACAGTAGGAGAATAATGTATAGGAGGAGACTAATGTACAGGAGGGGAATAATGTACAGGAGGGGAGAATAATGTACAGAAGGAGAATAATGTACAGGAGGTGAGAAAAATGTACAGGAGAGGAGAATAATGTACAGGAGAGGAGAATAATGTACAGGATGAAAATAATGTACAGGAGAGGAGAATAATGTACAGGAGGGGAGAATAATGTACAGGAGGAGAATAATGTACAGGAGGGGAGAATAATGTACAGGAGGGGAGAATAATGTACAGGAGGAGAATAATGTACAGGAGGGGAGAATAATGTACAGGAGGAGAATAATGTACAGGAGGGGAGAATAATGTACAGGAGGGGAGAATAATGTACAGAGGAAAATAATGTACAGGATAGGAGAATAATGTACAGGAGAGGAGAACAGTGTACAGGAGGGGAGAATAATGTACAGGAGGAGAATAATGTACAGGAGAGGAGAATAATGTACAGGAGGGGAGAATAATGTACAGGAGGAGAATAATGTACAGGAGGGGAGAATAATGTACAGGAGGAGACTAATGTACAGGAGGAGAGAATAATGTACAGGAGGAGACTAATGTACAGGAGGAGAGAATAATGTACAGGAGGAGAGAATAATGTACAGGAGAGGAGAATAATGTACAGGAGGGGAGAATGATGTACAGGAGAGGAGAATAATGTACAGGAGGGGAGAATAATGTACAGGAGGAGAATAATGTACAGGAGGGGAGAATAATGTACAGGAGAGGAGAATAATGTACAGGAGGAGAATAATGTACAGGAGGGGAGAATAATGTACAGGAGAGGAGAATAATGTACAGGAGGAGAATAATGTACAGGAGGGGAGAATAATGTACAGGAGAGGAAAATAATGTACAGGAGAAGAATAATGTACAGGAGGGGAATAATGTACAGGAGGAGAGTATAATGTACAGGAGAGGAGAATAATGTACAGGAGGAGAATAATGTACAGGAGGAGAATAATGTACAGGAGGGGAATAATGTACAGGAGGGGAGAATAATGTACAGGAGGAGAGAATAATGTACAGGGGGGGAGAATAATGTACAGGAGGGGAGAATAATGTACAGGAGAAGAATAATGTACAGGAGAGGAGAATAATGCACAGGATGGGAATAATGTACAGGAGAGGAGAAAAATGTACAGGGGGGGAGAATAATGTACAGGAGGGGAGAATAATGTACAGGAGAAGAATAATGTACAGGAGAGGAGAATAATGTACAGGAGGGGAGAATAATGTACAGGAGAAGAATAATGTACAGGAGGAGACTAATGTACAGGAGGAGACTAATCTACAGGAGGGGAGAATAATGTACAGGAGGGGAGAATAATGTACAGGAGAAGAATAATTTACAGGAGGGGAATAATGTACAGGAGGAGAATAATGTACAGGAGGGGAATAATGTACAGGAGGGGAGAATAATGTACAAGAGGAGTATAATGTACAGGAGGGGAGAATAATGTACAGGAGAGGAGAATAATGTAGAGGAGAGGAGAATAATGTACAGGAGGGGAGAATAATGTACAGGAGGAGAATAATGTACAGGAGAAGACTAATGTACAGGAGGGGAATAATGTACAGGAGGGGAGAATAATGTACAGGAGGAGAATAATATACAGGAGAGGAGAATAATGTACAGGAGAGGAGAATAATGTACAGGAGGAGAATAATGTACAGGAGGAGAATAATGTACAGATGAGGAAAATAATGTACAGGAGAGGAGAATAATGTACAGGAGGAGAATAATGTACAGGAGGGGAGAATAATGTACAGGAGAGGAGAATAATGTACAGGAGGAGAATAATGTACAGGAGGAGAATAATGTACAGATGAGGAAAATAATGTACAGGAGAGGAGAATAATGTACAGGAGGAGAATAATGTACAGGAGAGGAGAATAATGTACAGGAGGGGAGAATAATGTACAGGAGAGGAGAGTAATGTACAGGAGAGGAAAATAATGTACAGGAGAGGAGAATAATGAACAGGAGGAGAATAATGTACAGGAGGGGAGAATAATGTACTGGAGGAGAATAATGTACAGGAGGGGAGAATAATGTACAGGAGGAGAATAATGTACAGGAGAGGAGAATAATGTACGGGAGGGGAATAATGTACAGGAGGAGAATAATGTACAGGAGGGGAGAATAATGTACAGGAGGAGAATAATGTACAGGAGGGGAGAATAATGTACAGGAGGAGAATAATGTACAGGAGAGGAGAATAATGTACAGGAGGGGAATAATGTACCGGAGAGGAGAATAATGTACAGGAGGAGAGAATAATGTACAGGAAGGGAGAATAATGTATAGGAGAGGAGAATAATGTACAGGAGGAGTATAATGTACAGGAGGGGAATAATGTACAGGAGGAGAATAATGTACAGGAGAGGAGAATAATGTACAGGAGGAGAATAATGTACAAGAGGAGAATAATGTACAGGAGAGGAGAATAATGTACAGGAAGAGAATAATGTACAGGAGGGGAATAATGTACAGGAGAGGAGAATAATTTACAGGAGGAGAATAATGTACAGGAGGAGAATAATGTACAGGAGGAGAGAATAATGTACAGGAGGGGAGAATAATGTACAGGAGGAGAATAATGTACAGGAGGGGAGAATAATGTACAGGAGGGGAATAATGTACAGGAGAGGAGAATAATGTACAAGAGGAGAGAATAATGTACAGGAGGGGATAATAATGTACAGGAGGGGAGAATAATGTACAGGAGGAGAATAATGTACAGGAGGGGAGAATAATATACAGGAGGAGAATAATGTACAGGAGGGGAATAATGTACAAGAGGAGAGAATAATGTACAGGAGGGGAGAATAATGTACAGGAGGTGAATAATGTACAGCAGGGGAGAATAATGTACAGGAGGAGAATAATGTACAGGAGGGGAGAATAATGTACAGGAGGAGAATAATGTACAGGAGGAGAATAATGTACAGGAGAGGAGAATAATGTACAGGAGGAGAATAATGTACAGGAGGAGAATAATGTACAGGAAGGGAGAATAATGTACAGGAGGGAAGAATAATGTACAGGAGGAGAATAATATGCAGGAGGAGAATAATGTACAGGAGGGGAGAATAATGTACAGGAGGAGAATAAGGTACAGGAGAGGAGAATAATGTACAGGAGGAGAGAATAATGTACAGGACGAGAATAATGTACAGGAGGGGAGAATAACGTACAGGAGGAGAATAATGTACAGGAGGAGAATAATGTACACGAGAGGAGAATAATGTACAGGAGGGGAGAATAATGTACAGGAGGATAGTAGTATACAGGAGGAGAATAATGTACAGAAGGAGAATAATGTACAGGAGAGGAGAATAATGTACAGGAGGAGAATAATGTACAGGAGGGAAGAATAATGTACAGGAGAGGAGAATAATGTACAGGAGGGGAGAATAATGTACAGGAGGAGAATAATGTACAGGAGGGGAGAATAATGTACAGGAGGGGAGAATAATGTACAGGAGAGGAGAATAATGTACAGGAGGAGAATAATGTACAGGAGAGGAGAATAATGTACAAGAGGAGAATAATGTACAGGAGAGGAGAGTAATGTACAGGAGGGGAGAATAATGTACAGGAGGAGAATAATGTACAGGAGAGGAGAATAATGTACAGGAGGAGAATAATGTACAGGAGGAGAACAATGTACAGGAGGAGAGAATAATGTACAGGAGGAGAATAATGTACAGGAGGAGAATAATGTACAGGAGGAGAGAATAATGTACAGGAGGAGAATAATGTAAGGGAGAGGAGAATAATGTACAGGAGGAGAATAATGTACAGGAGAGGAGAATAATGTACAGGAGGAGAGAATAATGTACAGGAGGAGAGAATAATGTACAGGAGGAGAATAATGTACAGGAGAGGAAAATAATGTACAAGAGGAGAATAATGTACAGGAGAGGAGAATAATGTACAGGAGGAGAATAATGTACAGGAGGGGAGAATAATGTACAGGAGGAGAATAATGTACAGGAGGAGAATAATGTACAGGAGGGGAGAATAATGTACAGGAGGAGAATAATGTACAGGAGGAGAATAATGTACAGGAGGAGAATAATTTACAGGAGGGGAGAATAATGTACAGGAGGAGAATAATGTACAGGAGGGGAGAATAATGTACAGGAGGAGAATAATGTACAGGAGGAGAGAATAATGTACAGGAGGAGAATAATGTACAGGAGGGGAGAATAATGTACAGGAGCAGAATTATGTACAGGAGGGGAGAATAATGTACAGGAGGAGAATAATGTACAGGAGGGGAGAATAATGTACAGGAGGAGAATAATGTACAGGAGGAGAATAATTTACAGGAGGGGAGAATAATGTACAGGAGGAGAATAATGTACAGGAGGGGAGAATAATGTACAGGAGGAGAATAATGTACAGGAGGAGAGAATAATATACAGGAGGGGAGAATAATGTACAGGAGGGGAGAATAAAGTACAAGAGGAGAATAATGTACAGGAGGAGAATAATGTACAGGATAGCACAATAATGTACAAGAGGAGAATATTGTACAGGAGGAGAGAATAATGTACAGGAGAGGAGAATAATGTACAGGAGGGGAGAATAAAGTACAAGAGGAGAATAATGTACAGGAGGAGAATAATGTACAGGATAGGACAATAATGTACAAGAGGAGAATAATGTACAGGAGGAGAATAATGTACAGGAGGAGAATAATGTACAGGAGAGGAGAATAATGTACAGGAGGAGAATAATGTACAGGAGGAGAGAATAATGTACAGGAGGAGAATAATGCACAGGAGAGGAGAATAATGTACAGGAGGGGAATAATGTACAGGAGAGGAGAATAATGTACAGGAGGAGAGAATAATGTACAGGAAGGGAGAATAATGTATAGGAGAGGAGAATAATGTACAGGAGGAGAATAATGTACAGGAGGGGAATAATGTACAGGAGGAGAATAATGTACAGGAGAGGAGAATAATGTACAGGAGGAGAATAATGTACAGGAGAGGAGAATAATGTACAGGAAGAGAATAATGTACAGGAGGGGAATAATGTACAGGAGAGGAGAATAATTTACAGGAGGAGAATAATGTACAGGAGGAGAATAATGTACAGGAGGAGAGAATAATGTACAGGAGGGGAGAATAATGTACAGGAGGAGAATAATGTACAGGAGGGGAGAATAATGTACAGGAGGGGAATAATGTACAGGAGAGGAGAATAATGTACAGGAGGAGAATAATGTACAGGAGAGGAGAATAATGTACAGGAGGAGAATAATGTACAGGAGGAGAATAATGTACAGTAGAGGAGAATAATGTACAGGAGGAGAATAATGTACAGGAGAGGAGAATAATGTACAGGAGGAGAATAATGTACAAGAGGAGAATAATGTAGAGGAGAGGAGAATAATGTACAGGAGGAGAGAATAATGTACAGGAGGGGATAATAATGTACAGGAGGGGAGAATAATGTACAGGAGGAGAATAATGTACAGGAGGGGAGAATAATATACAGGAGGAGAATAATGTACAGGAGGGGAATAATGTACAAGAGGAGAGAATAATGTACAGGAGGGGAGAATAATGTACAGGAGGTGAATAATGTACAGGAGGGGAGAATAATGTACAGGAGGAGAATAATGTACAGGAGGAGAATAATGTACAGGAGGGGAGAATAATGTACAGGAGGAGAATAATGTACAGGAGGAGAATAATGTACAGGAGAGGAGAATAATGTACAGGAGGAGAATAATGTACAGGAGGAGAATAATGTACAGGAAGGGAGAATAATGTACAGGAGAGAAGAATAATGTACAGGAGAGGAGAATAATGTACAGGAGGGGAGAATAATGTACAGGAGGAGAATAATGTACAGGAGGGGAGAATAATGTACAGGAGGGGAGAATAATGTACAGGAGAGGAGAATAATGTACAGGAGGAGAATAATGTACAGGAGAGGAGAATAATGTACAAGAGGAGAATAATGTACAGGAGAGGAGAGTAATGTACAGGAGGGGAGAATAATGTACAGGAGGAGAATAATGTACAGGAGAGGAGAATAATGTACAGGAGGAGAATAATGTACAGGAGGAGAATAATGTACAGGAGGAGAACAATGTACAGGAGGAGAGAATAATGTACAGGAGGAGAATAATGTACAGGAGGAGAATAATGTACAGGAGGAGAGAATAATGTACAGGAGGAGAATAATGTAAGGGAGAGGAGAATAATGTACAGGAGGAGAATAATGTACAGGAGAGGAGAATAATGTACAGGAGGAGAGAATAATGTACAGGAGGAGAGAATAATGTACAGGAGGAGAATAATGTACAGGAGAGGAAAATAATGTACAAGAGGAGAATAATGTACAGGAGAGGAGAATAATGTACAGGAGGAGAATAATGTACAGGAGGGGAGAATAATGTACAGGAGGAGAATAATGTACAGGAGGAGAATAATGTACAGGAGAGGAGAATAATGCACAGGATGGGAATAATGTACAGGAGAGGAGAAAAATGTACAGGGGGGGAGAATAATGTACAGGAGGGGAGAATAATGTACAGGAGAAGAATAATGTACAGGAGAGGAGAATAATGTACAGGAGGGGAGAATAATGTACAGGAGAAGAATAATGTACAGGAGGAGACTAATGTACAGGAGGAGACTAATCTACAGGAGGGGAGAATAATGTACAGGAGGGGAGAATAATGTACAGGAGAAGAATAATTTACAGGAGGGGAATAATGTACAGGAGGAGAATAATGTACAGGAGGGGAATAATGTACAGGAGGGGAGAATAATGTACAAGAGGAGTATAATGTACAGGAGGGGAGAATAATGTACAGGAGAGGAGAATAATGTAGAGGAGAGGAGAATAATGTACAGGAGGGGAGAATAATGTACAGGAGGAGAATAATGTACAGGAGAAGACTAATGTACAGGAGGGGAATAATGTACAGGAGGGGAGAATAATGTACAGGAGGAGAATAATATACAGGAGAGGAGAATAATGTACAGGAGAGGAGAATAATGTACAGGAGGAGAATAATGTACAGGAGGAGAATAATGTACAGATGAGGAAAATAATGTACAGGAGAGGAGAATAATGTACAGGAGGAGAATAATGTACAGGAGGGGAGAATAATGTACAGGAGAGGAGAATAATGTACAGGAGGAGAATAATGTACAGGAGGAGAATAATGTACAGATGAGGAAAATAATGTACAGGAGAGGAGAATAATGTACAGGAGGAGAATAATGTACAGGAGAGGAGAATAATGTACAGGAGGGGAGAATAATGTACAGGAGAGGAGAGTAATGTACAGGAGAGGAAAATAATGTACAGGAGAGGAGAATAATGAACAGGAGGAGAATAATGTACAGGAGGGGAGAATAATGTACTGGAGGAGAATAATGTACAGGAGGGGAGAATAATGTACAGGAGGAGAATAATGTACAGGAGAGGAGAATAATGTACGGGAGGGGAATAATGTACAGGAGGAGAATAATGTACAGGAGGGGAGAATAATGTACAGGAGGAGAATAATGTACAGGAGGGGAGAATAATGTACAGGAGGAGAATAATGTACAGGAGAGGAGAATAATGTACAGGAGGGGAATAATGTACAGGAGAGGAGAATAATGTACAGGAGGAGAGAATAATGTACAGGAAGGGAGAATAATGTATAGGAGAGGAGAATAATGTACAGGAGGAGTATAATGTACAGGAGGGGAATAATGTACAGGAGGAGAATAATGTACAGGAGAGGAGAATAATGTACAGGAGGAGAATAATGTACAAGAGGAGAATAATGTACAGGAGAGGAGAATAATGTACAGGAAGAGAATAATGTACAGGAGGGGAATAATGTACAGGAGAGGAGAATAATTTACAGGAGGAGAATAATGTACAGGAGGAGAATAATGTACAGGAGGAGAGAATAATGTACAGGAGGGGAGAATAATGTACAGGAGGAGAATAATGTACAGGAGGGGAGAATAATGTACAGGAGGGGAATAATGTACAGGAGAGGAGAATAATGTACAAGAGGAGAGAATAATGTACAGGAGGGGATAATAATGTACAGGAGGGGAGAATAATGTACAGGAGGAGAATAATGTACAGGAGGGGAGAATAATATACAGGAGGAGAATAATGTACAGGAGGGGAATAATGTACAAGAGGAGAGAATAATGTACAGGAGGGGAGAATAATGTACAGGAGGTGAATAATGTACAGCAGGGGAGAATAATGTACAGGAGGAGAATAATGTACAGGAGGGGAGAATAATGTACAGGAGGAGAATAATGTACAGGAGGAGAATAATGTACAGGAGAGGAGAATAATGTACAGGAGGAGAATAATGTACAGGAGGAGAATAATGTACAGGAAGGGAGAATAATGTACAGGAGGGAAGAATAATGTACAGGAGGAGAATAATATGCAGGAGGAGAATAATGTACAGGAGGGGAGAATAATGTACAGGAGGAGAATAAGGTACAGGAGAGGAGAATAATGTACAGGAGGAGAGAATAATGTACAGGACGAGAATAATGTACAGGAGGGGAGAATAACGTACAGGAGGAGAATAATGTACAGGAGGAGAATAATGTACACGAGAGGAGAATAATGTACAGGAGGGGAGAATAATGTACAGGAGGATAGTAGTATACAGGAGGAGAATAATGTACAGGAGGGGAGAATAATGTACAGAAGGAGAATAATGTACAGGAGAGGAGAATAATGTACAGGAGGAGAATAATGTACAGGAGGGAAGAATAATGTACAGGAGAGGAGAATAATGTACAGGAGGGGAGAATAATGTACAGGAGGAGAATAATGTACAGGAGGGGAGAATAATGTACAGGAGGGGAGAATAATGTACAGGAGAGGAGAATAATGTACAGGAGGAGAATAATGTACAGGAGAGGAGAATAATGTACAAGAGGAGAATAATGTACAGGAGAGGAGAGTAATGTACAGGAGGGGAGAATAATGTACAGGAGGAGAATAATGTACAGGAGAGGAGAATAATGTACAGGAGGAGAATAATGTACAGGAGGAGAACAATGTACAGGAGGAGAGAATAATGTACAGGAGGAGAATAATGTACAGGAGGAGAATAATGTACAGGAGGAGAGAATAATGTACAGGAGGAGAATAATGTAAGGGAGAGGAGAATAATGTACAGGAGGAGAATAATGTACAGGAGAGGAGAATAATGTACAGGAGGAGAGAATAATGTACAGGAGGAGAGAATAATGTACAGGAGGAGAATAATGTACAGGAGAGGAAAATAATGTACAAGAGGAGAATAATGTACAGGAGAGGAGAATAATGTACAGGAGGAGAATAATGTACAGGAGGGGAGAATAATGTACAGGAGGAGAATAATGTACAGGAGGAGAATAATGTACAGGAGGGGAGAATAATGTACAGGAGGAGAATAATGTACAGGAGGAGAATAATGTACAGGAGGAGAATAATTTACAGGAGGGGAGAATAATGTACAGGAGGAGAATAATGTACAGGAGGGGAGAATAATGTACAGGAGGAGAATAATGTACAGGAGGAGAGAATAATGTACAGGAGGAGAATAATGTACAGGAGGGGAGAATAATGTACAGGAGCAGAATTATGTACAGGAGGGGAGAATAATGTACAGGAGGAGAATAATGTACAGGAGGGGAGAATAATGTACAGGAGGAGAATAATGTACAGGAGGAGAATAATGTACAGGAGGAGAATAATTTACAGGAGGGGAGAATAATGTACAGGAGGAGAATAATGTACAGGAGGGGAGAATAATGTACAGGAGGAGAATAATGTACAGGAGGAGAGAATAATATACAGGAGGGGAGAATAATGTACAGGAGGGGAGAATAAAGTACAAGAGGAGAATAATGTACAGGAGGAGAATAATGTACAGGATAGCACAATAATGTACAAGAGGAGAATATTGTACAGGAGGAGAGAATAATGTACAGGAGAGGAGAATAATGTACAGGAGGGGAGAATAAAGTACAAGAGGAGAATAATGTACAGGAGGAGAATAATGTACAGGATAGGACAATAATGTACAAGAGGAGAATAATGTACAGGAGGAGAATAATGTACAGGAGGAGAATAATGTACAGGAGAGGAGAATAATGTACAGGAGGAGAATAATGTACAGGAGGAGAGAATAATGTACAGGAGGAGAATAATGCACAGGAGAGGAGAATAATGTACAGGAGGGGAATAATGTACAGGAGAGGAGAATAATGTACAGGAGGAGAGAATAATGTACAGGAAGGGAGAATAATGTATAGGAGAGGAGAATAATGTACAGGAGGAGAATAATGTACAGGAGGGGAATAATGTACAGGAGGAGAATAATGTACAGGAGAGGAGAATAATGTACAGGAGGAGAATAATGTACAGGAGAGGAGAATAATGTACAGGAAGAGAATAATGTACAGGAGGGGAATAATGTACAGGAGAGGAGAATAATTTACAGGAGGAGAATAATGTACAGGAGGAGAATAATGTACAGGAGGAGAGAATAATGTACAGGAGGGGAGAATAATGTACAGGAGGAGAATAATGTACAGGAGGGGAGAATAATGTACAGGAGGGGAATAATGTACAGGAGAGGAGAATAATGTACAGGAGGAGAATAATGTACAGGAGAGGAGAATAATGTACAGGAGGAGAATAATGTACAGGAGGAGAATAATGTACAGTAGAGGAGAATAATGTACAGGAGGAGAATAATGTACAGGAGAGGAGAATAATGTACAGGAGGAGAATAATGTACAAGAGGAGAATAATGTAGAGGAGAGGAGAATAATGTACAGGAGGAGAGAATAATGTACAGGAGGGGATAATAATGTACAGGAGGGGAGAATAATGTACAGGAGGAGAATAATGTACAGGAGGGGAGAATAATATACAGGAGGAGAATAATGTACAGGAGGGGAATAATGTACAAGAGGAGAGAATAATGTACAGGAGGGGAGAATAATGTACAGGAGGTGAATAATGTACAGGAGGGGAGAATAATGTACAGGAGGAGAATAATGTACAGGAGGAGAATAATGTACAGGAGGGGAGAATAATGTACAGGAGGAGAATAATGTACAGGAGGAGAATAATGTACAGGAGAGGAGAATAATGTACAGGAGGAGAATAATGTACAGGAGGAGAATAATGTACAGGAAGGGAGAATAATGTACAGGAGAGAAGAATAATGTACAGGAGAGGAGAATAATGTACAGGAGGGGAGAATAATGTACAGGAGGAGAATAATGTACAGGAGGGGAGAATAATGTACAGGAGGGGAGAATAATGTACAGGAGAGGAGAATAATGTACAGGAGGAGAATAATGTACAGGAGAGGAGAATAATGTACAAGAGGAGAATAATGTACAGGAGAGGAGAGTAATGTACAGGAGGGGAGAATAATGTACAGGAGGAGAATAATGTACAGGAGAGGAGAATAATGTACAGGAGGAGAATAATGTACAGGAGGAGAATAATGTACAGGAGGAGAACAATGTACAGGAGGAGAGAATAATGTACAGGAGGAGAATAATGTACAGGAGGAGAATAATGTACAGGAGGAGAGAATAATGTACAGGAGGAGAATAATGTAAGGGAGAGGAGAATAATGTACAGGAGGAGAATAATGTACAGGAGAGGAGAATAATGTACAGGAGGAGAGAATAATGTACAGGAGGAGAGAATAATGTACAGGAGGAGAATAATGTACAGGAGAGGAAAATAATGTACAAGAGGAGAATAATGTACAGGAGAGGAGAATAATGTACAGGAGGAGAATAATGTACAGGAGGGGAGAATAATGTACAGGAGGAGAATAATGTACAGGAGGAGAATAATGTACAGGAGGGGAGAATAATGTACAGGAGGAGAATAATGTACAGGAGGGGAGAATAATGTACAGGAGCAGAATTATGTACAGGAGGGGAGAATAATGTACAGGAGGAGAATAATGTACAGGAGGGGAGAATAATGTACAGGAGGAGAATAATGTACAGGAGGAGAATAATGTACAGGAGGAGAATAATTTACAGGAGGGGAGAATAATGTACAGGAGGAGAATAATGTACAGGAGGGGAGAATAATGTACAGGAGGAGAATAATGTACAGGAGGAGAGAATAATATACAGGAGGGGAGAATAATGTACAGGAGGGGAGAATAAAGTACAAGAGGAGAATAATGTACAGGAGGAGAATAATGTACAGGACAGCACAATAATGTACAAGAGGAGAATATTGTACAGGAGGAGAGAATAATGTACAGGAGAGGAGAATAATGTACAGGAGGGGAGAATAAAGTACAAGAGGAGAATAATGTACAGGAGGAGAATAATGTACAGGATAGGACAATAATGTACAAGAGGAGAATAATGTACAGGAGGAGAATAATGTACAGGAGGAGAATAATGTACAGGAGGAGAATAATGTACAGGAGGGGAGAATAATGTACAGGAGGAGAATAATGTACAGGAGGAGAATAATGTACAGGAGAGGAGAATAATGTACAGGAGGAGAATAATGTACAGGAGGAGAATAATGTACAGGAAGGGAGAATAATGTACAGGAGAGAAGAATAATGTACAGGAGAGGAGAATAATGTACAGGAGGGGAGAATAATGTAC
This sequence comes from Phyllobates terribilis, assembly GCF_046119375.1. Taxonomy (NCBI): domain Eukaryota; kingdom Metazoa; phylum Chordata; class Amphibia; order Anura; family Dendrobatidae; genus Phyllobates; species Phyllobates terribilis. Next base: position 35,090,144 of record NW_027362774.1, on the reverse strand, counting down.
AGGAGGAGAATAATGTACAGGAGGGGAGAATAATGTACAGGAGGGGAGAATAATGTACAGGAGAGGAGAATAATGTACAGGAGGAGAATAATGTACAGGAGAGGAGAATAATGTACAAGAGGAGAATAATGTACAGGAGAGGAGAGTAATGTACAGGAGGGGAGAATAATGTACAGGAGGAGAATAATGTACAGGAGAGGAGAATAATGTACAGGAGGAGAATAATGTACAGGAGGAGAATAATGTACAGGAGGAGAACAATGTACAGGAGGAGAGAATAATGTACAGGAGGAGAATAATGTACAGGAGGAGAATAATGTACAGGAGGAGAGAATAATGTACAGGAGGAGAATAATGTAAGGGAGAGGAGAATAATGTACAGGAGGAGAATAATGTACAGGAGAGGAGAATAATGTACAGGAGGAGAGAATAATGTACAGGAGGAGAGAATAATGTACAGGAGGAGAATAATGTACAGGAGAGGAAAATAATGTACAAGAGGAGAATAATGTACAGGAGAGGAGAATAATGTACAGGAGGAGAATAATGTACAGGAGGGGAGAATAATGTACAGGAGGAGAATAATGTACAGGAGGAGAATAATGTACAGGAGGGGAGAATAATGTACAGGAGGAGAATAATGTACAGGAGGGGAGAATAATGTACAGGAGCAGAATTATGTACAGGAGGGGAGAATAATGTACAGGAGGAGAATAATGTACAGGAGGGGAGAATAATGTACAGGAGGAGAATAATGTACAGGAGGAGAATAATGTACAGGAGGAGAATAATTTACAGGAGGGGAGAATAATGTACAGGAGGAGAATAATGTACAGGAGGGGAGAATAATGTACAGGAGGAGAATAATGTACAGGAGGAGAGAATAATATACAGGAGGGGAGAATAATGTACAGGAGGGGAGAATAAAGTACAAGAGGAGAATAATGTACAGGAGGAGAATAATGTACAGGACAGCACAATAATGTACAAGAGGAGAATATTGTACAGGAGGAGAGAATAATGTACAGGAGAGGAGAATAATGTACAGGAGGGGAGAATAAAGTACAAGAGGAGAATAATGTACAGGAGGAGAATAATGTACAGGATAGGACAATAATGTACAAGAGGAGAATAATGTACAGGAGGAGAATAATGTACAGGAGGAGAATAATGTACAGGAGAGGAGAATAATGTACAGGAGGAGAATAATGTACAGGAGGAGAGAATAATGTACAGGAGGAGAATAATGCACAGGAGAGGAGAATAATGTACAGGAGGGGAATAATGTACAGGAGAGGAGAATAATGTACAGGAAGGGAGAATAATGTATAGGAGAGGAGAATAATGTACAGGAGGAGAATAATGTACAGGAGGGGAATAATGTACAGGAGGAGAATAATGTACAGGAGAGGAGAATAATGTACAGGAGGAGAATAATGTACAAGAGGAGAATAATGTACAGGAGAGGAGAATAATGTACAGGAAGAGAATAATGTACAGGAGGGGAATAATGTACAGGAGAGGAGAATAATTTACAGGAGGAGAATAATGTACAGGAGGAGAATAATGTACAGGAGGAGAGAATAATGTACAGGAGGGGAGAATAATGTACAGGAGGAGAATAATGTACAGGAGGGGAGAATAATGTACAGGAGGGGAATAATGTACAGGAGAGGAGAATAATGTACAGGAGGAGAATAATGTACAGGAGAGGAGAATAATGTACAGGAGGAGAATAATGTACAGGAGGAGAATAATGTACAGTAGAGGAGAATAATGTACAGGAGGAGAATAATGTACAGGAGAGGAGAATAATGTACAGGAGGAGAATAATGTACAAGAGGAGAATAATGTAGAGGAGAGGAGAATAATGTACAGGAGGAGAATAATGTACAGGAAGGGAGAATAATGTACAGGAGGGAAGAATAATGTACAGGAGGAGAATAATATGCAGGAGGAGAATAATGTACAGGAGGGGAGAATAATGTACAGGAGGAGAATAATGTACAGGAGAGGAGAATAATGTACAGGAGGAGAGAATAATGTACAGGACGAGAATAATGTACAGGAGGGGAGAATAACGTACAGGAGGAGAATAATGTACAGGAGGAGAATAATGTACAGGAGAGGAGAATAATGTACAGGAGGCGAGAATAATGTACAGGAGGAGAGTAGTATACAGGAGGAGAATAATGTACAGGAGGGGAGAATAATGTACAGAAGGAGAATAATGTACAGGAGAGGAGAATAATGTACAGGAGGAGAATAATGTACAGGAGGGGAGAATAATGTACAGGAGAGGAGAATAATGTACAGGAGGGGAGAATAATGTACAGGAGGAGAATAATGTACAAGAGGGGAGAATAATGTACAGGAGGGGAGAATAATGTACAGGAGAGGAGAATAATGTACAGGAGGAGAATAATGTACAGGAGAGGAGAATAATGTACAAGAGGAGAATAATGTACAGGAGAGGAGAGTAATGTACAGGAGGGGAGAATAATGTACAGGAGGAGAATAATGTACAGGAGAGGAGAATAATGTACAGGAGGAGAATAATGTACAGGAGGAGAATAATGTACAGGAGGAGAACAATGTACAGGAGGAGAGAATAATGTACAGGAGGAGAATAATGTACAGGAGGAGAATAATGTACAGGAGGAGAGAATAATGTACAGGAGGAGAATAATGTAAGGGAGAGGAGAATAATGTACAGGAGGAGAATAATGTACAGGAGAGGAGAATAATGTACAGGAGGAGAGAATAATGTACAGGAGGAGAGAATAATGTACAGGAGGAGAATAATGTACAGGAGAGGAAAATAATGTACAAGAGGAGAATAATGTACAGGAGGAGAATAATGTACAGGAGGAGAATAATGTACAGGAGGGGAGAATAATGTACAGGAGGAGAATAATGTACAGGAGGGGAGAATAATGTACAGGAGGAGAATAATGTACAGGAGGAGAATAATTTACAGGAGGGGAGAATAATGTACAGGAGGAGAATAATGTACAGGAGGGGAGAATAATGTACAGGAGGAGAATAATGTACAGGAGGAGAGAATAATGTACAGGAGAATAATGTACAGGAGGGGAGAATAATGTACAGGAGCAGAATTATGTACAGGAGGGGAGAATAATGTACAGGAGGAGAATAATGTACAGGAGGGGAGAATAATGTACAGGAGGAGAATAATGTACAGGAGGAGAATAATTTACAGGAGGGGAGAATAATGTACAGGAGGAGAATAATGTACAGAAGGAGACTAATGTACAGGAGGAGAGAATAATGTACAGGAGGAGACTAATGTACAGGAGGAGAGAATAATGTACAGGAGGGGAGAATAATGTACAGGTGGGGAGAATGATGTACAGGAGAGGAGAATAATGTACAGGAGGGGAGAATAATGTACAGGAGGAGAATAATGTACAGGAGGGGAGAATAATGTACAGGAGAGGAGAATAATGTACAGGAGGAGAATAATGTACAGGAGGGGAGAATAATGTACAGGAGAGGAGAATAATGTACAGGAGGAGAATAATGTACAGGAGGGGAGAATAATGTACAGGAGAGGAGAATAATGTACAGGAGGAGAATAATGTACAGGAGGAGAATAATGTACAGATGAGGAAAATAATGTACAGGAGAGGAGAATAATGTACAGGAGGAGAATAATGTACAGGAGAGGAGAATAATGTACAGGAGGGGAGAATAATGTACAGGAGAGGAGAGTAATGTACAGGAGAGGAAAATAATGTACAGTAGAGGAGAATAATGAACAGGAGGAGAATAATGTACAGGAGGGGAGAATAATGTACTGGAGGAGAATAATGTACAGGAGGGGAGAATAATGTACAGGAGGAGAATAATGTACAGGAGAGGAGAATAATGTACGGGAGGGGAATAATGTACAGGAGGAGAATAATGTACAGGAGGGGAGAATAATGTACAGGAGGAGAATAATGTACAGGAGGGGAGAATAATGTACAGGAGGAGAATAATGTACAGGAGAGGAGAATAATGTACAGGAGGGGAATAATGTACAGGAGAGGAGAATAATGTACAGGAGGAGAGAATAATGTACAGGAAGGGAGAATAATGTATAGGAGAGGAGAATAATGTACAGGAGGAGAATAATGTACAGGAGGGGAATAATGTACAGGAGGAGAATAATGTACAGGAGAGGAGAATAATGTACAGGAGGAGAATAATGTACAAGAGGAGAATAATGTACAGGTGAGGAGAATAATGTACAGGAAGAGAATAATGTACAGGAGGGGAATAATGTACAGGAGAGGAGAATAATTTACAGGAGGAGAATAATGTACAGGAGGAGAATAATGTACAGGAGGAGAGAATAATGTACAGGAGGGGAGAATAATGTACAGGAGGAGAATAATGTACAGGAGGGGAGAATAATGTACAGGAGGGGAATAATGTACAGGAGAGGAGAATAATGTACAGGAGGAGAATAATGTACAGGAGAGGAGAATAATGTACAGGAGGAGAATAATGTACAGGAGGAGAATAATGTACAGTAGAGGAGAATAATGTACAGGAGGAGAATAATGTACAGGAGAGGAGAATAATGTACAGGAGGAGAATAATGTACAAGAGGAGAATAATGTAGAGGAGAGGAGAATAATGTACAGGAGGAGAGAATAATGTACAGGAGGGGATAATAATGTACAGGAGGGGAGAATAATGTACAGGAGGAGAATAATGTACAGGAGGGGAGAATAATATACAGGAGGAGAATAATGTACAGGAGGGGAATAATGTACAAGAGGAGAGAATAATGTACAGGAGGGGAGAATAATGTACAGGAGGTGAATAATGTACAGGAGGGGAGAATAATGTACAGGAGGAGAATAATGTACAGGAGGAGAATAATGTACAGGAGGGGAGAATAATGTACAGGAGGAGAATAATGTACAGGAGGAGAATAATGTACAGGAGAGGAGAATAATGTACAGGAGGAGAATAATGTACAGGAGGAGAATAATGTACAGGAAGGGAGAATAATGTACAGGAGGGAAGAATAATGTACAGGAGGAGAATAATATGCAGGAGGAGAATAATGTACAGGAGGGGAGAATAATGTACAGGAGGAGAATAATGTACAGGAGAGGAGAATAATGTACAGGAGGAGAGAATAATGTACAGGACGAGAATAATGTACAGGAGGGGAGAATAACGTACAGGAGGAGAATAATGTACAGGAGGAGAATAATGTACAGGAGAGGAGAATAATGTACAGGAGGGGAGAATAATGTACAGGAGGAGAGTAGTATACAGGAGGAGAATAATGTACAGGAGGGGAGAATAATGTACAGAAGGAGAATAATGTACAGGAGAGGAGAATAATGTACAGGAGGAGAATAATGTACAGGAGGGGAGAATAATGTACAGGAGAGGAGAATAATGTACAGGAGGGGAGAATAATGTACAGGAGGAGAATAATGTACAGGAGGGGAGAATAATGTACAGGAGGGGAGAATAATGTACAGGAGAGGAGAATAATGTACAGGAGGAGAATAATGTACAGGAGAGGAGAATAATGTACAAGAGGAGAATAATGTACAGGAGAGGAGAGTAATGTACAGGAGGGGAGAATAATGTACAGGAGGAGAATAATGTACAGGAGGAGAATGATGTACAGGAGGAGAATAATGTACAGGAGGAGAGAATAATGTACAGGAGGAGAATAATGTACAGGAGGAGAATAATGTACAGGAGGAGAGAATAATGTACAGGAGGAGAATAATGTAAGGGAGAGGAGAATAATGTACAGGAGGAGAATAATGTACAGGAGAGGAGAATAATGTACAGGAGGAGAGAATAATGTACAGGAGGAGAGAATAATGTACAGGAGGAGAATAATGTACAGGAGAGGAAAATAATGTACAAGAGGAGAATAATGTACAGGAGAGGAGAATAATGTACAGGAGGAGAATAATGTACAGGAGGGGAGAATAATGTACAGGAGGAGAATAATGTACAGGAGGAGAATAATGTACAGGAGGGGAGAATAATGTACAGGAGGAGAATAATGTACAGGAGGAGAATAATGTACAGGAGGAGAATAATTTACAGGAGGGGAGAATAATGTACAGGAGGAGAATAATGTACAGGAGGGGAGAATAATGTACAGGAGGAGAATAATGTACAGGAGGAGAGAATAATGTACAGGAGGAGAATAATGTACAGGAGGGGAGAATAATGTACAGGAGCAGAATTATGTACAGGAGGGGAGAAAAATGTACAGGAGGAGAATAATGTACAGGAGGGGAGAATAATGTACAGGAGGAGAATAATGTACAGGAGGAGAATAATGTACAGGAGGAGAATAATTTACAGGAGGGGAGAATAATGTACAGGAGGAGAATAATGTACAGGAGGGGAGAATAATGTACAGGAGGAGAATAATGTACAGGAGGAGAGAATAATATACAGGAGGGGAGAATAATGTACAGGAGGGGAGAATAAAGTACAAGAGGAGAATAATGTACAGGAGGAGAATAATGTACAGGATAGCACAATAATGTACAAGAGGAGAATATTGTACAGGAGGAGAGAATAATGTACAGGAGAGGAGAATAATGTACAGGAGGGGAGAATAAAGTACAAGAGAAGAATAATGTACAGGAGGAGAATAATGTACAGGATAGGACAATAATGTACAAGAGGAGAATAATGTACAGGAGGAGAATAATGTACAGGAGGAGAATAATGTACAGGAGAGGAGAATAATGTACAGGAGGAGAATAATGTACAGGAGGAGAGAATAATGTACAGGAGGAGAATAATGTACAGGAGAGGAGAATAATATACAGGAGGGGAATAATGTACAGGAGAGGAGAATAATGTACAGGAGGAGAGAATAATGTACAGGAAGGGAGAATAATGTATAGGAGAGGAGAATAATGTACAGGAGGAGAATAATGTACAGGAGGGGAATAATGTACAGGAGGAGAATAATGTACAGGAGAGGAGAATAATGTACAGGAGGAGAATAATGTACAAGAGGAGAATAATGTACAGGAGAGGAGAATAATGTACAGGAAGAGAATAATGTACAGGAGGGGAATAATGTACAGGAGAGGAGAATAATTTACAGGAGGAGAATAATGTACAGGAGGAGAATAATGTACAGGAGGAGAGAATAATGTACAGGAGGGGAGAATAATGTACAGGAGGAGAATAATGTACAGGAGGGGAGAATAATGTACAGGAGGGGAATAATGTACAGGAGAGGAGAATAATGTACAGGAGGAGAATAATGTACAGGAGAGGAGAATAATGTACAGGAGGAGAATAATGTACAGGAGGAGAATAATGTACAGTAGAGGAGAATAATGTACAGGAGGAGAATAATGTACAGGAGAGGAGAATAATGTACAGGAGGAGAATAATGTACAAGAGGAGAATAATGTAGAGGAGAGGAGAATAATGTACAGGAGGAGAGAATAATGTACAGGAGGGGATAATAATGTACAGGAGGGGAGAATAATGTACAGGAGGAGAATAATGTACAGGAGGGGAGAATAATATACAGGAGGAGAATAATGTACAGGAGGGGAATAATGTACAAGAGGAGAGAATAATGTACAGGAGGGGAGAATAATGTACAGGAGGTGAATAATGTACAGGAGGGGAGAATAATGTACAGGAGGAGAATAATGTACAGGAGGAGAATAATGTACAGGAGGGGAGAATAATGTACAGGAGGAGAATAATGTACAGGAGGAGAATAATGTACAGGAGAGGAGAATAATGTACAGGAGGAGAATAATGTACAGGAGGAGAATAATGTACAGGAAGGGAGAATAATGTACAGGAGGGAAGAATAATGTACAGGAGGAGAATAATATGCAGGAGGAGAATAATGTACAGGAGGGGAGAATAATGTACAGGAGGAGAATAATGTACAGGAGAGGAGAATAATGTAAAGGAGGAGAGAATAATGTACAGGACGATAATAATGTACAGGAGGGGAGAATAACGTACAGGAGGAGAATAATGTACAGGAGGAGAATAATGTACAGGAGAGGAGAATAATGTACAGGAGGGGAGAATAATGTACAGGAGGAGAGTAGTATACAGGAGGAGAATAATGTACAGGAGGGGAGAATAATGTACAGAAGGAGAATAATGTACAGGAGAGGAGAATAATGTACAGGAGGAGAATAATGTACAGGAGGGGAGAATAATGTACAGGAGAGGAGAATAATGTACAGGAGGGGAGAGTAATGTACAGGAGGAGAATAATGTACAGGAGGGGAGAATAATGTACAGGAGGGGAGAATAATGTACAGGAGAGGAGAATAATGTACAGGAGGAGAATAATGTACAGGAGAGGAGAATAATGTACAAGAGGAGAATAATGTACAGGAGAGGAGAGTAATGTACAGGAGGGGAGAATAATGTACAGGAGGAGAATAATGTACAGGAGGAGAATAATGTACAGGAGGAGAACAATGTACAGGAGGAGAGAATAATGTACAGGAGGAGAATAATGTACAGGAGGAGAATAATGTACAGGAGGAGAGAATAATGTACAGGAGGAGAATAATGTAAGGGAGAGGAGAATAATGTACAGGAGGAGAATAATGTACAGGAGAGGAGAATAATGTACAGGAGGAGAGAATAATGTACAGGAGGAGAGAATAATGTACAGGAGGAGAATAATGTACAGGAGAGGAAAATAATGTACAAGAGGAGAATAATGTACAGGAGAGGAGAATAATGTACAGGAGGAGAATAATGTACAGGAGGGGAGAATAATGTACAGGAGGAGAATAATGTACAGGAGGAGAATAATGTACAGGAGGGGAGAATAATGTACAGGAGGAGAATAATGTACAGGAGGAGAATAATATACAGGAGGAGAATAATTTACAGGAGGGGAGAATAATGTACAGGAGGAGAATAATGTACAGGAGGGGAGAATAATGTACAGGAGGAGAATAATGTACAGGAGGAGAGAATAATGTACAGGAGGAGAATAATGTACAGGAGGGGAGAATAATGTACAGGAGCAGAATTATGTACAGGAGGGGAGAATAATGTACAGGAGGAGAATAATGTACAGGAGGGAAGAATAATGTACAGGAGGAGAATAATGTACAGGAGGAGAATAATGTACAGGAGGAGAATAATTTACAGGAGGGGAGAATAATGTACAGGAGGAGAATAATGTACAGGAGGGGAGAATAATGTACAGGAGGAGAATAATGTACAGGAGGAGAGAATAATATACAGGAGGGGAGAATAATGTACAGGAGGGGAGAATAAAGTACAAGAGGAGAATAATGTACAGGAGGAGAATAATGTACAGGATAGCACAATAATGTACAAGAGGAGAATATTGTACAGGAGGAGAGAATAATGTACAGGAGAGGAGAATAATGTACAGGAGGGGAGAATAAAGTACAACAGGAGAATAATGTACAGGAGGAGAATAATGTACAGGATAGGACAATAATGTACAAGAGGAGAATAATGTACAGGAGGAGAATAATGTACAGGAGGAGAATAATGTACAGGAGAGGAGAATAATGTACAGGAGGAGAATAATGTACAGGAGGAGAGAATAATGTACAGGAGGAGAATAATGTACAGGAGAGGAGAATAATGTACAGGAGGGGAGAATAATGCACAGGAGGAGAATAATGTACAGGAGGAGAGAATAATGTACAGGAGGAGAATAATGTACAGGAGGAGAATAATGTACTGGAGAGGAGAACAATGTACAGGAGGAGAATAATGTACAGGAGAGGAGAATAATGTACAGGAGGAGAGAATAATGTACAGGAGGAGAGAATAATGTACAGGAGGAGAGAATAATGTACAGGAGGAGAATAATGTACAAGAGGAGAATAATGTACAGGAGAGGAGAATAATGTACAGGAGGAGAATAATGTACAGGAGGGGAGAATAATGTACAGGAGGAGAATAATGTACAGGAGGAGAATAATGTACAGGAGGAGAATAATTTACAGGAAGGGAGAATAATGCACAGGAGGAGAATAATGTACAGGAGGGGAGAATAATGTACAGGAGGAGAATAATGTACAGGAGGAGAGAATAATGTACAGGAGGAGAATAATGTACAGGAGGGGAGAATAATGTACAGGAGGAGAATAATGTACAGAAGGGGAATAATGTACAGGAGGAGAGAATAATATACAGGAGGGGAGAATAATGTACAGGAGGAGAATAATGTACAGGAGGAGAGAATAATGTACAGGAGAGGAGAATAATGTACAGGAGGGGAAAATAAAGTACAAGAGGAGAATAATGTACAGGAGGAGAATAATGTACAGGAGAGGAGAATAATGTACAAGAGGAGAATAATGTACAGGAGGAGAATAATGTACAGGAGGAGAATAATGTACAGGAGAGGAGAATAATGTACAGGAGGAGAATAATGTACAGGAGGAGAGAATAATGTACAGGAGGAGAATAATGTACAGGAGAGGAGAATAATGTACAGGAGGGGACAATAATGCACAGGAGGAGAATAATGTACAGGAGATGAGAATAATGTACAGGAGGAGAATAATGTACAGGAGGAGAATAATGTACAGGAGAGGAGAATAATGTACAGGAGGACAGAATAATGTACACGAGGAGAGAATAATGTACAGGAGGAGAATAATGTACAGGAGAGGAGAAAAATGTACAAGAGGAGAATAATGTACAGGAGAGGAGAATAATGTACAGGAGGAGAATAATGTACAGGAGGGGAGAATAATGTACAGGATGAGAATAATGTACAGGAGGGGAGAATAATGTACAGGAGGAGAATAATGTACAGGAGGAGAATAATGTACAGGAGGAGAATAATTTACAGGAAGGGAGAATAATGTACAGGAGGAGAATAATGTACAGGAGGGGAGAATAATGTACAGGAGGAGAATAATGTACAGGAGAGGAGAATAATGTACAGGAGGAGAGAATAATGTACAGGAGGAGAGAATAATGTACAGGAGGAGAATAATGTACAGGAGAGGAGAAAAATGTACAAGAGGAGAATAATGTACAGGAGAGGAGAATAATGTACAGGAGGAGAATAATGTACAGGAGGGGAGAATAATGTACAGGAGGAGAATAATGTACAGGAGGGGAGAATAATGTACAGGAGGAGAATAATGTACAGGAGGAGAATAATGTACAGGAGGAGAATAATTTACAGGAAGGGAGAATAATGTACAGGAGGAGAATAATGTACAGGAGGGGAGAATAATGTACAGGAGGAGAATAATGTACAGGAGGAGAGAATAATGTACAGGAGGAGAATAATGTACAGGAGGGGAGAATAATGTACAGGAGGAGAATAATGTACAGGAGGGGAATAATGTACAGGAGGAGAGAATAATATACAGGAGGGGAGAATAATGTACAGGAGGAGAATAATGTACAGGAGGAGAGAATAATGTACAGGAGAGGAGAATAATGTACAGGAGGGGAAAATAAAGTACAAGAGGAGAATAATGTACAGGAGGAGAATAATGTACAGGAGAGGAGAATAATGTACAGGAGGGGAGAATAATGCACAGGAGGAGAATAATGTACAGGAGGAGAGAATAATGTACAGGAGGAGAATAATGTACAGGAGGAGAATAATGTACAGGAGAGGAGAATAATGTACAGGAGGACAGAATAATGTACACGAGGAGAGAATAATGTACAGTAGGAGAATAATGTACAGGAGAGGAGAATAGTGTACAGAAGGAGAATAATGTACAGGAGGAGAGAATAATGCACAGGAGGAGAATAATGTACAGGAGGGAAGAATAATGTACACGAGGAGAATAATATACAGGAGGAGAATAATGTACAGGAGGGGAGAATAATGTACAGGAGGAGAATAATGTACAGGAGAGGAGAATAATGCACAGGAGGAGAGAATAATGTACAGGACGAGAATAATGTAAAGGAGGGGAGAATAATGTACAGGAGGAGAATAATGTACAGGAGGAGAATAATGTACAGGAGAGGAGAATAATGTACAGGAGGGGAGAATAATGTACAGGAGGAGAGTAGTATACAGGAGGAGAATATTGTACAGGAGGGGAGAATAATGTACAGAAGGAGAATAATGTTCAGGAGAGGAGAATAATGTACAGGAGGAGAATAATGTACAGGAGGGGAGAATAATGTACAGGAGAGGAGAATAATGTACAGGAGGGGAGAATAATGTACAGGAGGAGAATAATGTACAGGAGGGGAGAATAATGTACAGGAGGGGAGAATAATGTACAGGAGAGGAGAATAATGTACAGGAGGAGAATAATGTACAGGAGAGGAGAATAATGTACAAGAGGAGAATAATGTACAGGAGAGGAGAGTAATGTACAGGAGGGGAGAATAATGTACAGGAGGAGAATAATGTACAGGAGAGGAGAATAATGTACAGGAGGAGAATAATGTACAGGAGGAGAAAAATGTACAGGAGGAGAGAATAATGTACAGGAGGAGAATAATGTACAGGAGGAGAATAATGTACAGGAGGAGAGAATAATGTACAGGAGGAGAATAATGTAAGGGAGAGGAGAATAATGTACAGGAGGAGAATAATGTACAGGAGAGGAGAATAATGTACAGGAGGAGAGAATAATGTACAGGAGGAGAATAATGTACAGGAGAGGAAAATAATGTACAAGAGGAGAATAATGTACAGGAGAGGAGAAAAATGTACAGGAGGAGAATAATGTACAAGAGGGGAGAATAATGTACAGGAGGAGAATAATGTACAGGAGGAGAATAATGTACAGGAGGGGAGAATAATGTACAGGAGGAGAATAATGTACAGGAGGAGAATAATTTACAGGAGGGGAGAATAATGTACAGGAGGAGAATAATGTACAGGAGGGGAGAATAATGTACAGGAGGAGAATAATGTACAGGAGGAGAGAATAATGTACAGGAGGAGAATAATGTACAGGAGGGGAGAATAATGTACAGGAGCAGAATTATGTACAGGAGGGGAATAATGTACAGGAGGAGAGAATAATATACAGGAGGGGAGAATAATGTACAGGAGGGGAGAATAAAGTACAAGAGGAGAATAATGTACAGGAGGAGAATAACGTACAGGATAGCACAATAATGTACAAGAGGAGAATATTGTACAGGAGGAGAATAATGTACAGGAGGAGAATAATGTACAGGAGAGGAGAATAATGTACAGGAGGGGAGAATAAAGTACAAGAGGAGAATTATGTACAGGAGGAGAATAATGTACAGGATAGGACAATAATGTACAAGAGAAGAATAATGTACAGGAGGAGAATAATGTACAGGAGGAGAATAATGTACAGGAGAGGAGAATAATGTACAGGAGGAGAATAATGTACAGGAGGAGAGAATAATGTACAGGAGGAGAATAATGTACAGGAGAGGAGAATAATGTACAGGAGGGGAGAATAATGCACAGGAGGAGAATAATGTACAGGAGGATAGAATAATGTACAGGAGGAGAATAATGTACAGGAGGAGAATAATGTACTGGAGAGGAGAACAATGTACAGGAGGAGAATAATGTACAGGAGAGGAGAATAATGTACAGGAGGAGAGAATAATGTACAGGAGGATAATAATGTACAGGAGGAGAATAATGTACAGGAGAGGAGAATAATGTACAAGAGGAGAATAATGTACAGGAGAGGAGAATAATGTACAGGAGGAGAATAATGTACAGGAGGGGAGAATAATGTACAGGAGGAGAATAATGTACAGGAGGGGAGAATAATGTACA